>NC_057361.1:26033240-26336270 GCF_016509475.1 Prionailurus bengalensis | reverse complement strand
ACTTTCCCCAGAAACCTATCCAGCGGTATTCGTCGTACTGGAGAATAACCAGCGTCAAAGAGAAAAGCAGCCTGCAAATGCAGAAGCCAGTTTCTAACGCAGTGCTGAACGAATACTTGGAGCAGAAGCTGGTAGAATTATACAAGCAGTACATTATGGACATTGAGTTTCATGACAGTTCTCCCACCCAGATTCTGGCGTCTGAACTCATCATGACAAGTGTGGATCAAATTAGTCTCCAAGTGTCCAGAGAGAAGAATCTGGAGACCTCCAAAGCCAAGGACATAGTCATTAACTGCCTATTACAGCTGGTGTCGGGTGAAATTAGCACACCTAGTCTCCGTATTTCTCAGTACAGCAGCGTCAATCCATAGAGAGAAGGCTGGCGGCCCTCCTTCTCGACTCCTCCAAATGACAGCAACACTTCCTTCATTTATTCTGAGAATGTGCAGGAGGTGGGGGTGCAGGGGAGTCCAGAGCTAAAAAAAGCAAGGTTGGACAGAGGTCAAGTGTGAATTCAAAGGAAATCTCTTACTATTGCACGTAATGAAGGCATGTGGGAAGAGCATCCAGAAAGACTCATTGCAAAGCAAAGGTCGTATAGCAACAAAGCACAAATAAAAATGATCCACGGGCGCCTGGGTGGCTCAGTCAGTTAAGCCTCGAACTTCGGCTCAGGTCATGATCTTGCGGTTTGTGAGTTTCAGCCCCACGTCGGGCTCTGTGCGACGGCTGGGAGCCTGGAGCCTGCTTGGATTCTGTGTCTCCCCCTCTCTCTGCCCCTCCCCCGCTCATGCTCTGTCTCTCTCTCTCTCTCTCCTTCGAAAATAAATAAAAACATAAAAAAAAGATCCAAAAAGTAAATGTATGATTCACTTAAAGAGTAGACGAGATGAAAAAGCAGCCCAGCCAAAGAAGAACATCCACCACGGAAAGACAAAAATGCAGAGGTTTCGAGTAAAGAGTTATTGTTTGTTATCCGAATTAATTCCTCCAAGTTTTTTTTTTCTTGAGAGAAATGGACTTCAGAAGGGTGCTGTATATGGGTAGAAAGACCAGTTGAAACAGTCTTGAAAATATGTTTCTACTTCTTTTCTGTTTCTTACAGCCTATCATTTGAAATTTTAACTCTTTATAAACATTCAAACAGTAGCAAATTGCAAACTGTGTTTTTTTTTAATGATTACTTAGCAACAGTCATGAAACAGCCACTCTCACCTCCTAGTTTTATTAGTGAAGACGAAGTGTTCCAAATGGAAAACAGCACATCGTTATTTTTTTAAAAAGAGATCTTATTTTTAAGTAACCTTTCTACCCAATGTGGGGCTTGAACTAACAACCGGGAAGTCAAGAGTCACGTGATCCACTGACTGAGCCAGCCAGGCCCGCGATGTTCACACTGCGAATACTAGACAATTCCTTTTACTTTGCTCTGTATGATTTTCTTGGTGGTACTAAGCTTCAAAAGAAGTTAGGAATGGGAATTCCGCACGCCCCTCATCTTTTTCTCCATTCTTCCCTTGACCCGTCTGGAGCCAGGCAGGGGTCTTCTGTGTCCTCCCAGCAAGGTTGTATGTTCTAGGGCCTCACTGCTCTACCCAGTTCTTCTAGCCACACAGGATGGCAAAACACGACTCACTGGCCCTATCTAGCCTGATGCCTGCTTTTCAAAAATTAAGATGTAAGTGACCTGGCACATTACATTCGTTTCAGGTGTACAACATGTATCTCTTGCGCTGTATGCAAATTGCAATGCGTCCCTGTATCTATTGCAAAATGACTACAATAAATCTAGGTACACCCTTTTTGAAGCCCCACGAGCCAAGAATTTTTCTCGCCTTTAAAAAAGGAAAAACCAAGCAAAGAGTATACGTATTTTTAAATGTTTATTTTTCAGAGAGCGCGTGTGCGTGGGGGAGGGGGACACAGTATCCAAAGCAGAGAAGCAGGGTCTGTTCTGACAGCAGAGAGCCCAATACGGGGCTCGAACTCACCAACTTTGAGATCATGACCTGAGCCCAAATCGGATGTTTAAGTGACCGAGCCACCCAGGCACCCCAAAGAATTTTGGTTTTGTCAATGAGACGTACCCGTTCATTTATGTATTGTTGATGGCTGCTTTCACGCTAGAATGGCGGAGGTGAGTAAATGAGACAGAGGGCGTCTGGCCCACCGGAGCCTCAAACCTTATCTGTCCTTTTACCTAAACAGTTTGGCAACCGTGCTCCTCAGGAGTGCCTGGCCCCTTGCTGGATGCTCGCTGGACTTAAGGGACCGGGAGGAAACAGAAAAGGTTTCCAAAGGGGCCTCAGGCCGTCTCAGGGAGCACGGAAGCTGGGATGGCCCTTCACAATAGATCCAAACCGAAATTAGAGGGTTGGCTTTGGTTCTCCAGCTTGACCAGAAGGGGGCGTCACTTGAGCTGAGGCAGTTCAGTGCAGGGCCAAACTCCCCAAGTGCTGGGGAAGCAGGTGCTGGGGAAATGAGCTCTTCATACAGAAGAAGGGATCTGGCGGAAGCAAAACACCACCTTCTGCATTTCTCAGTGTTTATTTTTATACATTCATGTTTTACAACATACAATATGGAATAAGGAAACCCGGTTGTGAACTCATTATTCAGCTGTGGTATCCACAGTTTTAAATTTATCAAGGTAACAGCTGCTCTTTATTCATCGCTTCCTATGTGTCTGGCACCTTGTTACGTATTTGCACGAATTAGAGAATTCTCATCACCTACGAAAGAAAATGCCCAGCAGCCCCTTTTTAGAGGTGAGCCAGCGGGGCTCAGGGAGAGTTGAGGAACTTGCGGGAGGTCAAACCACGAGTGGTGAACCTGGATTTGAATTCAGTCCTGTTAACATGCAAAGTCCTGCTCCTCAAGTATTACCACCTGCTTTCCTATTGATCACCATGTTTTTCTCATGAAAGACTGGTTTGGCTGTTCGAGGGGAAGAGAACTCATGAGTCCCTTGACCCTGATGCTGCATCGTTTTCTCTTCGGTGTTTTGCTTGATAATATTTGCGTAGTTTCACACCCAGCCAAGAACTTAAGCTTTGATTTACTCATTTGTTTCTCTGGTCTCAAAGGGTATTTACACACAGTAGGCGTCCAATTAATGTACGTCAAACGGTTACCTTTTGCTGGGCTGGATACCGCATCTGGTGGGTGAAGTGAAAGACCAGCAGTATGAAAAAGCAACTACTTCTGACTAGAGCCAAGGGCTATTCAGAGTTTCCCTTCAGGAGACAAATAACTGAATGAGCTTATTTTCGGAGAGCATGTAAGTATCCTAAAGTGCATTATAATAAAATATGGCGGGCATTTCCCCTTTTGCTTATTTACTGAGAACTAATTGGCTACAAAAGAGACTGCTTCCTCTTCTCCAATGAGCATGAATTTGATGCTGTTTGGGGGGTGGGGTGGGAGCACTGTGCATGAAACGTGGGTAGACATACAGGGGAGCAGGCCTCTTCTTTGCCAGCTTGCTGTATTGGTGGAAAGACCCAGCAAACAACTGCGTACCAAGTAATGAAGCCACTTATTAGGCAAGAACTTGGCAAAGTGGCCCCAACAGGAATACAGCTGTCCACGACGGCAAGCCGAGTGTGATACGGGCTAAAAGTAGGCAGGTTGAGGGGGTAGTGGACGGTCGAGGAGCTCAGTGCTGGCAAAGATGCCAAAGGGAAGTGACTCCTGAAGAGCAAGATAGGATCCGGGTAGATGCATCGAAGAGGTATTTCATGCAAAGGCGTGTGTTTGGTGCAACAGAACTGCGGGTCGACGGCTCCAACGGGAGCTGCACGAATGCACGAACCGCAGTATGTTAGTTTGCTACCGCTATTGTAACAAATTACCACAAAAGCAGTGGCTTGAAAGAAAACAAACGTGTTACCTTAGGGTTACGCGGGTCAGGAATCCACAGTGATTCCCCCTGGGCTAAAATCGAGGTGTTGGGAAGGCTGCGTTCCTTCTGGAGGTTATAGGAGGGAGAACCGATTTGCTTACCCTTTAGAGCTTCTAGAAGACGCCCACATTCCGTGGCTCCCGGCTGCACACGAATCCAGCTGGGCCACAATCGACAGCACTGCCCCAGAGCCGCCCCTCCTGCCGCCTCTTTAAAAGCACCCTTATGATCCCATTGGGCCCAGCTGGATAATTGAGGCTAATGTCTTCGTCTGGAGATTCTTCAAGTAACCACCTCTACAAAGTTCCTTTTGCCTTGTAACCTAACCTATTCACAGGTTCCAGAAATCAAGATACGAATATCTGCCAGGGCGGGGGCAGGGGAGGACAACAGTATTCTGTCTACCACAGAAAGGACCATTTTTTTCCTCCCGATTGTCAGAAATTTGCCTCTCCCCATTGAATCAATTCTCTTTATTCACGATGAATACGCCCATGTTTGCTTATATTTAAAAATGGTTGGTTACTTTTCTGCCTGCTGTCATCCCATGCTGTATATTTTGACTTGTCCGTATACATTAATCCACTTTTTCTCATGCTCATTTTAGACATCCTTTTCTGGATTCTAATTCCATTTTTATCTTTCTTCTGAAATACGTTTCTCGGGGCACCTGGGTGGCTCAGTCGGTTAAGCGTCCGACTTTGGCTCATGTCATGATCTCGCGGTTCGTGAGTTTGAATCCCACATCAGGCTGTCTGTTGTCAGCACAGAGCCCGCTTTGGATCCTCTGCCCAACTCTCTCTGCCCCTCCCCCAGAAACTCTCTCTCTCCCTCTCTCTCTCAAAAAGACAATTAAAAAAAATATGTTTCTTTTTTTTTTTGTCACTATAAATGTGGTATCTGCTCACTCTAGAAGACTTGAATAACACCAAAGTAGAAAGCTGAAGTCCTCAGTCCCCAAATATTCAGGTAACATTTTGAATGAATTTATTTCCAGTCTTTTCTCCATGTACTTTTAAAAAATGGGAGTAGAGTTAATTTACAGTGTTATATTAGTTTCAGGTATACAATATAATGACTCAACAAATCTATACATGACTCAGTGCTCATCAAAATTCCATGTACTTTTTTTGTTTTTCATTTCTCTGAGCAGTGATCATGTTATCTTTGAATAAAATATTTTGTCTTTATGTGTTTCACTGACACTACAACAGATCAGAAGTTCTGAAACTAGGAGATTTGTATTGTTTTGCCTGGCACAATCTGTTACTTTTTCTTCCTTCCTCATATACTATTTGATAATGTCCAATATTCTGTGGACATTTTTGCTATTGTAGACCACTGGGCCAACAGGCTCAGGAAATTGTCTACATTAACAATAAAGTCTGAGTTGTCACTGTGCACCTAAAGTTTGACATTCAATCAATATAATTTACATTATTTTCCTTCTATCGTACTTGTCCACACTGAAGATCGCCTGCTAGACTTTCAGTTACTCACTTTATTTTTTTTTTATATGTTTATTTTTGAGAGAGAGAGAAAGAGGGTGTGAATGAGCATGGGGGGAGGGGCAGACAGAGGAGGACAGAGGCTCCAAAGCGGGCTCCGTGCTGACAGCAGAGAGACTGATGCGGGGCTCGAACTCACGAACTGTGAGATCATGACCTGAGCCCAAGTCAGAAGCCCAATCGACTGAGCCTCCCAGGCGCCCCTTTCACTCACTTTAAATTCAAAGAAATCCCACAAATACTCAGTGAGCATGAACTATTATACAACGATGAGACTGACTCTGCCCCCGTATACAGAGCTGTGGTTGGTGCGGTACAATATCTAACAAGCGGTGGAGTGAGACACGTGCGATGACAAAGAATGTTGACGGATTTCCTTTCGATTTATCCCAATTCAGCATCTGCAGTCCTTGCTCATATCTCCTTAAATTTGCTTTCTTGGTTTTTGACCCCCAGCCCCTATGACGGGGCTGTAACCAGAATCTCCTCTAAGCACACCGAGAAGCAGGAAACGGATAGGAACGGGCTACCTTCAGTACGGACTTGAGTAATCAACCCTGGCTTTGACCTTGACTAGGCCTTAATCTCAGAGTTGGCATGATGTGTGGCTAAGGCACATTTGGTAGTGAAACCTCTCCCCTCCTTCCCACAGCACTGATTTCTGTCTCTCTGTGCCCAATGTCCCGCCAGGAACAAGTTCAATGTTCGCTAGGGACCTGCAGAGAATACCTGGTAAAATTGTTTTTTGTGATTCGCTAACTTTGGGGATCTAGGAAGATGAAAAAAACCAAATCAAGTGTGAGACAAGTTTTTACAAATTGTCTTCCGCAGGATAGACTTCACTTTGTTTCCTCTTGGAAAACAGAGACGAAAGTCACAGTTCAGGAAGTGAATACTTCAGCTCAAACTGCAAGATGAATTAAAAGATATTTTGTGCCGTCAGGATGTCCTAGCCAAAAGGTTGTGTGATTTTATCAGACTGTTTTCTTTTTCTTTTTTTTTTTAATGTTTATTTATTTTTGAGAGAGAGAGAGAGAGGATGGGGGAGGGGCAGAGAGAGAGGGAGACACAGAATCCGAAGCAGGCTCCAGGCTCCGAGCCGTCAGCACAGAGCCCGATGCTGGGCTCGAACCCACTGAGCGTGAGATCATGACCCGAGCCGAAGTCAGACGCTTAACCGACTGAGCCACCCAGGTACCCCCAGACTGTTTTCTTAACTAAAATAAAGCTCAGGGTTGGAGGAAGAAGAGAAAGTGGAGTTTGGGCTCTAGAAAGTCAGGAACCTGGACCCACTTTGGGACAACCTCTCGTGACCCCCCCCCACCCCAAACACACACACATCTGGGGAGGTGGCATGGGTCCCATCTGTAGAAGCAGCAGACACCTTCTAGACCCAAAGGGTTCATGCACATGGGACCCATGGGACCCAAAGGGCTCATGCACATGGGACAGTGGGCCTCTTGGCATTGACCTGTGGTAAGCTGTGTCCACTGACGACCCGTAGTCTATGACTTGAAGGTCGGCCACAGACCCCCGCTTTGCCCTCCATCATTCCTTGGCATTGGGCAACATGCCGGGACTGGGGCACAACCCTGAGAAGGACACTGAAGACGGTAAGAATGGCCGAGGTAACATTTTCGGCTGCCATGGGAAAATGGACGTTTGCGTTCAGAGAAAGTGTTATTTATTACGCACGTGAGTTTGTGAAGTTGTCGACACGAGACCCCTATTCCTCTGGCCTGTCCTAGGAAGGAATAAGCTCAAGACAGAAACCTCCATCTCTGGAGTGACAGCGTCATGAGAGGGACCAGGAAGAAGCTAGCTTGAGGGCCTGTCCGGGGGAGGAAGCGGACAGGAGGAGGCAAGGGAAATAGGGAACTTTCCTCTCTCTTCCAACCCCCCTCCCTTTTTCCTCCCGTTCTCTGCTTCCCTCCCCTGCTCTGTTCCCCTTTCCTTTTTTTCCTCTTTGCTTCTTTTCTCCCTTCTCCTTCCTTTCCTTTCCCTCCTTCCTTTTCTTCTCCCCCCAACTCTCTTCCACTATTTATTTGGTAAAATGCAAATTTCTGAGATTTTTTTTTAAAATTATTTTAATGTTTATTTGTTTTTGAGAGAGAGAGAGCATGAACGGGGGAGGGTCAGAGAGAGCGAGACACAGAATCTGAAGCAGGCTCCAGGCTCCGAGCTGTCCGCCCAGAGCCCGACGTGGGGCTCGAACTCACGGACCGTGTGACCATGACCTGAGCCGAAGTTGGATGCTTAACCGACTGAGCCACCCAGGCGCCCCGCAAATTTCTGAAATTTCAAATATGTTTCTCTATTTTATTTGATGAGATGCTAACGAATAAGAAGTCAATTCGTGCACACTGCCTACAAGAAGTTCAGGGGCGCCTGGGTGGCTCAGTTGGTTACGTGTCTGACTCCTCATTTTGGTTCAGGTCATGATCTCACTCACGGCTCACGGGATTGAGCCCCACATTGGGCTCCGCGATGTCAGTGCGGAGCCTGCTTGGGATTTTCTCTCTCTCTCCCTCCCCAGCTCATGCTCTCTCTCTCTCTCTCTCTCTCTCTCTAAATAAATAAATAAATAAATAAACTTAAAAAAAAGAAGGTCAAAGAGTGAACACTCCTTACCTCGGCACCTCCTTGCCTTTTGCTCTCCCTAATCGCGAGTCTCATACTACCCTACATTTATACCAATGTATAGGTTGGTATTTATAGACAAAGGGTATTCTACTATCTTGTCCTGGCTTTTGTCACTTAACGATACGAGCTCCCATAGGAAGGAGCACTGGAAAAGGTTTAAGTCACAAACGCCCTGTGAGGAGGATGCTCCGAGACCCCATGGTGCTCTCGCTTTCTCTGGGATGGGAAATGTGGAGACCTACACAGCACATGTCGATACAGAATAGAAGCATTTAACACTGCCTCCTTGTAAGCCGTATCTTTTCCAGGGGGAAGACTATCCTCACCAAATGCATGAGACTCATTGTTTTTTAGGCACCCAGTGTTACGTGGCGCATAATTCAGTTGAGGCATGGTATTACCCTGAAAAGGACTCCGTGTACGTCATTCTTTTGCGACAGGCCTCCTACCATATTGACGCTGGTCCATCAACAACATCTTCATCTGTGGATCAACGCTTCCAGACCGCCTTCTCATCTAGCTCTTATTTCTGTGTCTTGTCCACAAGGATACCGTGATGATTAATTTTATGTGTCAACTAGACTGGGCCACGGAGTGTCCAGAGTTTGGTCAAATGTGATTCTGGATGTGTCGGTAAGGGGGTCTGGGCGTGATACAAACGTTCAATCAGTAGACTGAGTGAAGCCAATTGCCCTCTCTTCTGTGTGTGTGGCCCTCAGCGAGTCAGTTGGAGGCCCAAATAGAACAAACAAGTTGACCTTTCCCCCAGATAAGAGACGGCTTCTCTTCCTTGACTGACCTTGAAGGGGGACATTGGCCTTCAGACTCAAACGGAAACACGGCTCTCCCTGGGTTTCCAGTGGGCCAGCCTTCAGAGTGGAACTAGCCCAGGGGCTCTCTTGCTTCACACGCTCTCAGACTCAGGCTGGAGCTCTCCCGTTGGCTCTCCCGGGTCTCCAGCTAGCTACCTGCAGATCTTGGGACTCGTGAGCTTCCCTAATTGCATGAGTCTATTTCACACTATTTTTGCAAAAAAAAAAAAATTTTTATTTTGTTTTTGAGAGACAGAGCTATAGAAAGGGAGAGCCTGAGTGGGGCAGGGGCAGAGAAAGAGGCGGACAGAGGATCGGAAGGAGGCTCTGCACTGACAGCAGAGAACCCCAGGCAGGGCTCGAACGTAAGGACTGTGAGATCACAACCCGAGCTGAAGTCAGACGCTTAACTGACTGAGCCACCCAGGCACCCCTGTAATACATTTCTTTATGTGTGCGCCCACACACCCTGTTGGTTCTGGTGCTGTGGAGAACCTTAACATAGACAGTATGACACATTTTTCAGATGCCTTCCTGAAAAGACATACTATGTCTATGGCATTTCTTGAGCCATCGGCCTAGTGACTCTCCGAGAGCACAGAGTTTGGTCAGACATAACGACTTCTCGCTGCATGGATGGCGCCACCTAGTGTTCACAGTCTTCATTTGTAGGCACGCCACTGCTATCGTTTTAATAGCCTGCTTAATGCCAACTTCAGGATGTACATTTTTTAGACCTAATCTGTATCTTCTACTCTTAACAAATTTGGACATTTATACCTCCCAACTTCTGAAACTTCTCCCGTTTTCCTTTATTTCTGGAGGATGACAAAAGCAGCTACGCCATCATAGTGGATAAGAACTGATAATGCCCTGGGTGATAGCATCTCTGAGTTGGGAGGTTTTAATTCATTGAACGTGGCTTTTTATACACACATATACATACGCATATACATATTTGTATATTTTTCGGTACAAATGCAACACTTTGTGTTGCAAATCCTTTTAAACTATATTTTTATTTAAAAAATTTTTTTTTAACATTTATTTATTTTTGAGACAGAGAGAGACAGAGGGCATGAGCAGGGGAGGGTCTGAGAGAGAGGGAGACACAGAATTCGAAACAGGCTCCAGGCTCTGAGCTGTCAGCCCAGAGCCCGATGCGGGGCTCGAACTCATGGACTGCGAGATCATGACCTGAGTCGAAGTTGGACGCCCAACCAACTGAGCCACCCAGGCGCCCCTGAACTATATTTTTAAAAGTTTTTAAAAATTAATTTTTTATTCTTCCAAATATAGTCAAACTACATGTTCAAGGTGTTTTAAGTTACCTCTGTTTGTTTTAAAATTTACATTATTATAGGATTTAATTATGTCAGAGGAAGACGCGGTATTCATTTTCTGGGCACAGAATCTGAGATTGAAATCGCATCATGAAACACAAAAGGGAAGGCTTCGCCAAGGTCATGTGGTGTGGATTCTACTCCTTAAAAAATAGGGTAGAATTTACTTTTTTAGGGTAGGAGGAAACATTGCTTTTGTCATAAGGCATAGATTAAATATAAAAAAAATATGCCATTAATTTCTGAAAACATATAGGGTTGCCGCCAAAAAAAAAAAAAAAGCAAACTTCTCTAAAGTAGCAAATAATACAAAGTCTGGACTCTGCCATCAGTTTTCCTGGAACACAATTTCCCAATAGTTTATAAAGAGAAGTAAATCACAGGTGTCTCACAACTTTGGGAAGAAAGATTCGCACGTTCAGCAACTTCTAAAGTTTGTCCACAAAGGACACAGGTAAGTCTGACACTCTCCTGATCCTATGTGGAAGACTAATTACTTAAAATTAATAACTTAATATGGGTCAGGATAAAGTCTGTTAGATTCTAGGCCATAGCAATCCTGCACCCAATGCAACAACAAGACCCATTATCACACCATGTGCCCCATTCACAGTTTAATACCAAAGAAACTGCCATGGATGTTTCAAATGTAATCTAGGCTATCCACTCATTTAATATCAGATTAATTGCTTCAAAAATTTTTTCTATTACATAAATTATATACTTATATAAATGTTACTGTATGTAATTATTTCATTTGTTCATGAAAAATGGTAGAATTAAAATATCACTACTGGGAATCCTTCAGTGAATTAAAAGGAGCTACGAACTGGGCACCCGTGTCCGCTAATGTCAAAAGAGAGAGAAACCTGGGGCGCCTGGCTGGCTCAGTCGGTGGAGCACGTGACTCTTGATCTTGGGGTTGTGAGTTTGAGCCCCACAGTGGCCACAGAGCTCACTTAAAAATGAAATGTTAAAAAAAAAGAGAGGAGCCTGAACCTTATATACCTCCCGATGGAAAAATACAGTGCCACACCACGTCAAGATGCCGATTTTCAGAAAACACGAGGAAGAGAGGAATATGTTCAAGTGCACCGTGAATATGCAGTTGGCAAAATCTAGACTCGAGAAAATATTGCAGATCGAATGTGCCAGGTTCTTCAGTCGATAAATTGTAAGGAAAAGAAGGGGGGAAAGGGGAAAGCTGTAGATGCAAAGACTCAAAAGACATCAAATTATTTCTGAATGGGCAGGACTACACTAGAGTGTCTATGGGTGATACAATTATTATTATTATTTTTTTTTTTAATGAAATTTATCGACAAATTGGTTTCCATACAACACCCAGTGCTCATCCCAAAAGGTGCCCTCCTCAGTACCCATCACCCACCCTCTCCTCCTATGGGTGATACAATTATTAAGAAGGACAAGGATACGATTAGTTTAGAGGTCAAGATTGTGGTTACTTTCGGAAGGGAGGGGAAGCTGGGATTAGGGATGGACACACGGAGTGGCTTCTGCAATGTCTGGCAAATTTCTTTGAAACAAGAGTCAACGAAGCCAATGTATTTTAATTGGCTGACGTGTCTGAAGTGTCTTTGTTTCATCCTTAATTGTTTTCCTTACGGGTTGGAAACTAACTTAGTCACTTTACTTGTCCTGTAGCGTCCTAGAATTTGCTGATTGCATTAACAGAGTATTTTTGTCTTTTAAATTAGTAGTTAGCTCTAGAGGTTTAATCAGATCGAGGAGTGTTTGTTTTTTTTTTCAAGAATTCACGGGTAGTGTTGTGTCCTTCCATGAGAAGGCACATAATGGCTGGTTGCCTACTATTTTTATTTAAGATAACATCCTCCCAAATGTGAAAATGCAAATATTATAATTTTTTAAAATACTAGGGCACCTGGGTGGCTCAGTCAGTTAAGCGTCCGACTTCGGCTCAGGTCATGATCTCGCGGTTCCTGAGTTCAAGCCCCATGCTGGGCTCTGTGCTGACAGCTCAGAGTCTGGAGCCTGTTTCGGATTCTGTGTGTCCCTCTCTCTCTGCTCCTCCCTTGCTCCCACTTTGTCTCTCTCTCTCAAGAAGAAATAAATATTAAAAAAAATAAAAACAAATATTGCAAAGTATATTTTCCAGATGCTGCCTTTAACTTAATTTTTCAATAAATAAACAAGACAAAATGGGTCCAGTACACTGTCTCTGATACTTGGGAATGTTTTGCCAAATTTCAATACTATAAAATTAAAGTCTTCTAGGTTTAAAAAAAATGTTTTTAATGTTTTTATTTTATTTTTGAGAGAGAGAGAATGAGTGTGAGTGGGGAAGGGGCAGAGAGAGAGGGGGAGACATGGAATCCAAAGCAGGCTTCAGGCTCTAAGCCGTCAGCACAGAGCCCAACGCGGGGCTCGAACCCACAAACTGCGAGATCATGACCTGAGCCAAAGTCGGACGCTCAACTGACTGAGCCACCCAGGTGCCCCTAAAGCCTTCTAGGTTTAACATTTTTTTTTTTTTTTCTGAGAGACAGCGAGCGGGCGCAAGGGAGGGGCAGAGTGGGGGGGGTGGACAGAAGATCTGAGGCAGGCTCTGTGCTAACAGCAGAGAGCCTGACGCAGGGCTCAAGCTCATGAACTTAAAGATCATGACCTGAGTTGAAGTCGGACACTGTTTAACTGTGAGCCACCTAGGAGCCCCTAAAGCCTTCTCGGTTTTATGCTGATAAAGGTAACACATGTATCCATTTAAAGACTAGACCTCCACCAAAGGATTCTTTCCACAAGTTGAACTATTCCAAAGCCCCAAAACAGAATATCAAATTTAAATCTTTTTTTTTTTTTTTGCAAAAATAAATTTCCAGTCTTCCTTTTTGTAATTTTCATTTTTTTTTAATTTATTATTTTTTTTATTTAAAAAAAATTTTTTTTTTCAACGTTTATTTATTTTTGGGACAGAGAGAGACAGAGCATGAATGGGGGAGGGGCAGAGAGAGGGAGACACAGAATCGGAAACAGGCTCCAGGCTCTGAGCCATCAGCCCAGAGCCCGACGCGGGGCTCGAACTCACGGACCGCGAGATCGTGACCTGGCTGAAGTCGGACGCTTAACCGACTGCGCCACCCAGGCGCCCCTGTAATTTTCATTTTTAAAATCAACGTTTTCTAGGAGCTCCAATGGTTTCCAAGGGGAGACCACTGCATTTTGGACAAAATGCAACCAAATTTGAGAGGGCCAATTTACATAAAAGTTCCATATTAATGAAGGTACTTAGGTTGATGTACAAAGAACTGCTTCAAAAGTGCCAGCATTTCTACAATCTGGTGAATGACAGGAAGCAGAGAAAACTCAAATTGCCATGTTAAAGTATTTTTAGTTTTAGAAGTCAGCTTTATTACAAATATTTTAGAGTTCACTTATGCTGTGTCTTTATTAAAATAAACATATTTACAACTTTCATTTCAATCGGTAGAATATTACTCCTCGTTTGAATGCAGTTATGAATTTTGTGTTCACTATGACCTACGCTCAATGTTTTTGTTTTATAGGTTTCTTAATTTAGTGAGAACATTGTTCTTACCGTGATGCTGTATCCTACCAAGATTAAATATTTTATCCTATCAAAGGTAAAAACTTTGTCTTCAAAGTTTAACTTTTTATTATTTTATTATTTTTTAATGTTTATTTATTTTTGAGACACAGAGAGAGACAGAGAAAGAGAGAACACGAGCAGGGGAGAGGCAGAGTGAGGCGGGGGGGACAGAGGATCTACAGTGGGCTCTACACGGACATAAGCGAGCCCCATATGGGGCTCGAACTCACGAACTGTGAGATCGTGGCCTGAGCCGTAGTCGAACGCTCAACCGACTGAGGCACTCAGGCACCCTGCCCTCAAAGTTTACCTTTTTAATTGAATTTGTAATACCATTGATCTTAATGTCAGATGTTTATCTTTAACAGAATGAGCACTCAAAGCTTAACTTTAATTACATAAATTGGATGGAAGAAATTGAACAATTATTGGAATTAATGGCTTTTCTACTTGAAGCATCTGGGGTCATTAAGAAATTCCTCTTCTGTTCACGGCACAAGCATATTTATAACAATTACATTAGCTTTTCTTACACATGCACAAGAAAATGTGGAACTGAAAATTAGCAGAATTAATTTAGAATAGGTCTTTGATCTCAATGAAAAGTGATATGTCCCGTTCCTTCAATCGTCTGCAGGTATGGTCTTAAATAACTATAGAATTTCGTCGTAGTTGCTCCTGCTTCTTGAGCAGATTTCTATTTTCAGGTAGTCAGGGATACCGTTGTGACGCCCGCAGCCGATGGCGCATGTTGACAAAGGTTTCTTCTAAAGTGGCACGGTTACCTAATTACACTTGATATTCTTCCTTTTTTTTTCTTTTAAGTTTTTATTTATTTTTGAGACAGAGACAGAGCATGAACAGGGAAGGGGCAGAGAGAGAAGGAGACACAGAACCTGAAGCAAGCTCCAGGCTCCGAGCTGTCAGCACAGAGCCCGACGCGGGGCTCGAACCCACAGACTGCGAGATCATGACCCGAGCCGAAGTCGGACACTCAACCGACTGAGCCACCCAGGCGCCCCCCTTTTTTATAGACAAAATGGTTTAGCACGCAAAAAAAAAAAAATCATCACGATACGGTAAAACACACATGCAATAAATGACACAACTGTGAAGCCAGAGTGTCCCGTGCGTGTTTCACATAAACCTCACTGATGACCGTCTAGGTTTCGCACTGACCTCACTAACTGTCAGCCTGGTGGCACTGTCGGTGGGTATCGATGAGTTTCTCGTGGTGGCACACCTAACAGCTGGATTGCTGGGTCACGGGCTACATGAATTTCGCAAATAAGGTGAGAAGTCCATTCTCAGCAGCAACATACAAGACATCTGGTCAATCCACAGCCTTGACAAATCTGATCGTTTCAGTTTGCATGAGATTGTGACGATCTCTTCTGGGCTTGGGGGCTGCTTGAAAGGAAGGTTTTAAATTACTGCTTCAGTAACTATAATATTAGCAAGACAATTCAAGCTTATAATACGGTCCTCAAGTCAACTCTGGTAAGTTCTATTTTTCTAGGAGTTTGTCCATTTTTGCCTAATTCATTACAACGGATGTGTACGCACGCTCATCTTTCTCGTCTCTGCTTTAGCGGACTTCGGTTCCTCTTTTTCATTTATCACTTTAATTTTTCTGCCTCCTCTCTCTCTCTTGAATCTTGCTGGGAGTATGTCTATTTTGTAATTTTTTTTTTTCTTTCCGAACGACCAATTTTGGCCTTTGTTTCTCTTCTGTGTCATTGTTTTCTCTTTCATTAATTTACACTCTATTTTTATTCTGCATGCTCTAAGTTTAATCTTACTTTCAACAGTCTAATTAATTTGCAGCTTTCCTTTTTCTTTTTTTTTAATGCTTATTTATTTATTTTCAGAGGAGGGGAGAGGGGCAGAGGGAGAGGGGGGGAAAAAGAATCCCAAGCAGGCTCCGTGCTGTCAGCACGGAGCCTGATGCAGGGCTCCATCTCACGAACTGTGAGATCGTGACCTGAGCTGAGGTCAAGATTTGGACGCTTGACCGACTGAGCCACCCAGGCGCTCCTCCCTGAAGTTTTGATATGCAGTATTTTTACTAGAATTTACTTTAAAACATATGACGCTTTTCATGAGGAGTTCTTTAGCAGTGTGTTTTTAAAATTTCTGAAAACATGGATGCCGATCAGCACGAAGGATCTGACATTGCACCCTATGTATGAGGGAGGAAGTTAACCTACCTTAGTTTCATGGATGACGACAGAAGATTTGACACATGGGTCGGAGACAAAGGGATTCTCTCTCTCTCAACAGAAATAAGCTTCAAAAAAGAGGATATTTTGTAAAAGTTTATTATTCTGGTTTTTAAAACGACTGTTCTGTGTTGTAGTATTTCTTTCTGCTTCAGATGGAATCTTTTGAAATGATCTTTCTCGTGAAATTGTCCTGCGCTGCAGATACCTCGATGTACTCGCTTGCGGACCCACATTTCTTGCGATGCGGGATACTTTTTCCAGCACTGGCGATGGGGAAAGGGTCAGAGGCCAGGTCTCACTACGTGTTTGTTCAAGTGAGTTCAGAGAAGTCACTCTGGGGGGAATAAGCCCCCTAGAATGGGGAGCCCCACATTTGATCACTCCTCACTCCACCACACTATTTCTTCATGATGAAGCTTGACCCTCTGTGAGTCCCCCCGCCATACAACATCTGGAGAAGGCACCCGCCCCGGAGGTTGGGAGTCAAGTGGGAAAGTCAATGCGGGAGATGACTCAGTCTGCATCTATTTTCCTCTGATCCTCAGCACTGTCCATGCACTGCCCTGATTTAACTGCTGAAAAGCCCCATGCCAGGGGTCCCAAACTCCGATGGGGTGGGTCACGGTCTTCTCTATACCTGGAGAGTCTCCCTCAGAGAGCAATCTTGGCTGAGGGACCCAGGTGTCCTAGTTCAGCAGCTTGGCTGATACTGAAACTTGAACTTGGGATTATTTTGGAGGAATGAGTTTCATAATCACTGCACCTATTCGTGGCCCCTCTGCAGTTGAGAGCATGTGAAATACTCAAAGTGCTGTACGGTAAAGTGTTCAAAAGAATCAGTTACGCGAAATTTCTTATTGCAACTTTAACCATTTGAGGAAATTTAATTAGGACAGCATTTAATGTCCCTGCATTTAAGAAAAAAATGACTTTCCCTGTGTCTTTCACTCGACATATATGTTTGATATGGTGAACATCAAAGTCCAGGGAGGGGTGATTCTTTTTTTTTTTTTTTAATTTTTTTTCAACGTTTATTTATTTTTGGGACAGAGAGAGACAGAGCATGAACGGGGGAGGGGCAGAGAGAGAGGGAGACACAGAATCGGAAACAGGCTCCGGGCTCTGAGCCATCAGCCCAGAGCCCGACGCGGGGCTCGAACTCCCGGCTCGAACTCCCGGACCGCGAGATCGTGACCTGGCTGAAGTCGGACGCTTAACCGACTGCGCTACCCAGGCGCCCCTGGGGAGGGGTGATTCTTAAACACAGAAGTCACTCAGGCTTTAAAGGTTTCATTAACAAATGGAAACACATTTAGTTTAAATAAACATTGTAAAAGGTTCAAGTAGCTCAGTGATCAAAAACGCAAAGTGAGGCGACAGAAGAGACCACCATTTATCAATCAAATTAGAAAAAACTCTGTCAGGATTCTTATTTTGGGCAAGTGTGCAGTGGATGAAAGCTTGGAGGGAATCTTATAACGGCAAAGAAGCGAAATATACAGGTGCAAAACTTTAGGAAATAGTATGAAGTAAGTGTTCCGAGTGAAAAATGCAGGTGACACGGTCTCATTTCTGGGACTGTATCCCAAAGAAATAGTAAACAGTTCTACTGTGGTTTAAGCAAGTCTTATTATCTGGATTTAAACGGTGAATCTTTATATAATGACCAAAAAGATACATTTATACATCCGAGAAATTTCATAACTTCCAACTAAGGACCTATGTGACTTTTCTCTCACCTGTCTAGCCCCCTCCTTTCATGATCACTTTTGATTTGTGGCTTTCCAAGGGACACTTACTTCGTGTATTTAGGTGTATGGGACTTCCCCAGCTGGTCTGATGCACATCAATCTTTATTTTCTTAATTCTTTTTTTTTCCTTTTTTAAAAATTTAAATTCAGGTTAGTTAACAGACAGTGTAGTCTTGGTTTCAGGAGCAGAACCCAGTGACTCATCCCTTACATATGACACCCCGTGCTCATCCCCACAAGGGCCCTCCTCAACGCCCATCCCCCGTTTAGCCCATCCCCCCTACCCAGCTCCCCTCCAGAAACCCCCCGTTTGTTCTCTGTAGTTAGGAGTCTCTTATGGTTTGCCCCCCGTCTCTGTTTTTATCTTATTTTTCCTCCCTTTAGCCTGTGTTCATCTGCTACGTTTCTTAAATTCCACATACGAGTGAAATCATGACATTCTTCTTTCTCTGACTTATTTCGCTTAGCATAATACGCTCTAGTTCCATCCACGTTGTTGCAAATGGCAAGATTTCATTCTTTTGGACTGCCAAGTAGTATTCTGTTGTGTGTGTGTGTGTGTGTGTGTGTGTGTGTGTGTATGTATATATACACACCACATCTTCTTTATCCATTCATCAATTGATGGACATTGGGGCTCGTTCCATAATTTGGCTATTGTCTATAGCGCTGCTGTAAACATTGGGGTGCATGTGTCCCTTCGAAACAGCATCCCTGTATCCCTTGGATAAATGCCTAGTAGTGCAGTTGCTGGGTCA
Source organism: Prionailurus bengalensis (assembly GCF_016509475.1). Classification (NCBI taxonomy): domain Eukaryota; kingdom Metazoa; phylum Chordata; class Mammalia; order Carnivora; family Felidae; genus Prionailurus; species Prionailurus bengalensis. The sequence continues at coordinate 26,317,737 of NC_057361.1, read as the reverse complement.
TAGGGTAGTTCTATTTTTAATTTTTTTTTTTTATATTTAAAAAAAATTTTTTTTTCAACATTTTATTTATTTTTGGGACAGAGAGAGACAGAGCATGAACAGGGGAGGGGCAGAGAGAGGGAGACACAGAATCGGAAGCAGGCTCCAGGCTCTGAGCCATCAGCCCAGAGCCTGACGCGGGGCTCAAACTCACGGACCGTGAAATCGTGACCTGGCTGAAGTCGGACGCTTAACCGACTGCGCCACCCAGGCGCCCCTATTTTTAATTTTTTGAGGAACCTCCGCACTGTTTTCCAGAGTGGCTGCACCTGTTTGCATCCCCTTTCTCCATATCCTCACCAACATCTGTTGTTTCCTGAATTGTTCATCTTAGCCATTTCTGACCGGTGTAAGGTGGTATCTCAGTGTGGTTTTGATTCGTATTTCCCTGATGAGGAGTGATGTTGAGCATCTTTTCATGTGGTCGGTTGGCCATGTGGATGTCTTCTTTAGAGAAGCGTCTATTCATGTCTTCTGCCCATTTCTTCACTAGATTATTTGATTTCTGGGTGTTACATATGGTCAACTGTTTATGGATTTTGGATTAACTCTTTATCTGATAAGTCATTTGCAAATATCTTCTCCCATTCCATCAATTGCCTTTTAGTTTTGTTGATTGTTTCCTTCACCGTGCAGAAGCTTTTTATCTTGATGAAGTCCCAATAGTTCATTTTTGCTTCTGTTTGCCTTGCCCCCAGAGACATGTCTAATAAGAAGTTGCTGCTGCTGAGGTCAAAGAGGTCGCTGCCTGTTTTCTCCCCCAGGATAAAAAACCCCACCTTCAAGTTCTGACTACTAAAATAGCATTTTTGAGTGAAGAAAAATTTCCAGTTGGTTTGATCGTCACGCCAACTGAGGCAAAAATCTCATCATTCACATATAAGAAAGAAAAGCACATCGATGTTTTTTCTTCTGGGAGAAAAAGATTTCAACATTCTTACAGTTTCCATTAGTGCGTCCCAGAATTCTAATCGTAAGGGCGCCTGGGAAATAGTTTTTGCTTTCCAGCCACCACAGGACAGAAAGAGGGTCAAATGGATATTGAATGCCAAGCCACTGTACCATCACACATAATAAAGTCCAGCCCCAGGGGACTGCATGATATTGATAATGAGAAGATACTGTTGCTTCCCCTCGATCTCCTGTGACCCTTTTAATTGTTTCCATACACCCTTCCATCAGCTTTCGTGTGCTTAGCTTTCAACCTCCTTTCTACCTGTCAGTTGGAAGCCCGCCATTGGACTCAAGTCCGTTTTGCCCACAGGTGCGGAGACGTGGAACTGTGTAGGAGTTTCTGTACCTCTGGGGTGGCCTGTTAGGGACTGAACGTGCGTGCTGTTCCCCATCACCCAATTCATTTGTGGAAATCCTAACCCCCAAGGTGATGGTATTCGGAGGCGGGATGTCTGAGAGGCGGGATGAGGGGGGGGCCCTCATGATGGCATCACTGCCCTTATAAAAAAAGACCCCGGAGAGTTTTCTCATCCTCTCTCCCAGGTGAGGACCCGGAGAGATGGTCTCCTGTGGGACCTCCCGAGCTTCCAGAAGTGGGAGAAATAAATGTTCATTGTGTAAGTCTCCCAGTCGGTGGTATTTTTGTTATAGCGGCATGGAGTAAGACACAACCCTCAGCCAACAACAGCTGAAGAGCGCACTCGTGGGAAAGCCTCACCCCCTCGTCTCTAACTGGGACAAACTCCAAGGCCCTATGCTCGCAGAGTTGCCCTGCGGGACCAGGCTGCAGCTGTCTTCCTAAGCATCTGGCCTGCAATCGAAACCTTGCTCGCCTTCTCCCGCTTTTTTATCCTGCTGCCTTGTTCCCACCCGTTTACCCGTTTATCCCAAGAGCACTTCCTTCTTCAATCCAATGCACAGGGATCCTTGCCATGGAATACGTTTCTAGGGAACCCAACCCGCAAATGCCCCATCCATCAATAAGGATCATAAGAAGGGCAGCAGAGGTGGATACGGAGGGAGCAGGTGGTCGGGTATGCATCCTGATCTCCCTTGTCTAACGCTGGAGCGTAAAACAGGAAGCTCCGATAGACACAGCAGATTATGTCACTTAGCATCCATTGCAAACGCCTTTGAGCTTACTTCCCCATACAGTCAAAGCTGGACATCTAAAAACGACATTTCTGGGGCGCCTGGGTGGCGCAGTCGGTTGAGCGTCCGACTTCAGCCAGGTCACGATCTCGCGGTCCGGGAGTTCGAGCCCTGCGTCGGGCTCTGGGCTGATGGCTCGGAGCCTGGAGCCTGTTTCCGATTCTGTGTCTCCCTCTCTCTCTGCCCCTCCCCCGTTCATGCTCTGTCTCTCTCTGTCCCCAAAATAAATAAACGTTGAAAAAAAAATTAAAACAAAACAAAACAAAACAAAAAAAACGACATTTCTCAGATTTCCCCATCTCTGGACTTCTTTCTGTATGTGACCCAGTTCCTTGAACCCATTAGTGTTGAAACCGGAGGCAGCAACATCACTTAATGGTTGCACAGGAGGAGTTGTTTATCTGGAAAGTACAGGGGCTGACGCATTTGATGTTCGGCTGTGACAGAGTTTCTGGCACCCAGTGCCAAAGAGCTCAGTGGTGGGTCCGTGATAGAATTGAGTATTTTATTTTCCCAGAATGTATTGACTCTTTTTTTAAGTTTGTTTATCTTGAGAGAGGGAGAGAAAGAGGAGACACAGAGAGAGAGCACGAGCCTGAATGGAGGAGGGACAGAGAGAGAGGGAGAGAGAGAGAATCCCACAAACGGTGGCTTGGGGCTTGACCTCACAAACGGTGAGATCATGACCTGAGCTGAAATCAAGAGTTGGATGCTTAACAGACTGAGCCCCCCAGATGTCCCTGTATTAACTCTAAATACAGTAAAACCTTGGTTTGTGAGCATAATTCGCTCTGGAGACATGCTTGTAATCCAAAGCACTTACACATCAAAGTAAATTTGCCCCTCAGAAATAATGGAAACGCAGATGATTTGCTCTACAACCCAAAAATATTCATATAAAAATGATCACAATACTGTAATATAATAAAAACAATAAAGAAAATCAAAACATAAAGAAAAGGGAACAAATTAAACTGCCCTCACCTTTGAAACCCTTCGTGGCTGGTGTGAGGGTGACCAGAGAGAGGAGGGTTACTGTGCGGGACCACTTTCACTGTCACGAAGGGAATCACTGCTATCTGTTGGCTCAATGGAATCTTTTTTCTGTGCAACTCTACCAAGGAACCTACCGGATGACACTTACTTTTGCCTCCTTTTGAAGATTTCATGGAAATGTGACCGTGCATTGACGATTACCCACAATCCCGCAGAGAGAGAGAGAGAGAGAAAGAGAGGGAGGGAGAGAGGGAGAGAGAGGAGAGATAGAGGGGGAGAGAATTCAAGTAGGGAAAAGGGGCAGAGGGTGAGAGAAAGAGAGAGAGGGAGAGAGAGAATCCCAACTAGGCTCTGCACTGTCAGCGCAGAGCCCGATGTCGAGCCCTGTCGCACAGCAGTGAGATCATGCCCCGAGCAGAAATCAAGAGTCCGACACTTAACCGACTGAGCCACCCAGGTGCCCCGTCACGTACTACTTGTATTGTAAGACATCACTCGTGTACCGAGTTAACATTTACTAGAAATGTTTGCTCGTCTTGTGGAACTCTCGCGGAGCAAGTTACCCGCAATCCAAGGTTTTAGCGTGCTTCGATCCTGAGAGCATAAGTGTCTAGGTGCACCCTTTGGTCCTTTTAAAATGACTCCCTAACATATTTTAATACACACTTTGTGCTAAGTTACTTCATGAATCCTACTGGCTGCAAGCACGAATCCTAGCAGACCCAAGAGGGGATTTAAAGAGGGTGAAGATAAAGCTGAGATGGGGTCATTTTCCCACTTGCCCCAGAAACAAGGCACAATGGAGTGATCAAAAAGACGACTAGAGCGAGTATTCCAAAGCCGCACGTCCCCAGTGGGTTTCCTATAGCCTAACTGGGTGATATACCAGAGTGGGTTGCTATGGCTCCGGTGTAACTGAATGATCATCACAGGATGCCGTAGATTATGAAAAGAGCCACGAAATATTCCTTTCCCTCTGTCATGCTCCTTTCCAGTGTGTATTTTAGGGAGGTGTATGATGCAGTGAAGGCGGACACACATCAAGACTCCAGAAGTTTCTCAGGCACCACTGGGAGCTCAGATCGCGCAAAGGTGTCAGTAAAACAGGTCACTGCACCAGCCTCAATTCCAGCGGCAGATGCTAGCTGTTCCGGGGGGGTGGGGATGGGCTCAGATCAATACCATCTCATAGACTCCCTCTCTTCCCCCGCCGGGGCCATGAGGTACAGTAAACCCTAGAGGCTTCTTAAGAACAGTAGGGGCGCCTGGGTGGCTCAGTCTGTTAAGCGTCCAACTTTGGCTCCCATCATGATCTCGCGGTTCGTGAGTTCGAGCCCCACGTCGGGCTCTGTGCTGTCACCGTGGAGCCTGAAGCCTGCTTTGGATTCTGTGCCTCCCTCGCTCTCTGCCCCCCCCCCCCCCCCCACTCCTGATCTGTCTCTCTCTCTCAAAAATAAATAAACATTAAAAAATATTTTTAAAAAAAGGACAGGAATAGATGTAAAGGATATCCGAGATCTGGGCTCGTCCAAACAAAACTCAGTTTAAATACTTGGACTTCATGGAATTTACCAGGTTGGACCAAAACTTAATTTTTACTCTATCTTGTGGGGTAAAGAGGAATATGCCAGTTATATAAAATGAAGGAGTCAGTGCAAGGTGACCCTGCGTGGGCGTGACAAGTTTTTAATAAATTATTAATTTTAGTGTCATGTATGGTCATGAAAATTAATGTGTCAATTAACCATCAATTAAAGTAGGCAGAATGTTTCAGTGGTCATCACAGCCTTTGATGAATTATCTTGCAAAAGTATCCAAAATGTCATTTGTGAAGATTATGTAATAGTGTAGAAAAAAGCCATCGCTCTGTAATATGAAATGCCAAATCATGACATCATATTGTAGATCGAGTATGACTTACAGTTAGGTTTCTCTAAAATGAGTCACCTTTGCATAGAGGGTGGGCTGGCAGAAAGGACACGTGATATTCAAGGTGACTGTATGTAATGGGTGATGGGACTAGATGTGACTTTTTGTCCTTCCATATTTTCCGAATTATCTTTAATAATAAGGAGCTGTGTTTGTAATGTTGATTTTGAAAAATTTATCCTGTACTGTATAATTTTAAAAGACCCTTCTAGATCTAAGATTCAATGATTCTAAGAACTCAAAGCCCTTCACCAAAAAATGGTGTCATGACAGGATGCTTGTGCGATAATTTTAATTATTTTTGTTTATTATAGCCAGTGTCTAATAGATACGAGCGGTTTCTTTGCAGTCAAATAACAATTTATTGTTGGCTAGAAGGATCTGCATTCTTACTCTTACTTACTGTTCCTCTTCCATTTCTTAGTCACAATTAATTAATTAATTAATTAATAATTAATTGCTCATCAGGCACTGTGGGATATAAACGAAGACTAAAACACGTCAAGAGAAAATAAAAAATACAGCAATCTTAGTGTCTCACGTGTGTGGAACATACGTAGACCCACAACAAGGATACGCGTGTCTGGAGGTGAGACAAAGTGTCTTCTAGAAACCCAAGGCTGAGAAAAGGAGCTTGAGGTTCCCAAGACCCAAAGATCTGCATCCAGCTAGTTGTTTTGTCGGCTCTGTGGAAGGTTTCTAGTGCCTGAGGATTCTGAACAACAATGCGATGCTGTAGGCCTGGAGTTGTTTGTTATTTTGCTTTTTAAGAACCGTAACGTTTTTCTTGTTGTTTATGTTCTATGTTGTTTATGTTACGTTACTACTCCGTTTACCAAACGGAGTAATAGGAACCACCAGACCTTTTTTCTTATCTCACTAAGGATGCAAGATCTCTTAGACATAAAGAGCTAGAAACTCTGGTGTAGCAATATGGAAAAGCGCATAGGAGAGGAGCATGTGTGTACGGGAGTGTGTGAAAGAACGGGACGGTTCACTCGCAAATTCACAGCTGCTCAAATTGCGGCCCGCAGACCTCTGCTGGTCTGCAAATCATTTTCAGTCCTCACATGGCTATAACTAGCTCATGCATAGGCACTCGGTATAGGTTCGCCTTAATGGGTTTTACTTGTTCTCAAGAGTTCTAGAAAGTGAACATGATCTCCTAAGCTGAAGTATACACTTGTTAATTCAGGCGCTCTCTTTTATCAATCTTTGTACGCTGCCTCAGTGATTCCCCCAATACTCCCGGAGCCCGGAACGTACCAAGAGTTGGCGTCGTGTGACCTCTACTCTGTGCGTTACCTTTTGTTGGAGGGATACATAAAACATGTTGCCGGTGGCCCAATGTTTTCTAGGCTTTTTTTTTTTTTTTTTAATCATCTAGATTTTCACGACGGCCACTTTTTCTCCTAATGACCCAAGGATCCTTCTGGTGGAGGGGTAAGTTCAAAAGACTGCCATCACTCTGTACTCAGAAGCACCACGCCTCTCGGTGACCAAGGCTTGTGGTATCAGTTTCAGGTCCTTATGACTGATATTAGGTTTCTAGGGCCTCCAGCTGCCACAACATTAATCATCTTTCAGGAGCTTTCCCGTGTCACAGTCACTGTTCTTCTTTCTATTCGCAAAAATGTTATTTCCCAGGAGCATCGCAGGCTCTTATGCAAATAAACTGACCGCCTGTGGCAACAATTAGCCAGACAGGGCCAGACAGGTTCATTTCCCTGATTGGTTTCTATCTGGCGCTAGGGAGGTTACTCCTGCTGGGGCCACTCCTGTGACTACTCACAGATGACACCGCTATGTGTGTGGCACTTTATAGCTTACAAAGGGGTTTCTAATTGGGGCTCCTGGTTGACTCAGTTGGTTAAGTGTCCGACCTGGGCTCGGGTCATGATCTCGCGTTTTGTGGGTTCAAGCCCCGCATTGGGCTCTGTGCGGACAGCTCAGAGCCTGGAGCCTGCTTCCGATTCTGTGTCTCCCTCTCTCTCTGTCCCTTCCCCGCTCATGCTCTGTCTCTCTCCCTCTTTCAAAAATAAATAAACATAAAAAAATTAAAACAAAGGGATTTCCAAACCATGAGCTCACCTGACCTCTAAAGGTTGTGAGTTAAGTAGCAGCATCACTTTCTGAAGCGTATTTTGTAATTTTTTAAAAAGTTTATAATTTTTAAAATTTATTTTGAAAGAAAGATAGAGAGCAAGCAGGGGAGGGGCAGAGAGAATCCCAAGCAGACTCCGCACTGACAGACACGGGGCTCCAACTCACAAACTGTGAGATCATGAATTGAGCCAAAGTCAACAGTTGGACACTTACTGACTAAGCCACCCAGGTGCCCCAAAGATAGTCTTGCTTACCCATTGTCCAGGCTTTTCTTTCTTTCTTTTTCTTTCTTTCTTTCTTTCTTTCTTTCTTTCTTTCTTTCTTTCTTTCTTTCTTTCTTTTTTTAATTTTTTTTTTCAACGTTTATTTATTTATTTTTTGGGGGGACAGAGAGAGACAGAGCATGAACGGGGGAGGGGCAGAGAGAGAGGGAGACACAGAATCAGAAACAGGCTCCAGGCTCTGAGCCATCAGCCCAGAGCCCGACGCGGGGCTCGAACTCACGGACCGCGAGATCGTGACCTGGCTGAAGTCGGACGCTTAACCGACTGCGCCACCCAGGCGCCCCACTTTCTTTCTTTTTAAAGTTTATTTATTTTGATATAGAGAGAAACTGTCAGTTGGGGAGGAGCAGAGAGAAAGAGAGAGAGAGAGAGAGAGAGAGAGATGGAGAGAGAGATAGAAACAGAGAGAGAGAGAGAGAGAGAGAGAGAATCCCAAGTAGGCTCTACACTGTCAGTGCAGAGCCTGATGCAGGGCTCAAACTCACAAACTGTGAGATCATGACCCGAGCTGAATTCAGACGCTTAATCATCTGAGCCACCCAGGCGCCCTGGCGTCACTTTCATGAGAATTTTTGCTTTCCTCTTTCAAGGCTGTAGTGCCAGTCGTAGATATAGAGAGGATGAGTTAGATGAAATCTGGGGAGGTGGCCGAGGAGACAGACAGACGTTCTAAGGGACAGAATCTGACAGACGTTGAAGACGGAAGAATGAGACTAGAGAAAGGGTGCGGTGCTAGAAGTTCTGCGCTCTGGCATTTGCTATGCATCAGAGACACTTGCGAAAGCGAGGGAGCAAGGGTCTGCGTCATACGGGCGCGGGTTTTCTTCCCTTCCTACAGCTCTCCCGTCATTCAGTTCCCCCCAGGTTGCCGCACCCGGATGTACAGGTGATGCAAGCACAAGAAGGCTACGTTCGCTTTTCAAACTGGTGAAAGGAAGGAGTGCTACTTAAATATGGCGCCTCACTCCATTGTAGGGAAGTGACATCTTTGTGGTGCCCGAGAAAAAGACGTGAGAGGTTCTGAAAGAAGCATGGGCATCACCAAAGAGTAATTAAAACTGGTGGCCTTTATCAAGTGACTCACAGAGGTTAACTGACTGGCTGCATATCATACAGCTACTAAGAGCTGAAGCTGAGATGGGAACCAAGGTGTGTTGGGCAACAAACCTGAACTTCATCCCACGGTTTATTGCCTCGTCCGACAGGTAAAGCAGGACAAGAGAGACGGGACCGAGAGAGCTCAGGCATTTTACCTTTACTTCCTCAGAGAAGGTCTGGCATTCCAGAACACACAGACAACAGAATCAGACTCTTGGCTTTGGAGGCGAAAAACAAAGCCACGCTTGGGGCTTCAGACAAAAGGTCTGGAAGATTATATCGTCAGTAGTCAACAGTTTTGGTAGACTCATGAAAAGGGAGACAAGATCAGAAGACAGGAAAGGGATTGAACATCAGTACGGTTTCTGGAAAGAAGCCCTTTCCCTGCCCATTCCTGCCCAAACGAGGCCAAGTCCTTGTGGCAGAGGGAGACTTGAACCCTACAAAACCGCTAAAGGATGTCTTAGGCTCCGACCGACAATCACATTCAAAAGAGACCACTTACTTCACAAGCACCTAGTTTGCTCAGCCTTAACAAAGGACGCAGGACAGGAAAATCGACATACACAATGACGGCACAACAAAGGCCTCACAACACCCAGGCACAGCTCCCAAAGTCTTTAACGACTCCACGCAGGGACTTGCGAGGTCGCAAGACAGTGAGGCTGAGTATACATGGATCAAGGAATGCTCTAGGGTCTCGTTAGCATTTATATTTTTATAGTGTTATAAACCTTTCAGGAGAACATGACTAGATTCTATTCTCCAGGGCTCCTTAATCTCATCAATCACGGATGACACAAGTAAACAATGAACGATCTCAATAACCAAATAACCATGTTTAGCTTGCCCACGAAACACTGCTCGGTACACAGCAACCTCAAGAGGACCCTTGTTTTCCTCGGTCTGGTGTACTCCTAGGCCACGGGTCAAATATTTAGGTGTCCCTGAGAGGGGGAGATTTTATAATTCCCCTATTAATGGTGTATAGGCAGCTGTGCCTGAGACGTCTCCACAGCACTCAGGTATGACCCACAGGACCTACCAGTGGCCAAGAAGACTTGACAGAGAGTCAACCCACTTGAAAAGGCCTTGCCATTGGCCAAACGAGACGTGGCAGTGACCTCTGTAGACCGACGACTAGAGCACAATGGAACGAAGAGGGGGTTGGAAGACGACAAGAGGGGACACATGATGATCTCCCACAGAGGACGCCCCCACCCTTCAGGCTTAGAGTTACGAAGGCCCACTGCCTAACCTGTAGCTGAAACCTCAAGGGAAAACTTGAGGTACCTAAGAATTCGTTTTAGCCATCTGGCCGGTCGTTGGGTCGTGACAGATTGTAATTGTTGGCCTCAGTTACGTACTCTCCGTCTGTCCATGACCTTTGCCATGTAATTTGTAAATTCCCACACACTCTGACTTTGGGCTTGGAAACACGACTTGCTTGGCCAACGGTGTATGGGGAGAAACGATAGTTTGTGGGTTTCAGGCCCAGCTCTTGAGAGGCCTGAAAGTTGCCAGGTGCCCTCTGAAGCTTCGACCATCACCATGAAAAGAGCTTCCTCAAGGAAGCTGCTGCTCCTTCGATCTGGACTTGAAAATGCACACACGGGGGCATGGGTAGAACCACCCCAGCCATGCCCAGTCAGACCTACAGTTACTTTCTGGGAAAGCCATCTGGCCAAACCCCGTAGAGATCAGCCTCTAAAAAACGTTAATCATTGTATTCCCCAGAAATTCTGAGCTCAATTCTTACGCGGAATTATTCCGGCAAGAGCTGACTGACATAGGTGTCTGGAGAACTGCATTCAGTTTAGGAAAAATAAGGTTAAGGTTTTGGCACGTCTGATTTTTTGTGGACTGAAGTTTACACCTGACATTTCACAGTTTTAGGGAGGTAAAAGGAAGTACAGCACCGGAAAAAATGGTTAGCATTATTAGTCATTACGGAAATGCAAATTAAAACCACAAAGGGATAGGACTACCTATCTATCAGAACGGCTAAAATAAAAAAAATCACGGCAATACCAAATGCTGGCGAAGAGGCAAGGAAACGGGATCATTCATAATTAAATTTTTTTTCAACGTTTTTTATTTATTTTTGGGACAGAGAGAGACAGAGCATGAACGGGGGAGGGGCAGAGAGAGAGGGAGACACAGAATCGGAAGCAGGCTCCAGGCTCCGAGCCGTCAGCCCAGAGCCCGACGCGGGGCTCGAACTCCCGGACCGCGAGATCGTGACCTGGCTGAAGTCAGACGCTCAACCGACTGCGCCACCCAGGCGCCCCGGGATCATTCATAATTAATGGCCAAAATGTAAAATGATACAGCTACGCTGGGAAGCAGTTTGACATTTTCTTTTATAACGAAAACCGCACTTACCATACATATCCGTTGGTGTGGACTGCCATAACAAAATACCTCAGCCTGGGTGACTTAAACAACAGAAACGTATTTTCTCACAGTTCAGGAGGCCAGAAGTCCAAGATCAAGGTTCTGGCCAGTTTGGTACCTGGCGATAGCTCTCTTCCTGGCGCATTGATGGCCACCTTCTCAGTATTTCCTCACGGGTTTTTTTTTCTCAGTACATGCACAGGAAAAGAGGAGACAGACAGCTGGCTAGCTTTCTGGTGTCTTCTTCTTATAAGGATATTAGTCTTACAGTGATTGGGGGCCCACCCTTCTGACCTCATTTAACCTTAATTACTTCCTTACTCCAAATACAGCCACCCTGGAAGTTAAGGCTTCAGCATAGGATTATTTTGGGGGGGGACACAAATATTCAGTCCACAACGCTATGCGATCCAGCAGCTTATTCCAGAGATATGAAAACATATTCAGACAAAAACCTGTACACAGGGGCGCCTGGGCGGCTCAGTTGGTTGAGCATCTGACTCTTGATTTTGGCTCAGGTCAGAATCCCAGGGTTGTGGGGTTAAGCCCCTCATCAGGCTCCAGGCTGAGCGTGGAGTCTGCTTAGGACTCTCTCTCTCTCTCTCTCTCTCTCTCTCTCCTCCTTCTGCCCCTCTACCCCACTCATGCTCTCTCTTTCTCTAAAATAAAAAAATTTTAAATACCCTGCACACAAATGTTTATAATAGCCTTACTTGTAATAGACAAAAACTAGACACAACCCAGATGTCCTTCAATGGGTGAATGGATGCCAACTCTTGCACAGACAACGGAATACCACTGAACAATAAACAGGAATGAACTACGACACACACATAACTTGCATGAACCTCAAGGGGTATACGGTGAGTGAGAACACCAATTGCAAAATGGTAAACATTCTACGATCATGTCATATTACACTGTCGAAGTAACAAAATTATGGAAACCGAGAAAAGATTGGTGGTTTCCAGGGGCTGGGAATGGGGAAGGCAAGGGAGTAGGAGTGACTATAAGGCAGTAGCAAGGAGGAGCCTTTCGGTGGTGGACAAGGTCTGCATTTTGATTATGGTGATGGATACACAACTCTAAACATATGCTGAAGTTGCATACGACCATGCACACGGATGCACCCATACATACAGACTACACAAATGAGTGCATGTGAAACAGCTGACATCTGAACAAACTCTGTGGTTTGTATCAGCGTCAACTTTCTGGTTTTGGAATCTTACTGTAGTCAAACCACATGTTCTTACTGGGGGACACTGGATGATGAAGGGTACACAGAAGTTCCCTGTACATGTTTTTTGCAACCTCCTAGGAGTCTATAATCATTTTACAATGACAACTTACAAGAGCCGAACAAATTAGGACTATGGAGAAAAGAGTATCAAGCAGAACGAGTCGTAGAAAATGGTAAGGACGGTGAAAGTACAATTAACTACAAAAATAAAAGACGCATTTGGAAAAAAGACTAGAAGGAAACGTGCAAAAAGGTAGCGATGGTTGTGCTGCGGCAGTAGAATTATGTGGGTTCATTTTTCTTTTCTCTGTTTTCAAAAGTTTCAGTGTAGGGGCACCTGGGTGGCTCAGTTGCTTAAGCATCTGACTTTGGCTCAGGTCATGATCTCACAATTCGTGAGCTCAAGCCCTGCGTTGGGCACACAGATGTGTGCTGACAGTGCAGATTGTGCTTGGGATTCTCTCTCCCTCTCTCTCTCTCTCTGCTCCTCCCTCACTTGCACCCTCTCTTTCTCTCAGAGTGAATAGGTAAACTTAAAGGTTTCAGTGTAGGGGCGCCTGGGTGGCTCAGTCGGTTAAGCATCCGACTTCGGCTCAGGTCACGATCTCACGGTCCGCGAGTTCGAGCCCCGCGTCGGGCTCTGGGCTGATGGCTCAGAGCCTGGAGCCTGCTTCCGATTCTGTGTCTCCCTCTCTCTCTGCCCCTCCCCCGTTCATGCTCTGTCTCTCTCTGTCTCAAAAATAAATAAACGTTAAAAAAATTAAAAAAAATTAAAAAAAAAGGTTTCAGTGTAAAATTTGTAAGATAATTCCAAACACTAAGACACAAGGTATATTCCTTGAAAGATAGAGATAAGGGAAACACTCATTTTCAGATAATGAGAACATCTTAGAATTGATGTCTTCTTCAACCTCCGTCTCACTGAATATGTCAAATGACAATAAACCCATTTCTTTGGCTGCCCAGGTTTTTTTTTTCAAATTAAATATTATTATTATCATAAAGCTATTACTTCAATTGAATCAAAATATACCCTTCTGTTACATGTAGCTTTTGTAAAAATAAATCCCTTTTGAGGGTATTAAATATGTTCTTTTCCTTGATTATGGTCATGATTTCTTGGCAGTGTGGTAAAACTTATCAAATTGTGTATTCTAAAAATGTACAATTTATAAAATCTCTGTGCCCACGTGGGGCTCGAACTCACGACCTCAAGATCAAGATTCCCATGGTCCACTGACTAAGCCAGGAAGGTGCCCCTAAAGTTTTATTTATTTATTTATTTATTTATTTAATTTTTTTTTCAACGTTTTTATTTATTTTTGGGACAGAGAGAGACAGAGCATGAACGGGGGAGGGGCAGAGAGAGAGGGAGACACAGAATCAGAAACAGGCTCCAGGCTCTGAGCCTTCAGCCCAGAGCCCGACGCGGGGCTCGAACTCACGGACCGCAAGATCGTGACCTGGCTGAAGTCGGACGCTTAACTGACTGCGCCACCCTGGCGCCCCTAAAGTTTTATTTTTAATTCCAGTTAGTTAACATAGTGTTATATTAGTTTCAGGTGTACAATATAGTGATTCAACGCTTCCATATATCACCCAGTGATTATCACAGGAGCAATCCTGAATCCCCATCACCTGTTTAGCTCATCCCCACCCCCCCCCACCTCACTCGGGTAACCATAAGATGGTTCTTGATATTAAGAGTCTGTTTCTGGCTTTCTTCCTCTCTCTTATTTTTTCCCTTGGCTTCTTTCTTTCTTAAATTCCATATATGAGCAAAATCATATGGTATTTATCTTTCTCTGGCTTATTATGCTTAGCATTACCCTCTCTAGCTCCATCCATGTCATTGCAAATGGCAAGATTTCGTTATTTTTTATGGCTGAATAACATTCCATTGTGTGTGGCTATATATGTATATATATATAAATTATATACATAAATAAGATATATATAAATTATATATATAAATAAGATATATATATAAATAAAAGATATATATATATAAATTAGAGATATCTATCTATCTCTCTATATATATCTTCTTTATCCATTCATCATTGGATGGACACTTGGGCTGCTTCCATATCTTGGCTATTGTAAATAATGCTGCTATAAACACAGGGTGCATATATCCCTTTGAATTAGTGTCTTTGTATTCTTTGGGTAAATACCCAGTAGCGCGATCACTGGGTCGTAGAGTAGTTCTATTTTTTTCTTTCTTTGAGGAACCTCCATACTGTGGCTGCACCAGTTTGCATTCCCACTAACAGCAACAGTACCAGAGGGTTCTTTTTTCTCCACATCCTTGCCAATACTTGTTGTTTCTTGAGTTTTTTATTTTAGCCATTTCAGCAGGTGTGAGGTGATACCTCATTGTAGTTTTGATTAGCATTTCCCCGATGGCAAGCGATGACGAGTTGTGTGACTTCTTTACATGTTTTGGATATTAACCCCTCTTTGGAATTTTCACGTGTAAAAAAGAGTATCCAAAGATAAGTATCAAGAAAAGATAATATTATTTAAGGAGCGTCTGGGTGGCTCAGACAGTTAAAGCATCTGACTCGGGCTGAGGTGAGGATCTCACAGTTCGTGGGTTCCAGCCCTGCGACGGGCTCTGCACTGACAGGTAGGAGCCTGGAGCCTGCTTCGGATTCTGTGCCTCCCTCTCTCTTTGCCCCTCCCCTGCTCACACTGTCTCTTTCTCAAAAAGAAATAAACATTTTTTTTTTAAAGAGAAAAGATACTATTATTTCAGAAATAATTGGTGAAAGGCAAAGAGGAAAGTGAGGAGAAACGGGGAAATGCTATAATGACCAACCTCATAAAATTCCTTTGAGCTAAGCTATCTCATGGAAAGAAGTACTAAAAAGATTAAAGGCCTTTATATAAAGACTGCATAACTAATTTTGAATTACCACTAAGAAAATTCTTAAACTCATTCTGTAAGCAGTAACCTGGATATTTCAGAAGATTCAAGAATAAACCCCTCAACTGAAAGAAAACTGCTGAGAAAGGCGCTTTATAAAATTTTCTTTTGTAGTGTTTCCTGCTCCCTAGAGAAGGCAATGCTTTCAGAAGTTACTTAATGGGCCACAAAAACTCACTGGGCTAGTGACTTATAAGTATGAGAAATTCCAAAGCAGCTGTCGATGGTATCATACTCACCACGGTAATGATCTAAATTGATAGAAACTTCAGTTACTCATCCATGTATCTGATCTCTATCAGTCCCCATACTTCTCTGGAAAGAAGTATCAATTAAGAGATTTTCAGGCTTTTCAAAGGGGAGGACCCCTTTTGTAAGCATCAAAACATTTTTTTTTAATTTTTTTTTTAACGTTTATTTATTTTTGAGACACAGAGAGACAGGGCATGAACGGGGGAGGGTCAGAGAGAGGGAGACACAGAATCCGAAACAGGCTCCAGGCTCTGAGCTGTCAGCACAGAGCCCGACGTGGGGCTCGAACTCACGGACCGCGAGATCGTGACCTGAGCCGAAGTCGGAGGCTTAACCGACCGAGGCACCCAGGCGCCCCGCATCAAAACATTTTAAGATGCGCGCAAGTTGAGAAAATCCATCACTGCAAACTACCACTATAGATTCTATAATGCTGCAATGGCCATCTGCTACTTTGCTGGTCAGTGTTTCCTCCCCTTATTGACGTCCCAGTACCCCAAATTTCCTACGGTGAACCGTCTCGCCTTTTTGACTTTCAATCCGTTCATGCTGGATGATTTCTACGTAATTCTCGGCTCCCAGACTGGGCACGTGACTCAGGCCTGGCCAATCACAGCATTGCTTCTCCCTGGCCTCAGTAATTCTTTCCAGGAAGAGCCTGGCCTACCCGATCGCAGACGGTCTTTGGACCTTTGCTGGGACTGTTGAGAGTAAGGTTGTCCCTTGTGTCCTGGACTGTTGGGATTTGCTTGTATAGGTCTGTAGCTGCTGGTCACTGGCTTCACAAGGATAAAGTACGCCTGAGAATAAAACTCAAGGCCAGGAGATGAAGCTGAGATATTTAAAGAGATGGGAGTACCATTTTCATGCTTTGGGCCCCTAAAACTATTCGTGCCTGGGCTGACGCAGACACTTTTCAGATACAGGAGTCTATAAATACCATTTTTAGTTCAAGTTGGATTTCCCTTACATTGCAAGCAAGAGTCTTTTCTATGATAAATGCTTTCAGAAGATACTTTATTTTATTAATCCCAAGAGCAAGTACTATTTAAAATATTGGCACAAATATTCCTGAGGAAGTATTCAGCTAATGAGAAATTAGCACTCTGTGTGTCCATGAACATGCAGACCTTTTGCAATTAACTACCACGGGTAGAGATCTACGGGTTTGGAACCACTTTCGTCGAAATTTGGGTGGTCACATGGACACAGATTACCGCCATGTTTCCACAACTAAAATGTAGAGAAGATGTTCATCTTGAAAATCTAGTGGGGCTTAGAAAGCTAATCAACACTGCATTTTCCCTTTCAGTCAGCAGAGTTTGAAAGGCAAATATGGCTTGCGTCTAAAAAAGAGGCAATGCAGTCAGATGGCATTTTATAGTGACTGAAAATACTTCAGGGAATGCACTATAATTTTATTTTAGCATGTAGAATATTTAGAACTTCAATAAGGCTACAAGGTATTATTCAGCAAAATAAATTCCTTCTCAACGTCAACTTAAAAAGAATCATGAGGATATGTACACGGCTATAGCTATTTTTTCCCAAGCATCATTTTATTACTTTGTAAGCTTGTCATGCTAATCTCCTGCTTTCCAGGTGCCTCCAAACACATGATTTCACTTAATTCTAATAGTGATGCTGTAAGGAAGTGAACTAGAAGCTAGTGAGACTGTGTTGAATTCTATGCTGATGCATAATAAGCACACAAACATATACACCTTTTAGCTTAAAGTGACATCATAAAGTGAGTGTTACTAAAAGTACTTTATTTGTTTATTTAAAAAGTTTATTTATTTAGAGAGAGTGTATGAGCAGGGGGAGGGGCAGAGAGAGGGAGAGAGAGAATCCTAAGCAGGCTCTGCAGTGTCAGCACAGAGCCCAACTTGGGGCCCGATCCCACGACACCGTGAGATCATGACCTGAGCCAAAATCAAGGGTCGGACGCTTAACCGACTGAGCCACCCAGGCTCCTATTTTCTATCTGGTTTTCTACTTCTAACAGACCTGAGTAGGGTCCGTCCGTCTGAAGCAGAGTTAATAAATATAGCTTTGTTTGATTAGTGAGTGTTGAGGACTGACATATCTAGATTTTCACCTCCATGCTGACTTGAATGTGGAGAAAGGGAAACCCTCTTACACTGTTGGTGGGAATGCAAAATGGCACAGCCACTGTGGAAAACAGTGTGGAGGGTCCTCAAAGAGGTAAAAACAGAACAACCCCATGACCCAACAGTTGCACTACTGGGTATCTACCCAAAAGATACAAAAATGCTGATTTGAAGGGGCACATGCACCCCGATATTTATAGCAGCACTATCAACAATAGCCAAGGTATGGAAAGAGCCCAAATGTCCACTGATGGATGAATGGATAAAGAAGATGTGGGGTGTGTGTGTGTGTGTGTGTGTGTGTGTGTGTGTATATATATATATATATATATATATATATATATGATGGAGGATTACTCGGCACTCAAAAAGAATGAAATCTTGCCATTTGTAACAACGTAGATGGCGCTAGAATGTTTTATACTAAGCAAAATAAGTAGAAAGACAAGTACCATATTATTTCAGCCATATATGGAACTTAAGAAACAAAACAGATGAACATATGTGAAGGGGGAAAAAAGAGAGGAAAGCAAACCACAGGAGACTCTTAACTATAGAGAACAAACTGAAGGTTGATGGAAGGGAGGTGGGCAGGGGATGGGCTAAATGGGTGACGGGGATTAAGGAGGGAACTTGTGACGATGAGCACTGGGTGTTGTGTGTAAGTGATGAATCAGTAAATTCTACTCCTGAAATCAATACACTATATGTTAACCAACCCGAATTTAAATAAAAGCCTGAAAAAGAAACAAAACAATCATCTTTATGTGATTCTCCAGCACCTCAAAGGATTCAATCAAAACATTTTTTCCTTCCTTTCTCCTTCTCTCCTACTTTGCTTTCTTCCTTTCTTGTTCTTCTTCATTTCTCACCCCTCCTCTGCTTCCTTCTCCCTCTCTTGCTTCCCCCTTCCATCTTTGGTTTATGTGCTGGCAATTTGGTGAGGGGAAAATCTTGCTTTGCTAACCTGCCAAAATTTACTCTATTCCTTTGTCTGACAAAATTGATTTTTAAAAAAAAATTTTTTTAACATTTATTTATTTTTGAGACAGAGAGACAGAGCATGAACGGGGGAGGGGCAGAGAGAGAGGGAGACACAGAATCGGAAGCAGGCTCCAGGCTCCGAGCCATCAGCCCGGAGCCCGACGCGGGGCTCGAACTCACAGACCGCGAGATCGTGACCTGAGCCGAAGTCGGACGCTCAACCGACTGAGCCACCCAGGCGCCCCACAAAATTGATTTTTTAAAAAAAGCTCATTCTGTGGGGTGCCTGGGTGGCTCAGTTGGTTAAGTGTCTGACTCCTGATCTCGGCTCAGGCCTTGATCGTGGTTGTGAGTTCCGGCTCCATCTTGGGTTCCACACCGGGCTCCCCACATTGGGCTCCGCACTTTTTTGTTAAGTAACTGAAGTTTATGTCTAAACACTGCATTTGGAAACAACGATTCAATTATAACCACTGGGTGTACCGTCCTACAAGTCTAGTAGCAAGGTAAAAGATGCAAAGAGATCTAAAAGGCTTGAAGAGAAAGAGGGAGCGATTCTAGGTAACCATGCAAAAGGCATGCAAATCAGGGGAAAAGAGGAAGTATGACACAGGGAAATAACACAAGGTTTGTTCCTTCTGTTTTATCCATTCTGAGACCAGCCATGTTAACACTGTTTTTGCTAGTAATTTGAAATAGTCATTCTTCTTGGCCTCATTCCAGATGCGTCTTGTTCCGCAGTGAGGCCTTGACTTCCTTCCAGGTGGGTCTTACTCACAGGCAGCTGACAATATCTAGCCTATGATAAACTCTACTATCTAGTGTTTCCGCTCACACACAAGAAGTCACAAAACTGAATAGGTCTATTTAAGTTCAGGCCTCATGGCACTGAGCGCTAGGTAGAACTTCCTAGCCGGTTGTTCCATGGGGACCTCAAATTCAACATATTTTATTTATTTATCTCCAATTCAACATGTTCTAAACATGACCTAATTATCTCTCGTCTTCCACGTCTTCTACTTTCTTGGCTTCTGATTTGCGTAAATGCCACACCATTTTCCCAGTCACACAGACCTCACAGAGAATTCACAGGTATCGGCGCCCATTTTGTCCTCACATCTCAGCACGTAGAAAATCCTGGAGATTATGTGTCTCTTGTTAAAAGACTTGATTGTTTTATAGGTCAGTTTTAGATTTACAGCAAAACTGAGAGGAAGGTACTGAGATGTCTCACACAGCCTGGGCCCCAACACATGTGTAATCTTTGCCATTATCAATAGCACTCACCCAAAAGGTACTTTTTATTTTTATTTATTTATTTTTTTTTTACCGAGGATGAATCTACATTGACAGATCATAATCACCTAAAGTCCACAGTTTACCTCCACCCTCCCCACCCACTCCGCATCCACTGATCTTTTTATTGTCCCCATGGTTTTGCCTTTTCCAAAAGGTTACATGGTTGGAATCTTACAGCATGTAGCCTTTTCAGTCTGCCTTCTTTCACTTAGGAATACGCATTTAAACTCCGTGTCTTTTCCTGACTTGGTAACTCATTTCTCTTTAGCTCTGAATATTCCGCTGCCTGGATGTACCACTCTTTATTTATCCATTCACTTACTGAAGGGCATCCCAGATGCTTCCAAGATTTGGCAATTATGAACGAAGCTTCTATGAACATCTGTGTTCAGGTTTTTTCTGTGGAATTAAGCTTTCAACTCCTGTGGGTAAATGCCACAGAGCATGATTAATGGGTTATACGATAAGAGTATGTTTTGTTTTGTTTTGTTTGGGGGGGGGGTGCAAGTGAGTGAGGGGCAGAGAGAGAGAATCCCATGAAGGGCAGAGGGAGAGAGAGACACAGAGTCCCACTAGGGGCTGAGAGGGAGAGAGAGAGAAAGAGAGAGAGAAGCAGGCTCACCCAAAGCAGGGCTCGTGGCCACCTGATGTGGGGCTCAAGCTTACAAACCGTGAGATCATGACCTGAGCCCAAGTCAGGTGCTTAACAACTGAGTCACCCAGGCGCCCCTGTTTTGTTTTGTTTTTAAACGTTTATTTCTGTTTGAGAGAGAGAGAGGGAGAGAGAGAACATGAGTGGGGGAGGGGCAGAGTGAGAGGGGGACAGATGATCCAAAGCAGGCTCTGTGCTAACCGCAGTGAGCCCCATGTGGGGCTCGAACTCAAGAACCATGAGATCATGACCTGAGCAGAAGTGGACACTCAACTGACTGAACCCCCCAGGTGCCCCAAAGTATGTTTTGTTATTTACGAAACTGCCAAACTGTGTTTCACAGCGGCTGCACCGTTTTGCATTCCTGCCAGCAATGAGCGAGAGTTCCTGTTGTTCCACATCTTCACCAGCATTTGGTGTTGTCAGTATTTTGGATTTTGGCCATTTTAGCAGGTCTAATAGTGGTATCTCTTGGTTTTAATTTGCCTTTTCCTGATGACACATGATGTGAGACATCTTTTCACGTGCTTATTTTGTCATCTGTCGATCTTTGGTGAGGGGCCTGTTAAGGTCTTTGGTCCAGCTTTTAATTGGGTTCTTCATTTTCTTATTGTGGGTCTAAAGAGTTCTTTGTGTATTTCACACAATAGTTCTTTATCCAATGTTTCTTCTGCAAATATTTTATCTCATCCTGTAGCTTGTCTTTTCCATTCTCTTGATATTGTCTTTCATAGAGCAGAACTTTTTAATTTTAATAAACTTCCGTTTATCAGTTATTTATTTCACGGGTTGTGTCTTTGGTGGTGCATCTAAAAAGGCATCACCATACCCAAAGTGATCTAGGTTTTCTCCTACGTTATCTTCTAGGAGTTTCATAGTTTGAGGCTTTACGTTTAGGTCTAGGATCCATTTTGAATTAATTTTTGTGAAGGGTGTGAGGTCTGTGTCTAGATTCTTTTTTTTTTTTTTTTTTGTATGTGGATGTCCACTTGTCCCAGCACTGAGCCTCCATCAGTACATCAATTATAGGTCAGCTTTTTTTTTTACCCTGGCACTGGTTATCACAGTTTCCACTCATGAGTCTCTGCTCCAATAAACTGTGATTCCCTGCATTTGTCTGTCTGTCTCTCCAATCTTGGGGGCAGTGAGCTACCCTGCATCCTCCCCTCTCTTCTGAAACTAAGAAGAGTTGCTGGTTTTCCAGCCTGTTCGGCTTTTTACCTATTGTGAGGACAATGTGGTCACTTCCAAGCTCCTTACATGCAGAACTGGAAGCTGCAAGCCATTGTGTCATTTTATACCTGTTGAATTTGGATCTTCCTTTCCATCCCTCCTGCTGATGCTCTGGTTTAAGGTTCCGTTACTTAACATTCAGTGTAGTCTTGGCTTCAGGAGTAGAACCCAGTCTCTCTCTCTTCTACTTCCTAATGAATCTAAAATGCAACTGACTTCCATCATTTCCCTGCATCGAAGCCCTCTTATGATCTTATAAAATCCAAATTCTAGGTCCTGACACTCAAGATCACTGATTACTTGTTCTACACTTCGTTTTCCAAGCTTTCTCCCAACGCTCTTTACTCGTAGGGGACCCCGATTCTTTACCTCTTCTTGAAGACCACTGGTCCTATGTGAATGCCATTTTCTTTGACTAGAATGCCCTCGGCTTCCCAGTCCTGGTTAGTTCTGAAGCTCTCCTTTCTTTCTCTGGGTGTCGTCACTTTTGACGCCTTCCCAAGACGGTGACCTTATCACTGTGTAGATATTAAGGATTTGTGTACATCTCTTATTGCCCCTGCGATCCTCACAAGGGTCTCTTACTCTCAGTTTCTGATTTTTTGGATGAAAAGTAACCAAGTCTTAGGTCTGAGTTGTTTCTCTTATGATGGCTGGAAAACTGGAGAAGGGGTGTATGTGTGTGTGTGTGTGTGTGTTCCTTTTGACTTCTGTTTTGAACGGTTTTCTAAAGACTAACTTAATTTAGGGTTGTAGGTAGTTCAGGAATATGAAAACATTCTTCCTTTGTTCTTTGTGCTGTTGGGAGCTGTTTTAAAAGCATGGATATAGATAGAAGGCAGAGTTCTCTAATATTTTAAAATTTAGATAGCCACGGTATAAATCATTTCTGGAGGTGACACGGTACCCCACTGTAGTATTGTATCCGAGAGGGCTGTTAGATGAAAGTAATCTTTTCTAAACTCAAACTGACATGGGAACAGTTAAGTCTGATTTGTGAGCTACGGAAGTGTCATCTTTTATTCTTCTCAAAGACCTTAACAACTTGAAGGTGAGAACAAAGAGAAGGAAAGAAATGGTGGCTCATTTATTTCTCTCGATGCAAAAATGGATGTTCATCAAAATCTCTCTAACGACTCGCAATGATACAGTTGACGGGTCATAAAAACGTTCACCGACTTTTGACATATTGGGTCACATTTTTCTTTTGTTTCTGGTGGGTTTGGGATTCGGCTCTCTTTCTGTGGGTAGGACTGTGCCCCACTAGTTAACGTGGGGGTATTCATGGCCGCTCACCTCTACCACGATTTGCCCTAATATCCCAAGGTTTTTTCCCACTTTATTTTTATCCTGAATGTATGGATCTAATTCCACATTTTGTTTATTCATAAAAATATTCCCTCCCCCAAGATACAAGAAGGGGGAAAAGTCAATCCATATGCTATTCTAAAAACGGAAACATGTTCCCACTTCTGGTGGAAGTGAGCAGTGACGTCAGCAAATGGAAATGGGGAAAAAACCGCACAGGATATGACAAAATATTTATTATACTTTTTTACCGCAACCACACAAGGCGGGGCATTAGTATTTTCTTACCATTCCAGAGACAAATATCACGAGAAACTAATTTATGTATTCTTGATATCTACTTTTCCTGTTTCTTCATTTATTCATCCATCAGATATTCTCTGAGTACTACTTGATGTCAGGTGGACCTCTGGGCACTGGCATTCAATACTGGGTGCTTTTTAACAATGCTTATTTATTTATTTTTAGAGAGAGCGCGAGCACGAGAGCAGGGGAGGGGCCGAGAGAGAGGGAGAGAGAGAATCCCAAGCAGGCTCTGTGCCGACAGCGATGTGGGGCTCAAACCCATGAACCATGAGATCATGACTTGAGCTGAAATCAAGAGTTGGATGCTCAACTGACTGAGCCACCCGGGTGACCCCAATAATGGGCTCTTAACTGATGGGGTGACATCTCACTACCACTGTTAATCTTTACCCACTACATGATATCCCGCACTAATCCCGGAATGCCAACATTTTATTTTCTCCCCGCTTTTACAATGTTTTGCATAGTACTTGTGCGACAAAGTGAGTCTCAGCAACTGACCATGGTACGAAGACACGTAAGCCCGAACTGAACCTTCTCTTATCCACGCCACGAGGGCAGCTATTTCAAACAAGGATTTCCTTGGAAAATACCCCAGTCGTTCCGTTTCAAATGGGAATGTGAGTCCTCCAGTGACCGGGGACTAACGCCTCATCCTTAGCAGGTGCTTGACTATTCCCGAGGAAGGGCTTCTCGGTTTCTTTCTTAGTTAGAGGGAGCAGTTACCAGCACGGCAACTTCCACAATGCATGACAGGAAGGGGAAAATTTTGGGTTTCTCATATATGTGAAAAAAGTAGTTGCCTTTTATAAACCTCTCGTTCGAGTACGAAGCTTTCATTATTTCCACCTCCTGAGGTCACCTAGAGGAAGTCCCTCCTCTGTCCCCAGGCTCCACATTTTATTTGGTCTCTTTTAATAGTTCTTGAGTGATTGATTGCAAGAATCTCTTAAGTAGTTTGCCTGCTTTTTCCCTGCCTGAGTGCTTTTTTGAGACAGCTGATCTAATCACACCTTTCTCCAGCTCCAAGTCTCCAGGGGCTTTTCAAGGCTCACCTTAGCCAAAATTCCGCCCCTGACCTTTCTCCCTCTCGCTGGAAGCCTGACTAGACCACTCCTTCACTTGCCTATTCCCACACGGCTCTCTTTGTCCCTCGGATGTGGCGCTTTGCACACGGTAATACAGTCATCCGTATCTCTGTCTTCCTCCCTTAGACTTGGAGCATGTGGAGTACAGACAGAATGTCCCATTTATCTCTGCTTTTGTCAGCACAGTGCCCGGCATGAAAAAAGGCAATGCTGGGGCGCCTGGGTGGCGCAGTCGGTTAAGCGTCCGACTTCAGCCAGGTCACGATCTCGCGGTCCGTGAGTTCGAGCCCCGCGTCAGGCTCTGGGCTGACGGCTCAGAGCCAGGAGCCTGTTTCCGATTCTGTGTCTCCCTCTCTCTCTGCCCCTCCCCCGTTCATGCTCTGTCTCTCTCTGTCCCAAAAATAAATAAACGTTAAAAAAAAAAAAGAAAAAGGCAATGCTTATTTGCTGAACTGAGTTAAACAAATACACTGGAAGCTCTCAGTAAAGTCCTACAGAATTTTACAGGAAACGTTAAAATTCTTTTTATGTCTTACGAATTTGTACTTTTTTCAGCAACTACCTGCTACCTGCTAGAATGTTCTAAGTCCAAGAGGAATTCAACGAATTCTGTATCTTTTTGCTCTTGAGGAGGGGAGAGTTGACCACTGACCACACGATAGCCGTTAGAAAAGGTAACGCAGCTAGCAGATAAGCCCAAACTATGCCCGTTTTGTCCCACTTCTCCTCCCCAGCACCTATGAAAAATATGAAATAAGCAATTTTGCGGCAATTCACTCCAAAACCATATGGTTTGAAATGGACGATGTGAGCTCTGGATCAATCAGAATTACAGCAAATCCCACAATGAGCGGGGACTCCAAAGGAAGCTCACCTACCAGGCTTTCCCCACAGGAGCAGAGGGAAACGGACTTCCTAAAGCGTCTGGGTTCAGAGAACATGACCTCTACACACAAGGTGCCAGGGCTCATGAGTGAAAAAGTATTTCTCGACGAGACTCGCCTCTGTTTTGAGTTCTCCTCACCTTTCCACTTATATCTCCTTTTTTTCTGTTTACTTCACCCCCCCCCCCCAGCTTCTTCTGACCCCTCTTCACCGGGCCCCTCGCATATCTAGGCCTTACAGTTCTTACCCTACCTACATGTGCTGTCTCAAGGCTGTCCCCAAATCCCTATTCAAGCTAAGATATTCACAGACTGACGGGTTGTTTCTCTAAAGAGATTTTACACTTTTCAAAGTGACTTCTAGGGGCGCCTGGGTGGCACAGTCGGTTAAGCGTCCGACTTCAGCCAGGTCACGATCTCGCGGTCCGGGAGTTCGAGCCCCGCGTCGGGCTCCGGGCTGAAGGCTCAGAGCCTGGAGCCTGTTTCCGATTCTGTGTCTCCCTCTCTCTCTCTGCCCCTCACCCCGGTTCATGCTCTGTCTCTCTCTGTCCCAAAAATAAATAAAAACGTTGAAAAAAAAATTAAAAAAACAAAACAAAACAAAGTGACTTCTGGACAAGAAGATGCCCTGGACCAAAGGGGTGGTACATTGGCAGATAAGCAGACGCCGTGGCAGACTGAAAGGGAAAAATACTTCCCATGCGTCTCAGATCACATCACAGAGGCCCTGGCACCAAGGTAGCTTCATGCTTTCACGGAGGTGTGATGTGAAAGACAACAGGACCCACCAGACATTCCTGGCGAGAGAGTTCATTGACAGGTTTTCAAACCGTGTTCCTCGGTACCTAGAGCAGCTGAGGAAGAACTTCAGAGGCCGCCGGGCCGTCACGAGGAGACCCAGAGAACAGGTCGGTTTGTCTCTTTCCTGCCCCTTCTCCCATGTGAACTAATAATAGTTGGCAGGGAATAACGTTATTAGTCTTCTTTGACCAATAATAAGGGGATAATAGCACAGTACCTCTGTCGTGTTTTCCTATACTCGTGAGTTCATTAGAAGATACAGGAGTTTTACTGCAGAAAATTTTGTCGACGGCGGCTATGTAGTAAGCACACGTGGCCTGCACCCAGGGATGCCTGTTCAACTTATTCGGCTGTCCCTACCTCAGGGGTGCGAGCTGTCTGATAGTTCAGCCTTGAAATGCAGAGCCGTGGCGCCTGGGTGGCTCAGTCGGGGGAGGCTCTGACTCCGGGTTTTGGCTCGGGTCACGATCTCACGGTTCACCCCAGGAGATCGAGCCCCGCATCAGGCTTGGGATTCTCTCTCTCCGCCCCTCCCCTGCTCATGCTCTCGCTCCGCTCCTCTCACAATAAGTAAATAACGATTTCCAAAAAGGAGGGCGGAGGGTGGGGTTTAGGGAGGGCGGGCTACAGGGACGGGATATTTTGTCATGGGGACAGGAGAAACAGACTGGACGGGCATGACTGGAGGCGAGAGTAAGGAGCGTCCAAGAGACAGTCGCCTGTTTCGGGGCTCTGAAGGGCCCTGCCCAGCGAACCCGACGTGGGTGAAGGATCCCTCGGTTCCGACTTCCACCATTTCCCTGCATCGAAGCCCTCTTATGATCTTATAAAATCCAAATTCTAGGTCCTGACACTCAAGATCACTGATTACTTGTTCTACACTTCGTTTTCCAAGCTTTCTCCCAACGCTCTTTACTCGTAGGGGACCCAGATTCTTTACCTCTTCTTGAAGACCACTGGTCCTATGTGAATGCCATTTTCTTTGACTAGAATGCCCTCGGCTTCCCAGTCCTGGTTAGTTCTGAAGCTCTCCTTTCTTTCTCTGAGAGATCCTTCACCCACGTCGGGTTCGCTGATCACAGTAGATATGCTTTCCCTATCCCGAAGCGTGTCAGAACGATAGCTCATTCGTGACCTCACTACAACACACACACGTCGCAGTATTTACGAAAGACTGTACCCCTATGGGAGCCCAGTGACAGAGTGACTGGGACATGCTGAATGCCTGTTTCCAGTGTCTCACCCTTCCCTGTGTCCACGCTCGTCTGCCGTGTAACTTTGCACGTCCTTTCGGTGAAAGAGGGATATACTTTCACGCCCCTTAACTCTGAGCTTGGCCACACAACGGGCTTTGGTCGGCGGGATGTGGATGGAAAGAACACTCTACTGGTTGCCAGTTTGGGCCTCACGAGGCCCGGCGTGTTCGGCTTACCCTCTGCGCCTCTGTCATCACCGTGGGAAGACCATGGTCCCGCCAGTCTGTCCAGTGGCCCGAGGAGGTGGACGGATGTGTGAGGCAGAGCAGGATCCCACCCGCAGCTTGGAGCCGTCTGGTTAAGCCCGACCAAGATCGATTGGGCAACTTCACCTAGGATGTGGAAAGGTGAAAAATAAACGGTTAGTGTTGAATACCATTGAGATCTTGTGACTGCTTATTAGACAGCAATGGCTGGCTGATGCCCCAAGGAAGAGCTTGATTTTTCAGTCAGTCAGATCAGACTGTGGACAAGCTTCCTAAAGATTCAGCGTTGTCACCTGTAAAATGTCTATCATTATCATGATGTCACAGTCTTACAGGGATTGGACAAAACAATGTATGTGACACACTAGGCAGAAGGCCTCACTATTGATATCATTATACCTCCGGGTGTAAAGAAACTTTGGGGCTCAGAAGTGCCATGAAGTGGGAGACATGCGTAGATTTCAAGACGGGGATTAGATATTAGAACACACGGTGATTTCAAGAAAAGCATTTATTCTGAAACTTGGGGCAGATAAATCTTTTCCTTTAGTTTAATGATTATTAAACTTCATGAATTTGCCACCTGAGGAGATGAGTAATTGACCTGGAAATGGTTTTCTAGTAAAGGGAAATAAAAACATGACTTTACCCACATCACTTGCTGTATAAAGTGCTATTAGTCACTTGCCGTAGTTAGCACATTTGACTTGTTTGTGACCAAGAGTTCAGGTGAATACATTTGAGATTTATTTTGCAATTTTCATCATGCCAATATAAAACAGCTTTTTTTCTTTGCCCCTACATTGCCATCAGGTGGGAATAAATTGACTCTATGCAAAGTTGCGGCCGGGGGGTTGAAATTTACATGTGATTGATGGTCAAAGTGCAACTAGCCTTACTGCCCCCGCCCCCCCACATCCTGTATATCACCTCCTGCATTGGGACCTGTTTTGTATAAAATACTGAGATACTCACTGGTGTCTCTGCCTCTCACATGCACTCGAAAGAATTGAAAAAGAGTTAATTAAATTGATCACTAGAAAAGAAAAAACTCTTAATGGATCAACATGTTTTATAAAACATATTTCTAATTATTGGGTCTTCATGTATGGAATCTTAATCTATTATCTCCCAACCGATTAGAAAATCAATTGGTACAACCAGCTTTTAGCACCCAGTTCAAGTTTTCTTGCAGGGATTTAAGTATGGATACAAAAGCCCCAGAGGGGAAGTGCCCTCTTTCCTTACTGAGGCAATTTCCCTACACTGAACTTCCATTTCCACAAAGAGAAAGCCCACAAGGGGAATTTCAGGCTTTATGGTTGCAGTAAGAACCAAAATGCCCTAGACTCATCTTGGCCTTTTCATTTTGGTATTTTGTGAATAACACACTTGTCCGTGCGTATGCAGCACGGGTAGATCACTAGACTTGCTCGGATTCCTCCAAAGGATAACCCTGCAACCATGATTTGGGGGCATGGAGTTTATGACTTGGTGACCCCAGGAGGCATGGTGAAGGAGTTCGGAAAAAAAAGAAAAGAAAGGTGCGTTGACGAACGAGCCACTGCTGTGGCAAACTGTCCAGTCCTGACGGGGACCCCCCCGAGAGACCACGGAGAACGCGACCCGGAACTGTCTCACTGACAGTTTACAAAACTGAGCCATTTATTCCTTTGGGACCTCACTCGGGACTGAAAGCAGCTCACTGGGGGTGTTAGCTTTCAGGCGTTTGCAGCCTTATACTGTACAGGCAGGACTCATTCTGCAGTCAGAGACAGATATCAGGGACACAGAAGGCATGCACTGTCTACCCGCGTGTGGCTGACTGCTGGGGTCAGGAGAAGGAACACGGGCACACTTTCTTTTCATTTAAAGATAAAAAAAAAACCCAGTCTTTCACGCTACAGGACTTTCAAATGTAAATATTTTTGGCTTAGTTTTTAATTTTTCTTTGTTATTTTTTAAAGTGTATGTATTTATTTTGACAGAGACAGAGACAGTGCGAGTGGGGGTGGGCAGAGAGAGAGGGAGAGAGAGAATCCCAAGCAGGCTCCACGCTGCCAGCGCAGAGCCTGACACGGGGCTCGGACTCAGGAACTGTGAGATCGTGACCCGAGCAGAAACCAGGAGTGGGACGCTTAACCGAGTGAGCCACCCAGGGGCCCCTAAATATTTTTAAGTGCCGAGTTTACAGAAGGAAATGTTTGCAATGCCCTACTTATTTCTATAAGCACGGTTTTATTTTCTCAATTTAGACTCCTTTGTCTCTATTGGTATGGGAAATACAGTTAGAAGGCAAAATCGAGAATTTTTTCTCAAAGCCCACAGCCAAAATGAAACAAATTCACTTTATCTTCAAAAACAAAGATTTAAGATTGAAAGTGAGGGGATGGAGAACTATTTATCATGCTACTGGAAGTCAAAAGAGAGCTGGAGTAGCCATACTTATATCAGACAAACTAGACTTTAAAGGCTGGAACAAGAGATAAAGAAGGGCATTATATAATAATTACAGGGTCTATCCATTAAGAAGACCTAACAAGTATAAATGTCTATGCGCCGAATACGGAGCCCCCAAATATATAAAACAATTAATCACAAACATAAGCGACCTTATTGACAAGATTGTGGTAATTGCAGGGAACTTTAATACCCCACTTACAACAATGGATAGATCATCTAGACACATGGTCAATAAAGAAACAAGGGCCCTGAATGATACATTGGATCAGATGGACTTGACAGATATATTTAGAACTCTGCATCCCAAGCAACAGAATATACTTTCTTCTCGAGTGCATATGGAACATTCTCCAAGATAGATCGCATACTGGGTCACAAAACAGCCCTTCCTAAGTATACAAGAATTGAGATCATACCATGCATACTTTCGGACCACAATGCTATGAAGCTTGAAATCAACCACAGGAAAAAGTCTGGAAAACCTCCAAAAGCATGGAGGCTAAAGAACACCCTACTAAAGAATGAGTTGGTCAACCAGGCAATTAGAGAAGAAATTAAAAAATATATGGAAACAAATGAAAATGAAAATACAACAATCCAAACGCTTTGGGACGCAGCGAAGGCAGTCCTGAGAGGAAAATATATTGCAATCCAGGCCTATCTCAAGAAACAAGAAAAATCCCAAATACAAAATCTAACAGCACACCTAAAGGAAATAGAAGCAGAGCAGCAAAGACACCCTAAATCCAGCAGAAGAAGAGAAATAATAAAGATTAGAGCAGCAATAAACAATATAGAATCTAAAAAAACGGTAGAGCAGATCAACGAAACCAAGAGCTGGGTTTTTGAAAAAATAAACAAAATTGACAAACCTCTAGCCAGGCTTCTCAAAAAGAAAAGGGAGATGACCCAAATAGATAAAAATCATGAATGAAAATGGAATTATTACAACCAATCCCTCAGAAATACAAGCAATTATCAGGGAATACTATGATAATTATATGCCAATAAGCTGGACAACCTGGAAGAAATGGACAAATTCCTAAGCACCCACACACTTCCAAAACTCAAACAGGAGGAAACAGAAAGCTTGAACAGACCCATAACCAGCGAAGAAATTGAATCAGTCATCAAAAATCTCCCAACAAATAAGAGTCCAGGACCAGGTGGCTTCCCAGAGGAATTCTACCAGACATTTAAAGCAGAGGTAATACGTATCCTTCTCAAGCTATTCCAAAAAATAGAAAGGGAAAGAAGACTTCCAGACTCATTCTATGAAGCCAGTATTACTCTGATTCCTAAACCAGACAGAGATCCAATAAAAAAAGAGAACTACAGGCCAATATCCCTGATGAATATGGATGCAAAAATTCTCAATGAGATACTAGCAAATCGAATTCAACAGATTATAAAAAGAATTATTCACCATGATCAAGTGGGATTCATTCCTGGGATGCAGGGCTGGTTCAACATTCGCAAATCAATCAATGTGATACATCACATTAATAAAAGAAAAGATAAGAACCATATGATCCTGTCAATCGATGCAGAAAAAGCATTTGACAAATATCAGCACCCTTTCTTAATAAAAACCCTGGAGAAAGTCGGGATAGAAGGAACATACTTAAACATCATCAAAGCCATTTAGGAAAAGCCCACAGCTAACATCATCCTCAATGGGGAAAAACTGAGAGCTTTTTCCCTGAGATCAGGAACACGACAGGGATGTCCACCCTCACCGCTGTTGTGTAACATAGTGTTGGAAGTGCTAGCATCAGCAATCAGACAACAAAAGGAAATCAAAGGCATCAAAATTGGCAAAGATGAAGTTAAGCTTTCGCTTTTTGCAGATGACATGATAATATACATGGAGAACCCGATAGACTCCACCAAAAGTCTGCTAGAACTGAAACATGAATTCAGCAAAGTTGCAGGACACAAAATCAATGTACAGGAATCAGTTGCATTCTTATACACTAATAATGAAACAACAGAAAGAAAAATAAAGAAACTGATCCCATTCACAATTGCACCAAGACGCATAAAATACCTAGGAATAAATCTAACCAAAGATGTACAAGATCTGTATGCTGAAAACTATAGAAAGCTTATGAAGGAAATGGAAGAAGATATAAAGAAATGGAAAAACATTCCGTGCTCATGGGTTGGAAGAATAAATATTGTCAAAATGTCAATACTACCCAAAGCTATGTACACATTCAATGCAATCCCAATCAAAATTGCACCAGCATTCTTTCTCGAAGCTAGAACAAGCAATCCTAAAATTCATATGGAACCACAAAAGGCCCCGAATAGCCAAAGGAATTTTGAAGAAGAAGACCAAAGCAGGAGGCATCACAATCCCAGACTTTAGGCTCTACTACAAAACTGTAATCATCAAGACAGCATGGTGTTGGCACAAAAACAGACACATAGACCAATGGAATAGAATAGAAACCCCAGAACTAGACCCACAAACGTATGGCCAACTCATCTTTGACAAAGCAGGAAAGAGCATCCAATGGAAAAAAGACAGTCTCTTTAACAAATGGTGCTGGGAGAACTGGACAGCAACATGCAGAAGGTTGAAACTAGACCACTTTCTCACACCATTCACAAAAATAAACTCAAAATGGATAAAGGACCTGAATGTGAGACAGGAAACCATCAAAACATTAGAGGAGAAAGCAGGAAAAGACCTCTCTGACCTCAGCCGCTGCAATTTCTTACTGGACACATCTCCAAAGGCAAGGGAATTCAAAGCAAAAATGAACTGTTGGGACCTCATGAAGATAAAAAGCTTCTGCACAGCAAAGGAAACAATCAACAAAAGTAAAAGGCAACCTACAGAATGGGAAAAGATTTTTGCAAATGACATATCAGACAGAGGGCTAGTATCCAAAATATAATAAAGAGCTCACCAAACTCCACACCCAAAAAACAATCCAGTGAATTAATGGGCAGAAAACATGAATAGACACTTTTCTAAAGAAGACATCCAGATGGCCAACAGGCACATGAAAAGATGCTCAATGTCACTCCTCATCAGGGAAATACAAATCAAAACCACAGTCAGGTATCACCTCACGCCAGTCAGAGTGGCCAAAATGAACAAATCAGGAGACTATAGATGCCGGAGAGGATGTGGAGAAACGGGAACCCTCTTGCACTGTTAGTGGGAATGCAAACTGGTGCAGCCGCTCTGGAAAACAGTGTGGAGGTTCCTCAAAAAATTAAAAATAGACCTATCCTATGACCCAGCAATAGCACTGCTAGGAATTTACCGAAGAGATACAGGAGTGCTGATGCATAGGGGCACTTGTACCCCAATGTTTATAGCAGCACTCTCAACAATAGCCAAATTATGGAAAGAGCCTAAATGTCCGTCAACTGACGAATGGATAAAGAAATTGTGGTTTATGTACACAATGGAGTACTACGTGGCCGTGAGAAAGAACAAAATCTGGCCCTTTGTAGCAACGTGGATGGAACTGGAGAGTGTGATGCTAAGTGAAATAAGCCATACAGAGAGAGACAGATACCATATGTTTTCACTCTTATGTGGATCCTGAGAAACTTAACAGAAACCCATGGGGGAGGGGAAGCAAAAAAAAAAAAGAGGTTAGAATGGGAGAGAGCCACAGCATAAGAGACTCTTAAAAACTGAGAACCGAGGGTTGATGGGGGGTGGGAGGGAGGGAAGGGTAGGTGATGGGCATTGAAGAAGGCAACTGGGTGTTGTATGGAAACCAATTTGACAATAAATTTCATATATTAAAAAAAATAAAAAATAAATAAAAAAACAAGAGATTTAATAAGGTTTTTTTGGTTTGTTTTTTGTTTTTGTTTTTGTTTTTGGAGTATTTGTGGTGGTTGTTTTTCTCCCCCATTTTACTTGGCTTCCCGGTCTTCCCTTTTCTGAACTTTTGGAATTTTGTTGCTAATTCTTACCACAAGATGTCACTATTTTACCAGCCATCCCTAAATGCTTTTCTGCAAGCCTTTAAAATGATCTCTGCTGATGTGTCATTGACTTCTTGAAACACAGCCACTAAACTGTCCACATTGTTCGGACAGGGGAGGTTATAAATTTCACTTGGAGAAGGGGTGGTTCAACCTGGTGGCACAGGAAGACCCTGAAACTTGCTTCTTCCCATGAACACACACCAACTACAGCTACATCTAGAACAATTCTCTCCGCAAAAGACCGGAGGAGGACCTAAACAGCTCTTCCACAGCAAAAGACCTCGCCCCCAGGGCAGCTACCCACAAGGGGGAGGCATCTTACAAATACGGAATGTATCCCTGAGGACCAAGGGGTTTGAGCCCCATATCAGGCACCGCCAAGGGGTTTGAGCCCCGTATCGGGCACCGCAACCCCTGGACCTGCACTGGAAAGACAAGCCCCCCCCCCCCCCCCCAAATATCTGGCTTTGAAAACCAATGGGCCTTACGTCTAGAAGATCCAAAGGGCTGTAGGGAACTGAGATTCTGCTCTTAAAGGGCTTGCACACAAACTCACTTGCCCAGGGTCCCCCTGCATAAAATAGCAGGTTGAAAAGTGCCTAGTGCATATGCAAAGGCTATTCATTGGCTAAACCTAACGCGGGTGCTGAGGGGCAGGGTTCTATTGGAGCTCACTCGGGGGATGGAGGTGACAGTGGATGCCATTTTTGCCCTCTCCCTATATCTTGCTAACACTGCTTACCCTGCCCCTGTGTTTCTCTGAAACTCGGCCCTGCTAAGCCTGGTGAGCAGGTGCACCCCAGGTTGGAACACTCCTGTGGGCCTGCTGCAGAAAGGGTGACTTCCTACAAACATACAATCTTCCCAGACTGAATGATGAAGAAAGAGAAAATCTGAACAGACCAATCATCACCACGCGATTGAGTCAGTAATCAAACACCTACCAACAAACAAAAGTCCAGGACCAGACAGCTTCAGTGGTGATTTCTACTAGACATTGCATGATTTAATATCCGCTCGTCTCAAGCTTCTTTTTTTTCAATACATTTCCCATTTTTACTGGGCATACTCATACACACAATGTGTTTTAAAAATGGGTCTTACAGGGGCGCCTGGGTGGCGCAGTCGGTTAAGCGTCCGACTTCAGCCAGGTCACGATCTCGCGGTCCGGGAGTTCGAGCCCCGCGTCGGGCTCTGGGCTGATGGCTCAGAGCCTGGAGCCTGTTTCCGATTCTGTGTCTCCCTCTCTCTCTGCCCCTCCCCCGTTCATGCTCTGTCTCTCTCTGTCCCAAAAATAAATAAAAGTTGAAAAAAAAATTTAAAAAAAAATAAAAAAATAAAAAAATAAAAATGGGTCTTACATAGTTTTATCACCTGATTTACAACTAAATATATTGTGGACATTTTCTCTTCTACAACAGTTAAAATACTTTCAAAGTATGGAGAAAACATAATTTATTAAGCTCTCTTCTTGGGGAAACTTAGAATTCTTTTTTCCAAAGAGACTCTATCCTTTTCACAATGCATTGAGAAAAAAAAAGGATGTCCTTGTCCTCTACGGCTTTCTATACGTGATAGAAACTTGCCTTTCAACTTACCTTTTTAACTTGCTCCTCAGGCCTCTCTAATGATCAACCAACTAATGCATTTTATTTTTTCCATCATCTCTCCCATTTGCTTCCTCTTTTCTATCTATTCTCCTTGGTGTGCGCACGCGCGCGCGCGCGCGCGTGCACACACACACACACACACACACACACACACACACTTCTAATACTTCAGCATCCTGTTCCTTGCCTCTAATATCTGCCCCCTGTCCTCTCGTTTGCTCCCTTAAGGGACTTCCTTTACTTTCTTTTAAAGGATGAGGACTTAGTTGATTTTGATGAGCTCTACTCAAAGCTTTATCCTCACTTCCACCTTAGGGGTAGTCTTGAATAATCTGAAGACAGATTCAATGGGTTAAAGGAAAATAAGAAGAAGCCCTTGGCAGAAATACATGTATCAGGAACATAGAACTTGGTAACAACGTCGATATGGCTGACTTTTTCTAAAAGAAGTTTCTTTGGAGAGGGCAGGGAGAGGAAAGTAGTTGGTATTTTAAGGAAATGAGAGGGACCGGTATGAAAATCTGATCACTATTTCGAAGCAACTAACAAATGGTCATCTCTCAGTTAGGACACTGGAGGGACAGCCTTTGCAGGTCATGAAATCTGCATGACCAATATTGCACGCAGGCGTTCATTACCAGTAACTTTGTATAGCAAGGCAGATGCCAGTTAGCAAAAAAAGTAGGGCCCGAAGACAGCGCTGATTCTGGAGTCCGGGAAACCAGGAAGTGCTCACCCATCACGTGGCCACCTAAAAGGGCAAGAGGGGACAATGTGCTTCACCACCCTGTGGGAGAAATGTCTGAGGAAAGCAGTGAAGCTGCCCATGCCAGCATTTACACCTGGAACATTTCTTGGGCAGCCAGGTGTCATGGGGCACAGACTCACAGTTCTCTTTATGCAAATCGTGCTCACAGTTCTGGCCATAGATGGACGGAGGGCAGGCACAGGAGGACCAAAGCATGCAGGTTCCTCCATTCAGAGAGCAGCAACTCAGTGTCCTGAATTCCTGTGGATGGCGCAAACTGGAAAAACCAATGATGAATTACAGGCTCCTCCTGTGACAGAATATTGTCATCTCTTAAGGCCACGTCTCCCTGAGAGGGACGTGCACATTTATGGTAGCCCAACCCAGCAACGAATTCCAGTTCAAAGGCGTTGGAAATGGCCATGATCGAAATCACACCGGAAGAGAAGGGCTCCATCTTTCTGTGATCTACAGCTCCTTAGCCAGGGACTCAGCCTTCCCGGGGACTCTCCTTCCTCAACTGTTCTTCTCAAACTTTTCCAAAAATTCTTGAAGAGGAGTAAATGCTGCCAGACTCATTTTACGAGGTCGGCATGATACCAAAATCAGATAAGGATATCCCCAAAAAGGAAAAACCACAGACTAATATCCCTGATCAACATTAGGTAAAAATCCTCAGAAAGTCCACTGAATTCAACACTATGTTAAAAAGATCATGTACCACCATCAAGTGGGATTCATTCCAGGGATGCAAGGGTGGTTCAACGTGTGAAATCAATCAACATGATACACCACATTAACAAAATGAAGGCTAAAAATCGCATGATCATGTGCATAGATGCAGAAAAAGCATTTAATAAAATTCAACATCCATTTATGATAAGATTCTCAAGAAAGAAGGTATATAAAAAAGATAAAAACAGAGAGGGAGGCAAACCATAAGAGACTCTTAAATACAGAGAACAAACTGAGGATTGCTGGAGGGAAGGTGGCTGGAGGGAAGGTGGCTGGAGGGATGGGTTAAATGGATGATGGACATTAAGGAGGGCACTTTTTGGGTCTGGCACTGGGTGTCCTGTGTAAGAGATGAATCACTGGGTTCTACTCCTGAAGGCAAGAGTACACTGTATGTTAACTAACTTGAATTTAAATAAGAAAGAATATATCTCAACATAATAAAGGCCATAAAGGGCAAGCCCACGGCTAAGACCATACTTAACAGCGAAAAGCCAAAAGGTTTTTCTCTGAGATCAGAAAGAACACAAGGATGCCTCCTCTTTCCACTTTTATTCAACGCAGACTTGGAAGTTCTAGTCAGAGTAATAAAGCAAGAAAAAGAAACAAAAGTCAGCTAAAATGGAAAGGAAGAAGTAAAACTCTTAGTATTCATAATCAACATGATTTTATATGTAGAAAACCCCGACTCTACCAAAAACTGTGAGCATAAACAAATTCAACAGAGTTGCAAGATATAAAATCAGTATACAAAAATCGATTGCATTTTATACAGTAACAACTATCAGAAAGAGAAATTAAGAAAACAATCTCATTTACGATTACATCAAAAACAATAAAATAACTAGAGATAAATTTAACCAAGGAGGTAAAATACCTATATACTAAAAACTACAGGACGCTGATAAAAGAAATTGAAGAAGACAGAAATAAACAAAAATATATTCATGCTCATGGACTGGAAGAATCTTGCTAAAATGTCCACACTACCCAAAGCTCTCTACAGATTCAGTGCAATCCCTACAGAAATTCCAAAGACATTTTTCACAGAAATAGTACAAACAATCCTAAAATGTACATGCAATCCCCAAAAATCCCAAATAGTTAAAGTAATCTTGAGAAAGAAGGACAAACCTGGAGGTACCATGATCCTTGATTTCAAACCATTTTACCTAGCTCTAGTTACCAAAACAGTATGGGACTGGCATAAAAACAGACAAATAGACCAATGGAATAGAACAGAGACTCCAGAAATAAATCCATGCATATACGGTTAATTAACTGACAAGAAAGGAGGCAAGAATACACAATAGGTAAAAATGTAGACGGTGTTGGGAAAACTGGACAGCCCCATGTAAAAGAATGAAACTGGACCACTATCTTTTTTTGAATGTTTATTTTTGAGAGAGAGACAGAGACAGAGCATGAGAGGGGGAGGGGCAGAGACAAAGGGAAACAAAGAACTTGAAGCAGGCTCCAGGCTCTGAGCTGTCAGCACAGAGCCTGATCGTGGGGCTCAAACTCACAAACCGCGAGATCATGACCTGAGCCAAAGTCAGAAGCTTAACCGACTGAGCCACCCAGGCACCCTTGGACCACTATCTTACAAGGTACACAAAAATGAACTCAAAATGCATTAAAGACTTGAATGTCAGTCCTGAAACCATAAAACTCCTGGTAGAAAATACAGGCAATAGGCTCCTTGGCAGCAGTCTTGGTGACAAGTCTTTGGATTTGACACCAAAGCAAAGGCAACAAAAGCAAAAATAAACAACTGGAACTACATTAAAAAGCTTCTGCATAGAAAATGAAATCACCAAAAAAAGAAAAAGGCAACCTACATAACGGAAGAAGATATTTGCAAGTCATATATTCAAAAAGGGTTATTATTCACAACACATTAAAAAAACCTCATAGAACTCTATAGTAAAAATCCCATTGTTGCATCACGTGCTAACTAATTTGGATGTAAATTATTTAAAAAATGAAAAAAAATAAAGGGATGGTGTAGATTTCAAAAACAAAATAAAAAATAAATAAAATTTTAAAAAATCCCATTAACAAATGGGCAGAGGACCTAAACAGACATTTTTCCAAAGAAGACATCCAGACGGCCAATAGGCACATGAAAAGATGCTCAACGTCACTCCTCATCAGGGAAATGCAAACCAAAACCACAGTGAGAAATCACCTCACTCCCATCAGAACGGCTGTTATCAAAAACACAAACAAGTGTGGGTGAGGATATGGAGAAAAAGGAACCTTTGTGCACTGTTAGTGGGAATTTAAATTGGCTCAGCCACTGTGGACAACTGTATGGAAGTCTCTCAAAAAAACTAATCATGTGGGGCGCCTGGGTGGCTCAGTCGGTTAAGCGACTGACTTCAGCTCAGCTCACGATCTCGTGATCTCGCGGTCCGTGAGTTCGAGCCCCGCGTCGGGCTCTGGGCTGATGGCTCAGAGCCTGGAGCCTGCTTCCGATTCTGTGTCTCCCTCTCTCTCTGCTCCTCCCCCGTTCATGCTCTGTCTCTCTCTCTGTCTCAAAAATAAATAAACGTTAAAAAAAATTAAAAAAAAACTAATCATGTGGGTTAAATGGGTGATGGGCATTAAGGGGGCACTTGTTGGGATGAACGCTGGGTGTCACGTAAGAGATGAATCACTGGGTTCTACCCCTGAAGCCAAGGCTACACTGTATGTTAACTAACTTGAATATAAATAAAAATAAATAAAATACTAATAATAAACTACCATAGCATCCAGCAATTCCATTTCTAGGTATTCACCCAAAGACAACAAAAACACTGAATCAAAAGGCTATATGTGCCCCATGTCTACTGCAGCATTATTTACAACAGCCAAAACACGGAAGCAACCTAAGTGTCCATCAATAAATGAATGCATTAAAAATGTAGTACACAGACTCACACACACACACACACACACGCACAGGAATACTACTCAGCCAAAAAAAGAATGAAATCTTGCTATTTGTAACAACATGGAGAGACCTTCAGGGCATTATGTTCAAGGAAATAAGTCACATAGGGAAAGATAAATGCCATATGATTTCACTTATATGTGATATGTAAAAAACACACAAATGAACAAGCAAAACAAAACTCAAAGATGCAGAGAAGAGATTGGCGATTGCCATCGTGGAGGGGTTTGGAGGTGGGTGAAATGGGAGAAGGGAGTCAGGAGGTACACACTTCCAGTCTAAAATAAGTAAGTCAGGCAGAGGTAACGTACAGCATGATGACTATAGCCAACAATATTGTATTGCATATTACGTAACTTTTTATGGTGATGGGGAAAACTAGACTCACTGTGGTAATTATTCCATAGTGTGCACAAATATCAAATCATTATATTGTTCATCTGAAACTGGTATAACGTTTTGTGTCTATTATACCTCATATATATATATATGTATATATAATATATAAAATATAGAATATATAAAAACATATATATAAGATATATATAATAAATAAATAAAATAAATAAAAATATATTTATATATATAAAATATATATATAATATATAAAAAAGAAATTTTGGTTTAAAGGAAAAAATTTCACCTGAACAAAGATTAAATTAAATGATCTGGTCATCTTTCACCAAATCCAGAACTTTCCAGAGACTTTGAAATAATCACCTCTGCCACCATACACATTGGGCAGATAACAATTATCATGGTTAGTTGAAATATTTTACTTTTTAATTATTTGCTTTATTCTATGCTTTTGAAATTTACAAAACCATCTTTTAATTCATCACTTCTCATATATTATAAACATATTTGATCCTTGAACAACACGTGAGTTAGGGGTGCCGACTCCCCGTGCGGTTGAAAATCCGTATGTGATTTTGGAGTCCCCCAAAACTTTATTCCTCACAGCTTACTCTTGACCAGAAGCCTTACCGATAACATAAAGAGTCGATTAACACATATCTTGTACGTTATATGTAGAATTTACTGTATTCTTAGGTTAAAGTAAGCTAGAAAAAAGAAACCATTATTAAGAAAATCCTAAAGAAGAGAAAACGCAGTACCGTATTTATTTATCAATATTAGAAGTTTATGTTGTGCTTACAAGATGAATGAATCGTCACAGAATTTTTATGGCCTGCAGTATTCCAGTCATATTTGCAATACAATTTTGGAAACATCGTTACTTGTTTTAAAAACCCACTTGCCTGTGATGATAGGCTGATATGTTTCTCCAATCACGAGAGGCATACTGTATGTTGATGTAACTCTTTGAAAACAAAGGGAGAAAACGGTAAGAAAACGAATATATTATCGTGTATGAAATATCACTCGCCTTATTTCTGTGTAAGGGCAGGCTAACCGCTTCCCCACAGGCCTTACACACGATGCTCTACACGTAGGCAATGATCATGGCCATGACACAAGACGCCCCCTACATTTCTTGCTGTACACTTGTTAGATTTGCATACAAAGAGCCTCACACACCTACACAACAGGTAAGTTTCTTAACTATGCAGTATGATGATGACTTCCTGCCCATTAAGTGGCAGTGGATCACATAAAGGTCTTCATCCTTGGTGTCCTCAGGAGTGGGCTGGGGAGGAGGAGGAAGAGGAGGGTGGTCTTGCTGTGTCAGAGGTGACAGAGGCGGAAGGGGGGGGGAGTGAAATGAGAGGCATGGGAGTCAGGCACACTCAGTAGAGCTTTATAGAAATACGTGGCAATTTCCGTCTGACTTTTCTGCTTCTTCGTGTCTCTGGGAGCATCTGAAAACGTTTTCAAGTGGTCCCAATCCTTTCACCGTGTGCTTTCGCTCCAGTGCCCGTATCACAGAAGGGTCCACGGTGTACAAGAAGTCAAAAGCACTTCCGAACCACTGAAACCCTTCTGGCAGCCTGGCACCACTCCCTCTGTGTCTTCTTCCTTCCTCATCGGCTGGCACCGGTTTGGACGCACTCACCTCCAGCAAGTGGTCTCTTGTTAATTCCTCTGGTGTGATGTCTCCTTGCTCTTGAACTTCCCCAAGACCCAGAGCTTGAAACGCTTTACCCTCCCCCCACCCGCCACCTTTTTGCCACAGCCACAGTCTCTTTCATGATTTCCTGCACTGGCTCTGTGT
Source organism: Prionailurus bengalensis (assembly GCF_016509475.1). Lineage (NCBI taxonomy): Eukaryota > Metazoa > Chordata > Mammalia > Carnivora > Felidae > Prionailurus > Prionailurus bengalensis. The sequence goes on along the minus strand of NC_057361.1, from coordinate 26,275,585 downwards.
TAAATCCTGCGAAGTCACGCAAAACGTCTGGGCACAGTTTTCTCTAGTAGGAATTTACCGTCTCGGGCTGATGGCTTTCGTGGCTTTTTCGGTAACTGCGATGGCATCTTCAATGTCGTAATCCTTCCAGACTTTCCTGGTGTTCTCTCTGTTGGGGTTCCCCTCCGTAGCCTTGATAGTCCTTCCCACGGAGGACGTGCGTGACGAGCTTTAAAGGTCCTCACGACCCCCTTAATCTAGAGTCTGAATTAGAGAAATTGTGTTTGGGGGCAGCCATTTTGATGCCTTTGGTGTTGAACTCATGGGGTCCTCGGTGGCCAGAAAAAGTGTTCTCGTTGTCCAGGCCTTCTCGCACAACTCAGAGACTGGCATCTGGTGTTTAGGTTTGCCGTTCAAGGCTTGGGGGTTAGCACCTTTACAGATGACGACAGTCCTGGCCAGAAACCCGACTGCATGTGCACAAAACAGGAGTCAGCCTACCCCTTCCTGCCTTCAATCCTGGTCCTCGTGCCTCTTCCTTACTAATAAATATTCTCTGTGGCTTTTTTTTTTTTCAGAATGGAGAACTTTGCATTAAAAACCTGTTCAGGCAGATATCCTTTCTCCTCAATGATTTTCTTAATGGCGTCTGGGAACCTGTCTGCTGCCTCTTGGTCGACAGAACCTACTTCTCCTGTGATCTTGACATTTTTTAAGCCAGACCACTTTCTAAAATTATCAACCCACCCTTTGCGGGTAGTAAATACTCCACCTTTACATCCTTCTCCTTCCTTTTGCTTTAAGTTGTCATATAATGACTTCACTTTTTCTCCAATCAAATTATTATTTTTAACTTTTTAACATTTATTTATTTTTGAGAGAAAGGGAGACAGAATGCGAGCCAGGGAGGGGCAGAGAGAGAGGGAGACACAGAATCCGAAGCGGGCTTCAGGCTCTGAGCTGTCAGCACAGAGCCCGATGCGGGGCTCGAACCCACAAACTGTGAGATCACGACCTGAGCTGAAGTCGTTTGCTGAATCAATTGAACCACCCGGGTGCCCCTCAAATCATATTAGAATCTATAAGTAGGCTTTTCTTTTGTTTTAATATGAAATTTATTGTCAAATTGGTTTCCCTACAACACCCAGTCCTCATCCCAATAGGTGCCCTCCTGCATGCCCATCACCCACTTTCCCCTCCCTCCCACCCCCCATCAACCCTCAGTGTATTCTGTTTTTAAGAATCTCTTACAGTTTGCCTCCTTCCCTCTCTGTAACTTTTTTTCCCCTTCCCCTCCCCCATGGTCTTCTGTTAAGTTTCCCAGGATCCACACAAGAGTGAAAGCATATGGAATCTGTCCTTCTCTGTATGACTTATTTCACTTAGCATAACACGTTCCAGTTCCATCCACGTTGCTACAAAGGGCCAGATTTCATTCTTTCTCATTGCCAAGTAGTATTCCATTGTGTATATAAACCACAATTTCTTTATCCATTCATCAGTTGCTGGACATTTAGGCTGTTTCCATAATTTGGCTATTGTTGAGAGTGCTGCTGTCAACATTGGGGTACAAGTGCCCCTATGCATCAGTACCCCTGTATCCCTTGGGTAAATTCCTAGCAGTGCTATTGCTGGGTCATAGGGTAGCTCTATTTTTAATTTTCTGAGGAACCTCCACACTGCTTTCCAGAGCGGCTGCACCAATTTGCATTCCCACCAACAGTGCAAGAGGGTTCCCGTTTCTCCACATCCTCTCCGGCATCTATAGTCTCCTGATTTGTTCATTTTGGCCACTCTGACTGGCGTGAGGTGATATCTGAGTGTGGTTTTGATTTGTATTTCCCTGATGAGGAGCGACGTTGAGCATCTTTTCATGTGCCTGTTGGCCATCCGGATGTCTTCTTTAGAAAAGTGTCTATTCATGTCTTCTGCCCATTTATACACTGGATTATTTCTTTTTCGGGTGTGGAGTTTGGTGAGCTCTTTATAGATTTTGGATACTAGCCCTCTGTCTGATATGTCACTTGCAAATATCTTTTCCCATTCTGTAGGTTGCCTTTTAGTTTTGTTGATTGTTTCCTTTGCTGTGCAGAAGCTTTTTATCTTCATGAGGCCCCAACAGTTCCTTTTTGCTTTGAATTCCCTTGCCTTTGGAGATGTGTCCAGTAAGAAATTGCTGCGGCTGAGGTCAGAGAGGTTTTTTTCCTGCTTTCTCCTCTAGGGTTTTGATCGTTTCCTGTCTCACATTCAGGTTCTTCATCCATTTTGAGTTTATCTTTGTGAATGGTGTAAGTGGTCTCGTTTCAACCTTCTGCATGTCGCTGTCCAGTTCTCCCAGCACCATTTGTTAAAGAGACTGTCTTTTTTCCATTGGATATTCTTTCCTGCTTTGTCTTATAGCAATTCTGTACCCTCAAAGCAGCTGCATTTTCAATACAAGACAAAAAGGTATTGTGCCAAAAATGCAAGGTTTTCGTGCCTGCTGGTGCAGCCGCAGTGATGGCTTCATGTATTTCCTCCTCCCATCTTTTTTCTTACAATGGTCCTTAATGCTGGATTCCTTCATCTTGAACTGGTGGGGCAACCACACTTGCAGACGCCAATCTGTGGTACGTACCAAGCAATTCAACCTTTTCTTGTAATGTCATGACTTTCCTCTGCTTCCTCGGAGCACTTGCAGCATCACCGGTGGCACCTTGTAAGGGTCCCCTGGTGTTATCCAAGGCTTATGGCATTGCACTAAACGCGATGAAAAATACGTGAGAACCGCGAGAGATCGCTTTTCACTGCAATATGCAATTTACTGCGGAGACAAACTGCTCACACAGAGATGATTAGCATCACACTGTTTTAAACAGATACTTGCAACACTCGAGCTCACAGCGACAGAAACGGGAGGTGGCTACGGAATTACTACAGCAGCAGACCGTGTACTACGGTTAATTTTATGCAGTTAGGGTTTAATAGTGCATCTTTACGTTTGTTTACATTTCTCGACTGTAAATGGCACCTTGTATGGTCTGTAAGTGTGTGCAGCCATTTTGACAAGTTTTAACTTTGTATGCTAGCTTTGCATGTATTTTACAGCAGTAAATGATAAAATAGACTAGCATCTGCATACGTTTCATGCATTCATGACATACCCCCTTTCTTTTTCTGTATCTATTTCTAGGCTATGTGGTTCATCTGCCAGCGTTTTTAAATTGTCACGAAATCTCCACAAATTTTTCTGATACGCTTATTTAAAAAAACCTATGATAAGTGGACTCGTGCCGTTCAAAGCCATGTTGTTCAAGGGGTCAACTGGACAATCCCAAATGAGGTGTTTCCGGAAAATTCCTTTTGAATTTCAATTTAGCTAGCAAGAGAGGAGCTTTTACGAAGCCCGGGTGACCATATCACATGTCTGCTACAAAGGTTTGCAGAATTATCACACCTTCAGGCAGAGACTGGACTCCTTCATGAACGTGCCATGATTTCATTAATGGTGGCCACTCTTGGAATCCATTCTTCGCAGCTGCTTTGTAACGATATTTCCCATACCTACAGGTGCAAAGGAGTTTAATTCAGAATATAAAAGCCCCCTTGTAGAAACAGACTAGGGCCTACCAACATTTGATTCAGTCAGCTCATTGTTTAGAACAAATACTTGCCCTTTGTTTTTTTAAAATTTTTTTTGTTTTTAAAGTTTATTTATTTTTGAGACAGAGAGAGACAGAGCACAAACGGGGGAGGGGCAGAGAGAGAGGGCGACACAGAATCGGAAGCAGGCTCCAGGCTCCGAGCCATCAGCCCAGAGCCCGACGCGGGGCTCGAACTCACGGACCGCCAGATCGTGACCTGAGCCGAAGTCGGACGCTTCACCGCCTGAGCCACCCAGGCGCCCCAAAATACCTGCCCTTTGAAATGCATGTAACATGAAACACTATGACCTGCTTCTTTTCAAACAGAGGGAGAAACTTTGTGGATAAGGCTTCGTGAAATGTGCCTAATGGTTCATATGAGCCAGTATAAGAGACAACAATGGTCTGGGGGCTTCAAGTCACTTTCTCTGTCATTACCTCGTGTGGGACATTTGCTTATTTCCTTCCCTCTCTTTATATCTCATTTTCTTCACTGTGTGTGTGTCGTAGCAGTCATACTATTCGTCCAGAGTAGTTTCGACATTAGAAAGTGTAATAGTAACACTATTTGCTGTAACAAATCATCACAAATTTATTCTCTTTCAGCTTCTGGAGCCTGCCGGAATTCACTGCCTTCTCAGGTTCATGGATTGTTCCGTCTTCAAAGCCAGCAGAATAGCGTCTTCACGTCTCTCTCGGGTTGATCCTTCACATCACCTTTTCTCTTAAAGGCCTCTTTTGGCTTCAGTGGACGCACCCACATAATCCAGGATCACCTCCCCCTCTCCGTCCTTGATAAAATGTGCAAGATCCTCTTTGCCCTGTAAGTAGCATTCGTAGATTCCAGGTGTTGGGCCCTGAGGGAGCCATTATCCAGGTGGCCACAGAGACGCGACCTGTAAAGTCCCCACCAGTGACTAGGTGCACAAAAAACCGAACTACGTTCATTATGGTAGGACATGAAATGTTAATTCAGCCGTGTGGTGCGGTGTCAGGGAACGATTCCATGATAAAATGACACTTTTCACGTTCCATCTCGTGGAGGAAATACCCAACTTATTTATTTTATGTTTCTCTTTCCAATTTTTCCTATTACAGTAAAAGGAAGTCAGCGTGTTTTTACAGATCAACCTCTAACTTACCGGTCAGCAAAAATATTGTGCGTTTGTCTGGGCTTTTTGAAGGTACTTTCTTTGGTTCTTCCAATCAGGCTGAAGAACTATGTAGGACACTGAGCGTCTGTAACCTAGTTACATATGGAACAAGAGTCTGTGTATCTGTGGCGGCAAAATTAGATACAGATACCAAGTTTTCATCTGATTATTTTCATTTCATGTTTTGCATATCTTGTTGACATTTCTCTGTTATCTAATCTTGAACATACCTGAAGCCATTATTTAAAAAAAAATAAAGGACAACATTTTGTCAGCACTCCAACTCATGTGGAATAATTACATTGAAGAGACTATCATTTGAAGGCTTCAGTTTTGGACGGAGTTGAAATTATGGATTTTACCAATATGCAATTAATTGAAGTAGAGACACCTGCAAACTAATGTCATCAAATCAAGTGTGTAAGTAAAATGTACACTTAAGAGGCCCGTCTTCCTACATCCGCATACTATGGTAGTTTAGAAGGCGAAAGAATGAAAGAACGCTCAATTCGGAACAGGCTATTTACTAAATTGCAGGCTTTGGGCGACCTAGGCGACAAAATTGACTCCAGGTGTAAGCGTGGCATACGTGAAGCAATCCTGTGTCTACTGAATGCCCATTCTGTGTGAACCTGCCATTCGCGAGCTTGTCATTAACGTGCTTAATAATAACTGGTTGCTCAAACTCCCTAGATCAGTGGTTTTTTTACGAGAGCATTCAGATAAAATGGGATCCAGTGAGGGTCCATGAATCCCCTGAAATTGTGTAAGATATTGTGTGTGTGTGTGTGTGTGTGTGTGTGTGTATACCCTTTTTTTGTGGCATGGGTAAACCTACCAATGGATAGCCAACATCCATTCTCCCCTTCTTCTTGTTACTACAAACACAGATTTTAATCTGAAAGGTGCTTGTCCAAATACTACATGTGTCCGTTTTCCCACTTCTCTCGTAGCTAGGGTTGTCCCATGAGCATTAAGTGCAAGTTGTTGATGAGACTTTTAGTCTCTGTGAGAATGAATGGATAGTCTACATGGGTCCTTTGTCCTTTTATCTTTCCATTCATTCGCCTTTTCACTACCTGGAACGAATATGTGATGGCTGGCACTCCAGCAGTCACCTTGGGGCTTTAAAAATGGCAGGTAGCTAAAATATTTGTATTGTTTTTGTATTGAGGTAAAATTTATGTACAAGGCAACATTCAGATCTTAAGCATACCGTTCAATAAGTTTAACACATGTATGTGAAGATCCACGATATTTCCATCACCCCAGAAAGATCCCTCACGCTGTCTTTTAGCCAATCCTCATATCTCACCTAAGAGGCAACCACTAATCTCATTTGTACGTCCACAGATTAATTTTGTCTGTTTAGAATTTCACAGGAAGGAGTCATACAGTACGTCCTCTTTTCTTTGCATCCACCTTCTTACACTTAGCCTAATGTTTTTGACAATCATTTATGCTGTTATGTATACAGGTAGTTGTCTTAGTCAAGCAAAAAAACCCCATAGGTGGGGTGGCTTGAACAATAAATATTTACCTTTCATAGATCTAGAGGCTGGAAAGTGCAAGATCAAGGGGCCAGCAGATCTCCTGTGTGGCGAGAGCCCTCCTCCTAGTCTGCAGGTCGGCTGACGTCTTGCTGTGTCTTCACTTGGCCGAGAAACACCATCTCAGGTTTCTTCTTACAAGTACACGAATTCCATTTATGAACGCTCCCCTGTCATGACTCCACCTCCCACGTGTAGGGCCAAGAGACCAAACTTTGAACAAGTACCATCGCGATGAGGATTAAAGCTTCAGCAGGTAACTTCTGGGGGGAAAGGTCCAGCGCACAGCAGCGGTTCATTCCTTTTTTATTGCTGCCTCGTATCTCACGATGTGAACGCAGCACAGTTGTTCTCTCATTTTGCTGTTGAGAAACATCTGGCCTGCTTCCCGACTTGGGCTGCTGTGAGTAAAGCCGCTACGCACATGCCATGTCCAGGTCTTTCTGTGGATATATGGTTTCATTTCTCTTGGGTAAATAGAAAGGGTACAATGGCTGAGTCATACGGTAGATATATGTTTATTAAAGAACCGTCAAACAGTTCTCCAAAGTGGCTGTAAAATTTTACATTCCCATAAGCAATGTCCTCGCTAACATTTGGTGTTGTCAAGCTTTTTTCTTTTAGTCGTCCGAGAGAGCGTGCAGTGGTACCTGACTGAGCTTTAAATCTGTGATCCCTGACGATTGATGACATACAACTCTTTTTCGTGTGATTACCGGCCATCGTATTTTTCAGGCAATCTTGGGGTAGAGAGTGAGACCTTCGAGGGCCACGATCCACCAATAACAGCCCTCACACGGCTTTTAAAGGACACTGGATATCGTTAATGGTTTAATGGGGCTTGCGAGTTTTAAGGAAGAATTGAAATGCTTCGAGGAGTACTGGGGCCTCTGGTGGAAAGGGAGCGAGGAAAGAGACCAGGGGCTCCGGGAGGCCAAAGGAGACTTGGGGGTAAAACAGTGAGAATTTCACTGGGGACTTTTAAGTGAGTTCTTTGGTGAAGTGTGAGGTATGAATGCACGCTCTTCTCCGTTCATCACACAGATTTCAAGAAAGACAACGTTATTTATTCATGCAGGACTGAGTAAACCACTGCTAGCAAACCCAATCTGGGCTGCCGCCTTCTTAAAATGACTGCAATTTTACTGGAACCCAGTCACACTCCCCTGTTTATATACTGTCTGTGGCTGCTTTCGTGTGACAACAACAGAGTGTTTACTATCTGGCCCTTTACAGAAAAGAGATCGCCAACCCCTGTGCCACTGAATGGGGGCCGTGTTGGGGTCGGAGAAGGGTTTCAGTGAAGGGCTGGGTACCGACCGGGTCGACGTGGGAGCGGCGGGAGAATCTTGGAGGCTGCATCCACTGGGTTCCAAACCCAAGGAAGAACGTTTGCAGATTCTCCTGGCTTAGCCGCCAAGTATTTGAAGGCGTACCAGGTAGTTTCCGCAGGTAAAGAGGAATTATTGAGCTTCTTTTGACAAATTCTTCTTTCTTTTTGCTACGATACTCGGCTGTACACAGTGATTTCCACTGACATCGTCCTTCCCTCCTAAACTACGAGATACCCATGTGAAGGGACGTGAAACATCACATGGTCATGAAGAATGCCAAACAGCCAGGATTGAAATACCACTGTAGGCCATCCAGATCCCTGTGTCTGACCTCAGGTCAACTAAGCAATTAAAAAAATCAATTTCTTCAACTCATTCATGGATTCAAGAGCAGACACAAATATATGCTCTTTGACCAACTATATAGCGCTATGAAATAAAAACATCGACTCCCTGATTCACATTGGTTTCATGTGACCTTGGAGGTTTGAGCCTGTTTTCTGGGGGCCTGATCATGCTTACATAAGCTAACAGCAAGTACTGAAGTTTAAGAAAGGCCCCATGGGCCAGCAGGAACACTCCAGCACTGGGGTCAAACGGGACAGGGTTTGGATCTGCAAAGTGTACTAGTTTTGTGACTTGGAGAAAGTGACTTCCTCTCTCTGAGTCTCCCAATTTGGTTTGCTCTATCAAATGAAACAGTGTATTGAAAACCTCGACTTGGTGTCAGAATATATTAAGTGTTCCTTTCTTTACCTCCTATGTGTAGGGCCAAGAGACCAAACTTTGAACAACGGTGCTATAGACTGAATTGTGTATGACCGCGCCCCTCCCGCCAAAAATTCACAGGTTGAAATTCTTACCTCCAGTATGATGGTACTTGGAACTTGGGACATTGGAGAGGTAAATGGGTTTAGATAAAGTCTGAGAGTAGGGGGTCATGAGGGAGTTCGTGCCCTTACAGGAAGGGATCATGTGAACACACAGTGAGATGGCCATTGCCCAAAAGCCAAGAGAAGAAATCAGAGAATGAAACTCGTGTATTGGCTAAGGATTTAACGGATTGAGAGGGTTATGTGGGCCTGGGGTTTTCTTTTTAATAGATTTGAGTTTCCAGGGCAGTTTGAGGTCCACGGATAGTGACCGCGCGTCTCCAGATACACCCTCTGCCCCCACCTCCGCACGGCCCCCATCATCAACATCGCCCGCCAGAGTGGCGCATTCGTTACAACTGATGAACCTGCGGTGACACATCACTGTCGCCCAAGGTCCACTGTTTACATTAGGGTTCATTCTTGCTGTTGTACACGGGGTGAATTTGAACTAATGTATAATGACACGCATCCACCATTATACCACACAGAGTAGATCCAGTGCCCTCAAAAATCCTCTTGTGTTCTGCCTCGTCATCACTCTGGGCCATGATTTTGCGGGGGAGTTTAGGGATTGTAATTTGGAAACAAATTGACAGAATGTCTGATTCAAAGCCAAAGTTCCGAATAACTATGTGCTGCTGTTTTGTCAATAAACACTATTCTGTTCAGTAGCCAGCTCAGGGGATTTCAGGTGTATTCGTTCGAATCTGAAAAAGCTTTGTTTAGATTTTTTGGACTTTGTTCCTTTGCCCCCTTTTTATCAGGGACTAGACATAATACTGATGCCTGGTCATGACGGAGGGTGACTGAGGTATGCCTAAAACTTGCCACAAAATACCGATAATTTACCAGTTAATGAGTGGAAACCTATTTTTCATTCATATCTAATGGTTCATGTAAATTACACAGAAATTTGCTCTTGTATTTTTTATACGTTAATTTTTTTTAAGTTTATTTATTTATTTTGAGAGAGACAGGCAGCACAAGCAGGGGAGGGGCAGAGAGAGAGAGAGAGAGAGAGAGACAGAGAGACAGAGAGAGAGGGAGAGAGAGAGAGAGAGAATCCCAAACAGGCTCTCCATTGCCAGTGCACAGCCAGATGCGGGGCTCAAACTCATGAAACTATGAGATCATGACCTGAGCCGAAACCAAGAGTTGGACGCTCAACTGAATAAGCCACCCAGGTATCCTGCAATTTGCGCTGGCATTAAAAGAAGTTGTGTGAAATGCAGGAGGGTTGTATGTTAGAATGTGGTTTCTCCATTTTGCTCCTACTGTGCACTGAAATGAAATTTTGCTTATTTGCTTCTTCCATATAGCACGCAAAGTGGAAGACAAGGCCATCAACATTGTCAGCCTTCAGGAGAGCTGAAAGTTTCCCTGTAAAGGCTACAAAAGTGATCACAGCTCCACCCACTGATTGTAAACTCCAAGAAGACAGGGTCTATTCCCAGTCTGGAAAAGCGCTTGAAGAGAAAGGCTGATCAATCAGTATTTGTAAATGAAGGCATGGGTAATGAAAGAAAGCACATGCATTTGTTTGGAAAGAGACATTTTTTTAATGTTTAGTTTTGAGAGATAGAGACAGAGAGTAAGTAGAGGAAGGGCAGACAGGCAGACACAGAATCTGAAGCAGGCTCCAGGCTCTGAGCTCTCAGCACAGAGCCTGACACAGGGCTCAAGCTCACAGACCACGAGATCATGACCTAGCCAAAGTCGGGGGCTTAACCGACTGAGCCACCCAAGCGCCCCATTCTTTCTGTGTGTGTGTGTTTTTTTTTTTTTTAATAAAAGGGATCGAATGCACTAATTCATGCCTCTCACATTGCAGGAAGCTTCCTTTTAGTAACTTGTCATATAGACTGTTGCATAAAAATAATACAAGAAAGAATGCAACATTAAAACATTTTTATCCACTGAAAACATATCTAGGAAACTGAGCTGGGTTGGCCTCACGGGCAAGGGGTCCGTGCAGCAGCCAAGGGCAGGGCCCGTGTTTAGAAGGGCTTGGTTCAATGCTCTGCTGTTGCCATCTTGCAACTGACAAAAGTTTTGAACAAGAAGTCCCATATTTGTATTTTGTGTTGGGCCCAACAAATTATGTGGCTAGTCACAGAACTGAGTTCATATATTACACGCTAACTTAATGGAACAGAGTTTGGAGGAGGTAAAAGAATGTAAATAAAAATAAAAGTTTTCAGTTGTGTAATGGGTTAAGATTGCAGTACCTACATAAGATTGCTCTAGATAATCTAGAAGTCTCTAGAAATGGGCAAACTGTTCCACAGAATAAGAGAAAGGAAACCAAATCTGACAAAACTTAGGTATCATAGTACGACACGACGTCTTGCTTGGCACCAATTTTCTCCTTATTTCCTAACCTTCTTCACTTAGACTTATAATTTAAAAGACAGAAAAGTAAAAGGAATTTCAAGAGGTGGCTTTGGCTGTAGATCCGCCTAATGTCTCACGAAACTATGCTCATGAATAGGCACATGTAATAATAACTAAAAAATAGCTTCGAGACAAAACAACAGGTTACTGACAAAACTTAGGAGGAATTTCTCACAATGCTCTAGTTTATAGGCCGGATAAAGAAAAAAAAAATCCCTTACTCACGCTTTGGGTCGTTAGACGGCAACCTAGACAGAAGGTAGGAAGACGTTTGACTCCTCGTCCACTCTAGTCCGATGCCGGAGAGATCCAGGAGCTGTACCGATGAGAAAACCAAATGATGAGTTCAAAATGGGACTTGGTAAGGAGGGTCTGTAAAATTACTCCGCGACACCAGCTGTGTTAGCAAAGTTACGACAATGAAGGCATCCAACCCCATTGCTAGGTCGGATCAAAGAGCCACTTTAGAGTACCTGACAGCACCGTCAGAGTCTACAGAACCAACCGGAAATGTGGCAACAGGTAGCTTGCATTTTTTGTCACGGTTGTCTCTGTCAGCATCACTATCTCACACGGGGCTGTGTTTCACGACGGCTTCAGAATGTGGGGCTTTACACAGGTCTTGTGATATGTCCCTGACCTCCCAGCTGTCCTGACTCAATCCGAGCTTTAGTTTCCTCTTCTATAAAATAAGGAAACAGCACCGGGCACACGGGTTTCCTACAAGGATTATAATTTATAAAATGTAAGTAGGTAGGTTCATGTGTAAACTTTCAGGAAGAAGAGTGGGTGCTCCTAAGTCACCAATTTCCTTCCCCATCTACCTTTTCTAAAGCGCCATGTCTCGTAGGGCTTTCCCTGGCATAACATTTGATCTCCTAGAAATGTTTGTGCTACAATTAAAGCCAATATTGCTAATTTTAATACTTAGCAACTGTATACAGGCTCTAAGTTTTGATCAATGTAATTTCCCATTTGAACTAATTTTCCTCACAAATTAGACCTGAAGTATTCTTGTATAACAAGGCAGTTTGCAGGGCGCCTGGACCGCTCAGTCCGGTAAGCATCCGACTTCGGCTCAGGTCATGATCTCGCGGTCGGTGAGTTCGAGCCCCGCGTCGGGCTTGTGCTGACGGCTCAGAGCCTGGAGCCTGTTTCAGATTCTGCGTCTCCCTCTCTCTATGCCCCTCCCCCGCTCATGCGCGCTCTCTCGCGCTCTCTCTCTCTCTCTCTGTCAAAAATAAATAAACATTAAAAAAAATTTTAAAAGGCAGTTTGCCCTGGGTTGTTACCGGCATGGGCTCAGCAGTCAGACTCCTTTGCTCCGGCATCTCCACTCTGCCACTTTTTCACGCTGTGATACTGAATACAATTCTGGTGCGAATTCCAACATGTTCCCCCCCCCCCCCCCCCCCCCCGCACTGAAGCACTTCTCCAACACCGATTGGGTGTCCTACAATTCACCTCAACTCTGACACGATCTCCCTTGAGGCAGCATCAGATCCCACAACTTAAGGGCTCAGTCCTACAAGACTCCCCCCACGCAGCCCCAACTTCACCTGCCTAGCCCAAATTCAGGTTTTCACCTGTGCTTCTGAGTGATCGGCTGTATATCGGGGGTCCCAACAACTCCCCCATTGGTTTTTTTTTTTTTTTTATTTTTTTTTTCAACGTTTATTTATTTTTGGGACAGAGAGAGATACAGCATGAATGGGGGAGGGGCAGAGAGAGAGGGAGACACAGAATCGGAAACAGGCTCCAGGCTCTGAGCCGTCAGCCCAGAGCCCGACGCGGGGCTCGAACTCACGGACCGCGAGATCGTGACCTGGCTGAAGTCGGACGCTTAACCGACTGCGCCACCCAGGCGCCCCCCCCGTTGGTTTTGATGAATTTGCTACAGTGGCTCACAGAACTCAGGAAACATTTTACCTACGGGATGCCCAATGTGTTAGAAAAGAACGTAACTCAGGGACAGCCGGATGGAACAGAGGCGCAGGGCAAGGCATGGGGAAAGGATGTAGAGCTGCCATGCTGTCTCCGGGTGCCCCAATCTCCCCCACATCTCCCATGTTCACCAACCGAAAAGGGCCTAAGCCCCATCCTCTTGGGTGTTTATGGAGGTTTCATCACACAGGTGTGGTTGATTAAATCGTTGGTCATTGGCCATGGATTCAAACCTGAGACCCCTCTCCCTTCCCCAGAGCCTGGGGGTGGGTGGGGGTGTGGGGCTGAGAGTTCCAATCTTCCAACCACACGGTTGGTTACCTTGGTCCCCAGCCCCCATCCTTAGGTGCCTTCCAAACGTCACCCATTAACATAAACTCACTTCTTATTGCCCTTATCACCTAGGAAATCCCAAGGGTTTGGGGAACGCTGGGCTAGAAATGGGGACAAAGACCACATATATCTTTGTTATAAGTCGCATTATCACACGGGCAAGTCACTTAAGCTTCCTGCACCTGTAAGGATAGTGGTCTTACCGTCTTCACAGGTTCAACTATAAGGTTATATGAGCTAATACATGAACACTCTTCAGAGCAATTTCTGATGGAGAATAAGCACCCAGTAGACCTTAGCTATTATTTTCTATTGTAGTTACTTATGGAGAAAACCCAAGCTCAAAAGTTTCATCTTCCTATGGACTATCTCTGTTCCTCATACATCAGCAAATTTGCTAGTCATTGAAAACACATAGTGTCAAGGAGGAACTGTCAGTCTGTGTCATTTAAGGATAGTTTAATAAATACATTTACAAGCAAAGTATAGGAAAACCACACAGGACACAGGGGATCCCCAGGGCTAGTAACTGCTGAATGCTGTTATTACCTCTAAGCCTTGAGGTGTGAGGGGAGGGAACCACTCCTGAAACACTGCATCAGAGGTGGTCTTGTGGGGAGGGAAGGATGATAACAGCTCTAGCCTTTGATGGAGGAAAGGGGCCAAGATCAGGTGGCCAGGCAGACAGGGAGCCGGGGGACTAAATTCTCTGCCCTCCCTTCCTGTCGCTCTCTTTTTTTTAATGTTTATTTATTTATTTTTTTCAACGTTTATTTATTTTTGGGACAGAGAGAGACAGAGCATGAATGGGGGAGGGACAGAGGGAGAGGGAGACACAGAATCGGAAACAGGCTCCAGGCTCTGAGCCATCATCCCAGAGCCTGACGCGGGGCTCGAACTCACGGACCGCGAGATCGTGACCTGGCTGAAGTCGGACGCTTCACCGACTGCGCCACCCAGGCGCCCCTAATGTTTATTTATTTTTGACAGAGAGAGAAAGCCGAGTGTGAGCAGGGGCGGGGAGGGGCAGAGAGAGAGAGGGAGACACAGAACTGGAAGCAGGCTCCAGGCTCTGAGCTGTCAGCCCAGAGCCCCACGCGGGGCTCGAACCCGCAAACCGTGAAATCATGACCTGAGCCGAAGTCGGACGCTCAACTGACTGAGCCACCCAGGCGCCCCTCTCCTTCCTGTCTCTTGCCACTACTCCCTGGTGGCTAGTCTGAAGCCGAAACTAGCAGAGAGCAAAGCCCACTGATGGAGTTCATCTGGGCAGCCTCCTGGAGGCTGGAGAAAGGAGAAGAGTGGGAACCCCGGGGGAACGGGAGATGCCCAGTTTAATAATCATGTTAATTCTTGAATGTAAAAGTCTGGCAGTTTCATAAAGTTCTATCTGATTCTTTAGCAATGAACATATTTGCTTTTTGCAGAAAGAAAATCTTTCCAGATGAGGCCACTATCTATTGAAATGTGTGACATTTCTAGGAGCACTCCTGTAAGACTGGTGTTACCTTTATGACTTATACTGGGGTAAATGAGTCTCTTAAATGGAGAAGTTAGGTTTCCCGGGAAAAATACCGTTTTATTTATTTTATTATTTTTTAATGTTTATTTTTATTTTTGGGGGGGAGGGGTAAAGAGAGAGGGAGACACAGAATCCGAAGCGGGCTCCAGGCTCCGAGCCATCAGCACAGAGCCCGATGCAGGGCTCAAACTCACGAACCGTAAGATCATGACCTGAGCCGAAGTCGGACGCTCAACCGACTGAGCCACTCAGGCGCCCCCCCAAAATACTATTTTAAACCAAAGCGAATCTCGTCCTTCTCTGCTCTTGGCCACGAGAGGGATAAGGTTTTGATAAGCTTCGTTGGGCTCAGTCCAGTCCATCTCCAAAAGCATACACTCTGTGTGTATGTCTTATTGACCAGTGAATCAGTTGCATCCTCTATATAAATGAAAACCCGTGAAACAGGCAAAAAAGACAGATGTAAAACGTGATCCTTGGAGACGCTGGTGTGCTTCTAACGTCATCTATACCAAAGGGCCCCTGTTCTTTATCGTGTCTTGTTCACATGTTCACGAAGACATCCCACATCGCTTCTCAAATGCATTCTTTTGAACTGTAAAGCCTCGATTATCATTTCAAAACGCCGCCTCCTCTCCTTTAGCAGGTTTTGGCGCGATCTCAGTTAATGCGGGTTCTTGACAGAGTTCACTGCCAACCCTCTTTCCTGCCATGGTCTCCTTACTTCTTGCAATTGGACCAGCAGGGAGCAAGATGGTGTCTCAGTTTTTGCTTTTGTTTCCATTACACAACTTTCTTTGGCTCTCTGGAGTTCGGCTTGCACATCTACTGAGAAAATTTGCTCGCACTCACTCACTCACTCTTGTACCCATCTCCGGCACTGCTCCATTGTTTTTTTAAACTCTTTGGAATTCATTAAAAAGATTATTCGGTTTCCATTGCTTCGTATCTCTGACACAGTAATAGAACCCAGAACCTGGCAAACTCCAACAAGTACATAAATCCCTCCTCTGCTTCCACTGAAAACTACTTCCCAGGTTTTCTTTATCTGGAGGATTATTGTGGTGGTTTTTATTCCAGGCTGTTGGGAGTTTAATGTTAAGTGCTTCATTAATAATGCTTTGTGCTTTAGAAATATTTCAAACAGATAAATCCTGACAGAGAGCAGAACTTACTCACTTTACTTTTTGTGCTTAACATCAAGGGAACAGCTTAAAAACGGTTTTGTTTGGACTGCAAGATACAGAAAAGCAGTATTTTACAAACCACAGCCACAGAGACAGAATTAATTAGTGGAAGGAATAACAGTGGCTTTACAATTTGAAAATAAACGTTTGCATCCATCAGTAATAAAAGGAAAAAGATCGCTATATTGAAAGACGAGGAAAAAAGAAAAAATCCATACATTTTCCTGGAGTGACAGGGCAAACTCATGGGTGCACTAACAATAGAATTTGTACAGGAAATAATTAAAATAGGAAATTTCTAGTTTTGCTTTCTTCATTTGAAAGGAATCTGTGACTTTCATTTTGGCAATATTCGCAGTAATTCAACTGCCATTACAAAATAACCTTGAGGAGTTTTCTCTTCGGTCTGGTACTCGGCAAGGGTATTATTCTAACTAAGTCACGTACAAGGGGAAATAGCGAGTCTTTTCCAATACTGGCAACAGTCCCCGTCCGAAACCTGTCTCCTCCCCCGTACATGCAAAGCACCGGATGCCCACTTGAATCTGGGAGGGAGCTTAAATGGCATGCGATCGACCTTGTTCCAAAAAAAAAAAAAAAAAAAAAGATCTCTGCCCGATCCCTGAGAGATGGCCACACGGTATCTGCTTGAATACTTGCGATGAGGGGGGCTCATTCTTTACCAAGAGTCCCATTTCGCCTGTGTCTCATTTCTAGGCTCTCAGTGAGCACGCACCTGCCTCCCTATAACTTTCCAGCAACTGGCTCGAGCAAGCTGCTGAAATATTACAGTTGATTGTTTCCTTCTAGATGACATACTTCTTCCGATTTTGAAGCCCACTATCAGGTTTCTCTACACTGCTTTGCTTGAGGATAAATATCTGTACCTCTGCCAACCTTTCTTCATGTAAAGCGATTTCCCAGTCGCTCACCGCCCTGGCTGCTCTCCTTGAGCTGTTTTCTAATTTGTGAAGGTGCTTTAGACGGAGCATCTAGACAGGCATGAAAGGTATGGGTCACGCTCTTACCAGGACTATTAGGCTCCATGATAACGATACTACATACCTATCCGTGTAGACTAAACATTGCATTTTTATGTTTTTTACTGGACGTATTATGCTGTGGGCTCTAACTGAACTTGAAATTCTCTAAACCTAACGTCTTTTTCAAATGACTGGAGGCCAAAGGGGGCCTTTCGTCCCAAACTTCAAAATGAATTTTTGGTGTCTCCGTGCAGAACTTACTAGTCGTCCGTTAAAAATATGATGGTGATTCCAGCTCAATAGTTTGGATTTTAATTATACTATTCGTTGGATTCACTTCAAACGTCATGGCATTTGGAAATTTGGAAAACGTGCCTTTCATATCCCCTTGATATGGAAAGCACATCACTAGAGACTTTACCCCGCTACAGACGAATATGTTGGTCATACGTCAATAGCAGTTTGGAAGATTCTGGAAGTCCGTTCTGACAACCAACAAGAAAGAAAAATCATCAGTATTCAGCTATTCAAGTGTTACTTCTGGACGCCCGTGATGTGGCAAAAACAGTGCCGGGTCTGGCCGAGTACTGTGGGAACAGACCTCAATGCGTTCACGCTCTACCTGTGCCCTCGTGTATTCTGAACGTGAGCTTAGCTAATCGATTTCCTTTGGCAGGTGGACGAGCACAAAATGTGGCGCAAGCGGAAGCTTCGAAAACATCTGTGCATTAGGGCTTGTCCTCTCTCGTTGGTCCTAGAAAACCTGAATGTCCAGCACGTGGACGAGCCCGCACTACACCGCCAGACATATATGCCCTGTCAGGTGCCAGGCAGGTGAGTGTGGCCGTCCCAGACCAACCGGTCCCTAGCAAACTTCCCCGGGCGACAGTAACTGTGGGAATGAGCTCAGAGACCGGCAGACGAATGCCCAGCCGAGCCCAGCCCCACCTTTCCAACCATGGAGTCATCAGCTAATAATTGACTGTTGCTATAACCCATTCGGTTCTGGAGAGGCTTTTTTTTCTTTTTTTAATGTTCACTTCTTTATTTTGACAGAGAGTGAGCGTGAGTAGGGGAGGGGCAGAGAGAGAGGGAGAGGGAGAACCCCAAGCAGGCTCAGCGCTGCAAGCACACAGCCCGATGTGGACCTTGAACTCATGAACTGTGAGATCAGGACCTGAGCCGAAACCGAGAGTCTGATTCTTAACTGACTGAGCCACCCGGGTGCCCTGAGACAAAATTACAAAAAAAAAAAAAAGATTTTATTTTATTAATGTTTATTATTTATTTTTGAGAGAGAGAGAGAGAGAGAGAGAGAGAGAGAGAGAGAGAGAGAACGCACCAGCAGGAAAGGGGCAGAGACAGAGGGAGACACAGAATCCGAAGCAGGCTCCAGGCTCTGAGCTGTGAGCACAGAGCCTGACGCGGGCCTCGAACTCACCAGCCGTGAGTTCGACCTGAGCCGAAAGCAGACACTTAACCAACTGAGCCACCCAGGCGCCCCAAAAAGATTTTAAGTAATCTCTGTACCCAATGTGGGGCTCTAACTCACAACCCTGAGATCAAGAGTCACATGCTCTACCCACTGAGCCAGCCAGGTGCCCTTGAGCCAAACTGTTGAGAGGTATCTGTGTTTCTACCCACCCAGGATGGGTGCTTCTGTACCAGGAAAAGAAGAAGATGGTCCCCGAACCCAGGATGCAGAGTGGCACCAAGCCCGTGTGAAGCCAGCTCAGGTGACCCAGCCCGGAGCCGAACCTCACATGTGTAAGCCAGGGAGAATGATGGTCGTTTCAGCTCACTGGATTTCAGGGTGCTACGGTATGCTGCATTTCTATGGCATTATCCAACTGATAAAGTGGAGACATTTCAAGATATTGCTAAATCAACAGTATTCTTTGGAGAAACAAAGTCATATATTATAGGAAATTACTCCTTCATCCCCATCACCTATTTAACCCACCTCCCCCCCACCCCCCCCGTAACCATCAGTGTGCTCTCTGTAGTTCAGAATCTGTTTCTTGATTCGTTTCTCTCGTTTCCTTTGTTTTGTTTCTTAAATTTCACATATGAGTGACATCATATGGGATGTGTCTTTCCCTGACTTGTTTCGCTTAGCATTATACTCTCTAGCTCCATCCACGTCGCGGCAAATGGTAAGATTTGCTTCTTTTTATGGCTGAGTAATATTCCATCGTGTACATACGCCACATCTTTGTCCATTCAATGATCGATGAACATTTGGGCTCCTTCCAAGTGAATTTTATCTACGAATAAGTTTTTACCTTAGGACACACTAAAATGATAGGTACTCAAATAGTACTTAGACGAAAATCAGGGTCATAGCAACATCTGGGAACTGACAGTTTTAATTCTGCAGTTGCCATAGGACTAAAGCTCATTTGGTCCCGCTTCTGGAAATCACGGTTGCTACCGTCGCTGTCACTCAAGGCTGTTCCTGGGCACCTTCGGTACCAGCTGACTTGTCCTCTTGTGCCTTTATTACGCCAAGGTGGGAAGTGATGATTAACGTGTTAATAGTGGATGTCAACACGATTTCCATTAGAGTATTTCCACTCACTAGGGATTTTCTTAAACATCAAAGGACTTCAGTACTCAAAGGAGTTATGCTATGATAATAGGCTGGAATTTAAGAAAGAAAACAAACAAGCAAAGGGGATAAAAAAGACAAATCACAAAACAGACTTTTTTTTGAGAGAGAGAAAGAGAGAGGGCGCAAGCGAATGAGGGGCAGCAAGAGAGAGAATCCCACGGAGGGCACAGAGAGAAGTGGAGCTCACCAAAAGCAGGACACGAGCTCACCCAGTGTGGGACTCGAACTCATGAACCATGAGATCATGATCTGAACCAAAGTCAGACTCTTAGTGACCGAGCCACCCAGGGAACCTGAGAAATAGACTCTTAATTACAGAGAACTGAGGGTTCCCAGAGGGGAGATCTGGGCAGGGATGGGTGAAATAGGTGATGGGGATTAAGGAGGGCACCTGTCGTGATGAGCACCGGACAATGTATGGAAGGAAGTGTTGCATCATTATAGCCCCACATTGAGTATAGACATTACTATACCCGAAACTGGTATAATACATACAAGTGTTACATATTAATAAACTAATACAACATAACATTGTGTGTTAACTAACTGGAACGAAAATAAAAACTTACAGAACATAATGGTCTGGCATGAAGAGTGGCTTAGATTTTGGGACGGACCATATTCTTGCTAGGCCAGTCACAAAAACCGAATATTCCAATAAAACCTATTTTTAACACGGGCCCTGCTGGTATCCAAGAGCCAGTAAGGGAGCGATTTTGTTCTAAATTTCAAATTCGCCAACGTCCGATATTTTAGTAAATCACAAGAAAAATGATTTCCTAGATGTTAGAGCAAAGCAAGCTTCCCGTAAAGGTTTTTTTTTTAATTTGGTTACTCCTTAGTTTCTATACTTGATCTTGGGAACTGGCACACCAATGTATAAAAGAGATCAGCCTTGGCCCTTACAAAGCTTATGTTGTAATAGGAAGTCCTCAAAATACCGAATCACTTTCGAACGGACTTGGTGTTTTCTCCCTACTGCGGTGAGCTCAAATGCTTGATATACCTCATTAACTTTATCACAATTAATTCTTGGCTTCTTTCTTTTGTAACAATTTCGAAACCAGTTTGGATGACGTGTATTTATTTCCTGCCCTGAGGGTATAATTCTGGCGGACTTCTCATTTGCCCTTTCCTGAGCAGTTAAAAACAATTTTTTTTTAAGTTGCATTGTGAAGGTGTCTGATCAATTCTTTCATTTGCATTAATATGACCATGCCCTCCAGGGAAACATGAGGAATAGAAAGAGGAAAAGGGCTACTGATTTGCAGAAGTACACGCTTGAAAGTGAAAACTACAAAACGGGAAGTTCAGCTTGCCATGTATATAACATGCAAACACTGACCACAAATAATTATTTTTAAATACCGATCTGCATTATGGGTCCTGGAAAACGAAGTTACGAAAGGAGCGATCCTGAGAGCTGCAAGTGGATAATAAATGGCAAATATGTGCAGAGGCCAGATCTGTCATTGACAAACAAGTTGACAAGCTGGACTTTAAGGCTGTGTCACTTGGAGCAAGTTACTTCAGTGCTCTGGGTCTAAGTTTCCTTATCCGTAAAATGGTGATAGAATAGCACCTTTCACATCGGGCTGCTGTGACGATTAACACGATTGTCTATGTAAGGTGCTTAATAAGTGTTAGTGATTCTGGAAGGGATTGAGGCTATGGTGCGGACCCAAGTTTTCATATTTGATTTCTGAACATCTTTAGAAACAGCCATCAGAAAGAGATTCCTCTGCCGGTTGTCCAGGTACAGAGCGAACCAGTGTAATAATTTTAAGATTCCTAAGGTAATGACCATTTGGGTTTCTTAATATAATTATTTCAAGAGACCCAAAGGCATTTTTTAAAAAAAACCCTAATTTCAGCATTCCACCAAATATCAGTGGCAGTCTCCTCTCTGAAGCGCACAACAACAAAAAAAGAGTGGGTTCATAGCATACGAAGGAAATCAGCCAAGTACCAAGAAGCAGATTCTAAAGGTCATGAGTCATTGGTCGGAGAAAGCAGACTCCTTTGCCTGTTTCTAGAGCAGAATGTTCTCTGAAGACATTTCCTCTTAACCTGTTCAACTATTTCCTGCCTCTTTACTGCTACAATATGCTACTTCTAACAGGACTTAGCATGGTCACCCTGATACCCAAAGCTGTCCGTTAAAGAGCCCACATTCTAGAAGAGACTGTTCCTTCTTGGCCCTGACTGAAATAACTTGAGATTCTCCCTCTCTTTCAAAACATCACTAGCCAATCCTTACTTCTTCGAGGTTGGAACTCTAAAAGCCTCATGATCTGGAACACTCCTCTGAATGCAGAATTATGCTTACGTTAAAAAAAAAATGTGCTGGTACTATTAGCTATACATTTAGAAATAAAACTGTGACATCATTCTCAGAAATAAATATATCCTGGAGAAGAGCATAGTATTTGGAGTACCATAGTTATATGATACCATTATCAATAAAAAAATAAATGCACACGCTCTTCTTTTTAAGTTTATTTATTTATTTTGAGAGAGAAAGAGAGACCGCGAGGGCACGGGGGAGGGGGGGGAGGGAGAGAGAGAGAGAGAGAGAGAATCCAAAGCAGGCTCTGCATTGTCAGCACAGAGCCCAAGGTGGGGCTCGAACTCACGAACTATGAGATCATGACCTGAGATGAAACCAAGAGACAGAAGCTTAATCGACTGAGCCACCAGGTGCCCCTACAAGCTCTGTGTTAACAAGGAGGAAGTTTTAGCGTTTGCTTTCTTGCTGGAAAATGAATTTTTATTGCACTTTGATCCCACATTTTATCTTGGATTTATCCATTAAGAAAATATTTATGAGACTCAAAAATTTTTTAAAATCCCCATGATCATTTATCTTTTAAAAAAAATTTTTTTAACGTTTATTTATTTTGGGGACAGAGACAGACAGAGCTTGAACGGGGGAGGGGCAGAGAGAGAGGGAGACACAGAATCGGAAGCAGGCTCCAGGCTCTGAGCCATCAGCTGAGAGCCCGATGGGGGGCTCGAACTCCCAGACCGTGAGATCGCGAGATCATGACCTGAGCTGAAGTCGGACGCCTAACCGACTGAGCCACCCAGGCGCCCCGATCATTAATCTTTAGGTATAAAAAAAGTTTTCACTCTTAGATTACGTCAGTTATTACTAGGACACAACCCAGACCCCTATAAATGCAGTACATCATTCAATACGTAACTATTAAAGATTAAAAGTAAAAAATTATTAAAAGTGCCTCTCTTAATGAAATGACTAAGGATTTTTTTCTAATTCACTTATATTTCTGAATGAATGTTAATTAATTTCACAAAGAGACAGAATTCCACATCAAGTCTGTCTCCACTTTTGCTCTTCTAGATGTAAGTACTGATCACCCTTCATGTAAATAAATAGATGGAATAGAAGGAGTTTTACTAAAGGTAACTCCTGAATTATATGCCGATATAAGGCAGTCAGATACCAGCAAGAATACATTTTAATGATCTATTAGCCGACAACTCAATTAGGTACTCTATTTTGTGAATGCAAAAAACTGGAAACCACCCGTCCTGCTAAAAGATCTGATACCAGGTCATTAGACTCACTTACTTTTCCTCTTGCAACACTAATATTTCTAATTATTTTTTTGGCACCCACATATTCTAATACTTTGACGGGAAATTTATTTTTAAAATTTTAAAATTTTATTTATTTGGGAGAGAGAGCAGGGGCGAAGGGCAGAGGGAGAGGAGGAGAGGGAGAGGGGGAGAGGGAGGGAGGGACTGAAGGAGAGAGAGAGAGAGAGAGAGACGGAATCTTATTAAGCAGGCTCCACACTCAGCATGGAGCCCGATGTGGGGTTCGATGCCCTGATCCTGGGATAGTGACCTGAGCCGAAATCAAGGGTCGGACGTCTAACCCAGGTGCCCCGAAAATGTATTATAATAACATTTAGGACAAGGGAGAAGTAAAGTAACAGAAGTATAATTCCACAAAGGCAGACTGAAAAGGGGTTGGTATCACCATTTTAGAGAAGAGTAGATATGAGAGTCCGAATCTGGAAACTGATGTTCTTCAAGTTCTTGGTGCCCACTTACCCGTTGGGAAGGCCGGGTACTCCCATTATAACCCAAACCCCGTCTGAAGACTGCTATGCAGACAGAAGGGCAGGGACAAAGCCCTTTTTAGAAAACTACACTTGGCATATGTGAATTCACACTCACTGTCATTAACGCGTTTTTTTTCAACTACGTTTGTAAAGCTTGAACTCGTGCTCCCTGTACACATTTCACACGATACAGAAGTATGCAGAGGAAAAAGGAAAAACCCTTCCCCTTCCCCCAACCTTCAACCCCCAGGGAAATCCGCTTTCTAGTAATTTGCTATGTGACCTTTCAGGCATCTTGGGTCATTTTCCTAAATATGCAGAAGAGCATTTCATTTAACAGGGAGGTCTCGTGTGAGTTTTGTTCAGTAGCCCCTAAGGGTAAGTGTGGAGCTTTGCCTTCTAGGCCACCACGCCCCTGCAGGAGTCTATCTTAGGCTGAGGGAAGCAGGGCAGGGAAGGGTAAGAAACTGAGCATAAAATATAATCTTTTTTGTTTTTGTAAACTGTGTACCTTGGAGCTATTTCCATCCTATCGCATATATTTCTGTCTCAGACTTTTAAATAATTACACAGTTTTCTAATATTCCATGATACACATGTGCCATAACACGTAATCCTCACTGATGTCCCTAAATAGGTACACTCCAAATTTTTGGTCTTGAATGCAATTCACAAAACATCCCTATTTCCTTGGGTACTGAGGATTATTCTGTAGGGGCAGCAACCTCTTTGACCTTGGCCGCAGCAAATTCGTACTAGCTACACTGCTGAAGGCAAGGGAAACAAAAGCAAAAATGAACTATTGGGACTTCATCAAGATAAAATCTTCTGCACAGAGAAGGAAACAATCAGCTAAACTACAAGGCAGTCTACAGAACGGGAGAAGATATTTGCAAATGACACATTTGGCAAAGTGTTAGTATCCAAAACCTATAAAGAACTTATCAAATTCAACACACAAAAAACAACTAATCCAGTGAAGAAATGGGCAGGAGACATGAATAGACACTTTCCCAAACAAGACATCCAGATGGTTAAGGGACACGTGAAAAGATGCTCCACATCACTCATCATCAGGGAAATACAAATCAAAACCACAATGAGATACCACCTCACACCTGTCAGAATGGCTAACATGAACAACACAAGAAACCACGAGGGTTGGCGAGGATGTGGAGAAAACGTAACACTTGTGCACCGTTGGTGGGAATGCAAACCGATGCAGCCACTCTGGAAAACGCTAGGGAGGTTCCTCAAAAAATTCAAACACGACTATCCTACGACCCAGCAATTTCACTACTAGGTATTTATCCAAACGATACATAAATGCTGATTTGAAGGGGCACATGCACCCCTGCCTCTTTCGGGCAGGGGAAACAAACAGGCAAGAATGGCCATTTCTGGAATCAGGATTGCTGGTTCAGATTAGAAGATTTGAAATGCCAACTTCAACATATAAAAAATTCCCTTATGAGATGGGACTGTGCTGTACTCTTTTCTAGGATCTACTGTTTATTCTTCTACCAATATCACATGATTTTTTTTCTTATTTATTCATTCATTCATTCACTCCATTCATTCATTCATCCCTTCATTTATCTTAGAGGGAGAGACACAGTGCACACGTTGGGGAGAGGGGAAGAAGTACAGACAGAAACTTAAGCAGGCTCCACACTCACTGTGGAGCCAGACACAGGGCTTGATCCCATGACTGTGAGATCATGACCTGAGCCGAAATCAAGAGTCTGACGCTTAAACAATCGATCCACCCAGGTGTCCCTAGGTTCGTTTTTGGAAGAAATGATCTTTTACAGTACTGAGCCTTACCTTCAAGCACGTGTTATCTAGATTCCTTTATTCAGAAATTCTTTCCTCTTTGTCAGTGAAATCGTATCATTTTCCCTATTTAAATCTTACACATGTTATGGCTATTGGCTGGTGTTAATAGGGTCTTTTGTGTTATATTTCATAATTATTAGCAGTACATTAGAAAATTAAGGGTTTTTTCTAATTATCTTACTTTCCTGAACTCATTTGAAAATTCGTAGCAATTTCTTAGTACTTGATTTTCTTGTATTTTTAGAAAGAAAAAATATCCAGTGTGAATTATGGCTATCTTGCTTTTTCCTTTCCAGCATTTATGCCTCATATTTCTCTTCCGAGTTTTTTTAACTTTGGCTGCAAGTGCTAAATGAATGTTGAATCGCAGAACTGACAGAAGGCATATTTTTGTCTTGTTCTTAACTAATCAGGGAGTTTTTAATATTTTTCTTATGTTTGAAATGTTTTCATAGATTAAGGAAGTTTAGTTTAATTTTTTTTTATTTAAAAAAATTTCTTTTAACGTTTATTTATTTTTGAGACAGAGAGAGACAGAGCATGAACGGGGGAAGGTCAGAGAGAGAGGGAGACACAGAATCCGAAACAGGCTCCAGGCTCTGAGCGGTCAGCACAGAGCCTGACGCGGGGCTCGAACTCACAGACCGCGAGATCATGACCTGAGCCGAAGTCGGACGCTCAACCGACTGAGCCACCCAGGCGCCCCTAGTTTAATATTTTCTAAAAACAAAAATCGTTGTTGAGTTTTATGACATTTTCAACCTCTAGTAAAGATGGTCATATGCCTTTTCTCCTTTTTTCTTTTAATGTATTATATTTCATTCTTACACTTTGTAATGTTGAATCATTTTATTATTAGAGTAACAGAGTCTACAGTTATTTTAAAAATATATTTGATGATGTCTTATTCATATTTTTGCATCTACATGGATAGATTAATGTATTCACTTTGTGTGTGTGTGTGTGTGTGTGTGTGTGTGAGAGAGAGAGAGAGAGAGAGAGAGAGAATACCTGAATTTGATATGTGCCTTATACTAAACTCTTAGAATGAGTTGGGAAGCTTTCCATGTATAAATATTATTGCTTTACTTTGATGAAGATATTCTTTTTTTAAATTTTTTTTAACGTTTATTCGTTTTTGAAAGACAGAGTGTGGGGCTCTAACCCACGAATTGTGAGACTATGACCTGAGCTGAAGTCAGACCCTTAAGTGACTGAGCCACCCAGGCGCCCCTCTGATGAAGATATTCTTAACCCCATGTTGGCTATTACTTAGGTCAGTTATAATAATCCGGTTTAGAATGTTTTTCAGTCTACAACTGACTAAAATCCCAAATCGCCACATGAAGTGTAGGAGATAAAGGTTGCTGACTGAGGGCAAGGGAAGAGACAAATAGATATAGAAACATTGATAACAACAAGAAACGACCCTTCGATGTCCGTAATTTCTTGGACTTGCCAGAGGTCGCCAAAAAGAAAGATAACACCAGCAACGAATCATACTCTTGGGCTAACTGGTGTATGGGTTAGACACTCCAGCCACGGAATAACGACTAATAGCAGTTTTTAAAGATTGTACATTAATATGTACAAGTGTTCATAATTATGGCTCTGAATCACAAGGGGACATTTTTGACATTATGCTCACTATGAAGAGGAGGACATTTAACAAGTTTACTTCAAAATGGTGAAAATTTAACCAAAAATGTGGTGTTTGCAGAGCAGGTGAATCTTAGCTTATTACGTTTAAATGTTATTCTCTATCAGCAGCTCTCTCAAGCTGAGCTGCACGTTAGAATTTATTTCAGAAAACAGCCATGTCCAGGTCTCACGCTGAGATTCTGATCTAATGGGTAGTAGATGAGGGCAGGGCATCCGTGTGTTTAAAAAGCTTCCCAGATGGGGCGCCTGGGTGGCTCAGTCAATTGAGCGACCAACTCTGGATTTCGGTTCAGGTCATGATCTCTCCCTCTCTCTGCTCCTTCCCTGCTTGTGCATATGCGCCCTCTCTGTCTCCCTCCCTCCCTCCCTCTCTCTCTCTCTCAAAATAAATAAATACACATAAAAAAATAGTGGTTGTTGCTGCCTGATGAAATCTGCTTTTAGGCGGAGAAGAACCACAATAGACTTATAAATAAAAAGAAAGGCTTTCCAGGTGATTCTAATGTGGACCCGAGGCTGGAAAACAATGACATTCAAATAGACAACTGGTTCTTGACAAGGGGCAGTTTTGTCCCCCCCCCCCCACTGCCCCCCACCCCCGCCCCGGGATATTGGCCATGTTTGGGGACATTTCTGGTTGTCACAGCTAGGGGGAGAGGGCTTCTGTTATTCAGTGGATAGAGACAAGGAATGTTATAAAACACTACAATGCACAGGCCAGAGACCCAAACTAAGGAATGTTCTGGTCCAAGATATCAATAGGGCTACAGTTGAAAACTCTGGCATAGGCCTATCTCACCCTTACCTTCCACGTACGATTTATCACCAATTTTGCTGATTCCAGACTAATCACTGATCACATCAGACCACCTTTTCTCTATCTCTCTGCCACCATTTTAATTCAGACCAGCATCCCCTTGTGCTTTGATAGCTGTAGCAGTCTGATCTCCCTCTGTCCAGTCTTCCTGTGCTCGGTTACATTCCCAATTCCACGGGCAGAGCGATCATTCTAAAACACAAACCTCGATATAACCCCTTACTGAAATCCCTTCAGTGGCTTTGGGTTCAGAACCTCGTATTCCACCAGTTTTTTTTTTTTTCTCGAATGCTAAACTCCAGACACAACCAAATGATTCTAATCCCTTCCAGATATTTTTCCCCTCTTGAACAGGTGCTCTTTCTGCTACCTGGAATGCCACTGTTTTCTCCAGACCAGCTAATCCGTTTCTCTACTTTGGGTTTTGGATTTAGAGGCTACCTCTAAATATACAGCTATATTTTAATTGAGACGGCTAAGTCTGAAACTTCAGACTTCTTGCCGGGGCAGCCTTGACTACAACTTATCTCGTTACAGAGCATATATTTTAAAGTGCTGTAAAGCATGCTGATACATACATAAATACATGCACAAGATCACAAAGTAAATTTTCTATTCGCGGCCGACATGCAAACTTTTGTGTATATATTTTTTCCTATTTCTACGATTCTAGAAGTGATTAATTAGCGCCCGAGCTATAAAGCTTCTATTTTCCTTGTCAATGACAATCTCAAGGCCTCTGAGCTGCCTCTAGCTTGACCTTGGTTTAAAAGCACAAAGAATAGCAACCTTGAAACTGGCATCAACAAGATTCATTCTACAGAAACCAGATGCAGCACAATGGGGAAAAAAAACCCCAGAGTTAATTTGAAGTTTTTACAGAAATTGCCCTCGATATTTCTTCTTAAAGACTTTTAAGTGCAAGCGTCCTTCATCTCACAAAGGGAAACACTGCCACTCTGGCACTCAACACTGGCCAAAACAGTCGTTTGGGGACCCCTCTGCATTGTTCCCTTTGACAGACACAGGGCAACAGGGGGCCCCGCACAGCCCGGCGAGAACACAGCAGGAGGCCACCAGTTAGCGGTGAGGCTTTCGCTGAGCAGGTCCCGGCTCTGACGGGAGGCTGAAAAGCGTTTCATTAACATTTGAACAAGAAGGTTACAAAGCTGTAACAGAATCAAACAGTTCACATGGAGAGGCATATAGTAGTTTCTACTCGAGGGGAGTTGTCTTCCATGGTCTTACACCGGTGTTCATTTGGAGGCGCAGGGCCTTGGCTGTCCTTGGCGCACAGAATTAAATGGCTCATCGTCTCTCCCTCGTGAGGCGCGAATACCCACATTAATGACGGAAGGTGTCTAGTCAAGAGGGGTGTAAGGGCAGTGGATGAAGACTGAGCTAGGAATTCGCTCTTAGCTGTTATTCTGGTGTGTTTTTTTTTTTTTTTTCCGGGTCTTTATTGCCTAGCTATCTCCCGCAAATTAGATCACACTGATTAAATCGTCATTCAGGTGTCATTATAGGTTCTGCTCTGAGCAGCTTACAAACTAACCCAAAAGGAGGGTACTTGTTACGATGAGCACTGGGTGTTGTTCGGAAGTGATGAGTCACTGGGTTCTACTCCTGAAGCCAATACTGCGCTGTAGGTTATCTAACTGGAATGTAAATACAAATTTGGGGAGAAAAAAGCCAAACTAACCCAGAAGGTCTACTTACCAAATTATGAATATATAAACTCGCCTCTCCTCTCCTGCATTCCTACTGCTTCTTTGCAAGCACATAACATTATTCCTATCTAGGGGCGCCTGGGTGACTCAGTTAAGCGTCCGACTTCGGCTCAGGTCATGATCTCGTGGTTTGTCACTTAGCAGCCCCGAGTCGGGCTCTGTGCCGACAGCTCAGAGCCCGGGGCCCGCTTCGGATTCTGTGTCTCCCTCTCTCTCTGCCCCTCCCCCGCTCGTGCTCTGTCTCTCTCTCAAGAAGAAGCACTAAGAAATATTTCAAAAATTATCCACATCGAAAGATCCACATCAGAGTCATATTCAAAATCCGGACAACACACGTGGGGTAGGGTCTAAAGCGCTGAAGATGAGTTTCCAAGGCGAAAGACGGTAACAGGGAGCCTTTCTTTTTTCCTTAGTGAAGTGGCAGGCTGGTAAATTTTTAACAACTGGCTCCCTGAAAAGAAATAAAGCCCAGATCCTTAGCATTTGCAGAATCTGCGGTGTAAATGTTCCCACCGTGGCCCGTTCCAAGCTCCTGATGAGCCGGCACCGGAGGCTGGGCTTTGGAGCTGCGGGGAAGACGCTTTCTTACTGCCTGCCATCTGTCTCTTCCTTCCACCCCAACACCCGGTTCAGACCTTTCTTACTGCCAGCCTAAAACGTTATCTTATGAGAACATCACGATCCCGGGGCCCTTTCAGTGATGAACCCAAATCACGGGGGCTCTCCACGACCAGTTAGTTACCCGAGCGAGGCACTGTGGGCTCACAGAAATATAACGCGTGGTCACGCCCCCATGCTGCTTACAAGCGGGCCAGGGAGACAAACACCCGTTCTGAACATCCAAAGCTGCAAGAGACACACATGTAAGGAGTAGCTAGCTCTAATACAAAGTCCTCCGGGATCTCAGAGGAGGCAGGTGTGAGGCTGGTAACGGGTGTGTTAAGAGTTAAAAAAAAAAAAAAAAAAGGTGTGGGAAAGTTTTCCAGGGTGGAGGTCAGTGCCTGTTTGTTTGGACCGCCAGCTTCTAATCCACTTCCCGTTCTGGGAGACTTTTCTGCCTTACTAACGGGAAGTGGGGCCTTATGTCTCAGTATAAATGCTGTCACGCCAGATATTTGATTTCCCAGCAGGCCCTACGGCCAGGATAGGGACAGGTGGCCTCAGCTCAACGAAGGAGGCGCATCCACCCCAAGGGTGAGCTCTGGGACAGGTGCACAAGAGCGGGCATTTCTTAGACTGCACTTTGCAGATGAGCGGTAGCAGAAGCAGCCGCACCAGCCCTGCTGAGGGGCCACGGAGACGGGGATGCCGATGGTACGGCAGGGATCCTATGTCCCGGTGTGTTCCAGGGGTGACAGTGGGAGTTCTGAATCCACTTCTTAACAGCACGCAGGCTCCTCTCATTAGACTTATGGGATGTGACGTGGCCATGCATGGCTCCCACAGAGCCTCCGTTTTCCCGTCCCGGCCTACTGACTTTCCCAGTTATTCTATTTTGCTAAGCCAGCCTGAGCTAGTCCCGTCCCTATCTGGGGGCGGAGAGGCTGCTTTTAAAGGCACAGGAGTCGCGTCGCCTAATTGCTCCAAATGGTTCAATAGCTGAACAAATGCTGAAGGAGAAATCCGAACTTCTGTCGTCTCCCCTGCTGGTCCCCTTTTAACAGCGCTCAGCTCCTCTTCAACACACTGAGCTGTGCTTCGGGAGGCCCACCTCGCCACTTCTGCTCTTTCAGTCCCTCCGCTCCAGAATGCTGCCCTTCTCCCACTCAGTCTAATGCAATCTTACCCATTTTTAGGGTAAGAAATCTTTCTCTCCCTTGAGCATCTGGAGCATTAGTGGCATTACCAAACATTTAGGATGGATATTCTGATACCCTGCATGATCACTTATCATTCGGCAAATATTCATTCCCTACCTCTCCCGCCAAGGGTTGAGAACACTATTTCCTCCTCTCCGGAGGCTGTTCTTTGCCACGTGACTTGCATTGGCCAATGGAATGTGAGCAGAAGCCTAAGCGTACGTTGACGATTTGGCTGCCTTCTTGTGTTCCAGGGATGCCCCACGAGAAGATCATGCCCTGGTTAGAGGCTGGGAGGTCTGAGCTGAATCAGAGAGAGCATCCTGAATCTGACAGGCACAACAACATACCTTTGAGTCAAAGTTACGCTTGCTGCTTTATATCACTGAGATTTTTGAGGCTGCGTATCACGGAGCCATACTGCAGCAGGTGCCGATACAGTGGCTTTCACGTCTGCATTTTCACGTGTCTGTGCCTTCTCGCTCTAATGAGGATTAAACATTCTTCATTGCTTCGATCATGCATCCTCCTTCTCTGATATGCACAAATCCAGATACAGGAATGATGTGTTTGGTAGACATATGCTGATTCATTCATTCGTGAATGACATTTGACTTTGTTCCACAAGACCATTTTTCCATATGTAGGCAATAAAGGCAAAAGTTCTCGCCCCGAAAGAATGGATAGGCTGCTGATGGATGGAGACAAGAAAATGGTGTCAAAGTCGTAAATAAATGCAAGGACAGAGGAGTACACAGAGATCCGGGGGGGGAGGACGCTGATGGCTAGCTCACGTAACTGGGTACTAGGCTCCCCCATGGCTTGACAGGTGCGGCTTCTCTGTCTGCAACGTCGTTCATCCTTTTTCATCTGGAGGCAATGTTTAACCTGTGTTTTCAAGGAGAAGTAGGAGTTACCCAGATGAAAAAGGATGAAGGACATTGCAGACAGAGAAGCCGCACCTGTCAAGCCACGGGGGAGCGAGAGAGCCCGCCGCGTCCGGGAAAGTGCGTGTAAGTCGACGAGCCTTCGGCCTCCATTTTGTGTGGGGGAAATAATCCAGCCTGCAGAGCACTTGCCAAGCACTTTCTGCCCAAGACGGCTGGTAAGTTATATCAGAAATCACGAAGTGTGATGCTTCCTGCTTTGTTCTCCTTTCTCAGAGTGGCTTTGGCAATGTGGGGCCTTTTGTAATTCCACACAGATTTTAGAATCGCTTTTTCTACTTCGGTAAAAAATGCCTTTGGAGGGGCACCTGGGTGGCTCAGTCGGTTGAGCGTCCGACTTCGGCTCAGGTCACGATCTCGCGATCTTGCGGTCCGTGAGTTCGAGCCCCGCGTGGGGCTCTGGGCTGATGGCTCAGAGCCTGGAGCCTGCTTCCGATTCTGTGTCTCCCTCTCTCTCTGCCCCTCCCCCGTTCATGCTCTGTCTCTCTCTGTCTCAAAAATAAATAAACGTTAAAAAAAATTTTTTTTAAATAAAAATAAAAAATAAAAAATGCCTTTGGAATCTTGATAGAGTTTACACTGAATCCACGATGGCTTTGGGTGGTATGGACATTTTGACAATATTAATTCTTCCAATCCATAAACATAAAATGGATGCCTTTCCATTTATCTGTGTCTTCTTCAATTTCTTTCATTAAGGTCTTACAGTTTGCAGGGAACAGAATTTCACTTCATTGGTTAAACTTATTCCTAAGCATTTTATTGTTTTTGGTGCTGCCGTAAATGGGATCCTTTCATTTACTTTTCAGATGAAATAATGTGTCCTGGCAATCAGTATGTGACTCAAGTCACCAAATCAATCTCACACCATGATGCACAGAGAGATTCTTACAGCCCCTGCCGGTGTAGGGAATAAGAGAGCTTCAAGGAGAGGGCACACCAGTTTTGATTAGGCCTGTGGGAGAAATAGGTCACTGGACAATACTGATTGCTAATATTACGGAGCTCTTACTATGCCCTTGGCACTGTTCTCAGTGCTATACGGGTGTCATTTCATTTAATAATCACGGCGATCCTGTGAGATAGGTACTATTGTTCCCATTTAGCAGCTGAAGAAACAGAGGTAAAGGATTAAGGAACTTGCCCAAGGTCACGTGGCTAGCAGGGGTTAAGACAAGGTCACGAGGCTAGCAGTGGTTAAGACAGATTCAAACCCAAACGGTCTGACACCATACCCTGCATTCCCTCCTGCATCCAGGATGAGGGTAACATGACATGCAAAGAACGGTTTAAATTAACATAAGGAAGGGCCATACTCAGATATGGATCCTACAAACATAATAATATGTAAATTGCTGAATATCCCTTTGAAAGGAGAAAAACATGAAAGTGAGCTTTACTCTGCTGCCTCTCCAAAGCCTAAAGGAGTGCAACGCAGACCTAAAAATGACTGATTACATTCCTATCACCTTATAATGAGTGAACAGCCCGTTCTATTATTATTGAAATGGCCAACACTAAGGGTAGCGGCTGAGACACATGAATGCTTACACATTACAGTAAAAAATTGCTTTGAAGTATGCAGAAGGGATCAATTCCAGCGTTAGTTTGGTTCAGAAACTAAATTAAGACTAATCTGATGCCACATATTTTGACAGAATCGCAAATGATCTCATTTCCGAGACCCAAAATATTCTGCACAGAAGATAAACAAAGCTTGCACTCTTATGTTTAAAGTACGATCATTACCTTTTATTTGATTTGATTAGCATATATCGAAGACATGCTTTTCACGTTGCTATGGAGCTGGGGCAGGAAACTTAAAAGATGTGCTCCCAGATTCTCCAGTATAATTGTTCTCAACATCTATTTTCTGTCTCAACAATGATCTCACGAGTAACCATTCTTTGCTGTGAGTTCCTGGCTCATTTGTTACAACATCACACTATTCTTCGCCCGCTTAACGAAGTCTGGTATGCAGATACAGGGGAGCGCTGTTATTGTAAGAACAAGCTTGGACCTCTTCTTCTGTGTGTAAGAAAATTTATCGGTCACGGGCAATGCTTTTAGTTGGTATATACACCCCAGGGGTGGAATCTTGGAAACTCCATTTTCCACTTTCTCTTGTCAACAGAGCTTGAATTCGATTTCCCCAAAGAGAAGTGCCTGCAAGATACATAGAAGCTGGAAGAGGAGAGGAAGCCGTCTGCTGCCATCTTGCTGTCCCAGATCCTAAGACTAGAATGCTAAGAGTCCCAAAGCAACTTTCCATGGTCTCAGGCCATAAATAGTCACTTTTGTTGACAGTCCATTGCCCCGGTCGAGTCAGTGTTGGCTCTGCCCAGTTGCAAGGTGGCCAGGAGAGTTGGGTGAAAACATAAATATTTGGTAAGAATTACATCTGTGTCACAGGAACATGGAGCCAGTCAGGTAACGACAGTGAAAGGAAAGAAGGCTTAGTGGGTTAGAAACAATACAAAGTAGGAGATGGTAGGTGGGGGAGGGGGGTTGGGAGTGCAGTATGAGCCAGGATGGTGTCCCAGTGCTCCGGGGGGGGGGGGTCCAAGGAGTCACTGACCGTTGACTGGGAAGAAGCCAAAATGGGTAGGATCAATCTTGTGAATAAATCTTAGCTGATGATCTGGACCGAGGAGAATACCTGTCAGTGTTCCTGATTTATGTGCGGCTGTAAAACAAGATATGTTTTTAAATGGCCATGACAAATTGGAACAATGATCCTTAAAGAATAATTTTTTTTCAAAAGGGAGAGGCCTCTTTTTAACATCATAGAACTCATGTGACTCTTTTTTATTAAATATTCAAGCAATAGGTAAGCATACGAAGTAGAAAGTGACAATCTCCCACGTAATCCTAACCGCCAACAAAACATCCACTGATAATGGATATGACCTATTGTACATAGAAGTACATAAACGGATACATGGACACTTATCTAAATACAGGCCCCACAGGCTGTTCTATAATCTATTTAAAAATGTGCCATCATTACCTCTTTCCTTTCCATTACATATGGCTTTATCTCATATGTTTCAAAGATGGCAGGATATTTACACTAATCGATTGAGCCAATGAGAATAGACACGTATCTTGTTTCATACCCTTGCTATTACAGAAATGCTGCAAAAACATCACCGAACATACATCTCTGTGCACATATGAAAGTATACCTGTAAGATAAATTTCTAGAACTAGCATTCTGGGCGTCAAAGAATGTGTACATTTAAATTCTATATACATTGACTACTGCTCTTCAGAAAAACGGCACCAACTTATATTTCCACCAACACTGTACAAGAGTGAATTGCATGTTGTAGGAATATATTCTACAAGTTTTTCACACAAGGACCCATGCCATCAACAAAATCAACCCTTGGGGAAGTTTTGAGCAATTACTAGAGAGTAAAAGTGGGAACTCAGAAGCATTCAATATACATCAGTGACACTTTCCACAGCTCACATCAACTATGTTCGGTGGGCTATGAGCGGCAGAGAAAATTCCAAGAGCCTGAGGGATTGGTAAGGGTGGTTTTGAATTTGTGCTCTCCTACAGGCCTTCGGTTCTTTCTTCCTCAAATGAAGGGAAGTACTACCTGGAGAATTTCCAGTGAAGTAGCTGGAGGTAGGGACTGAGGGGTCTGAGCGATCAGTGCAACAGTGGCTTTTATTCGCTACATTTGTAGGACATTGTTACTACCTTTACTTTGTACGTAAGGACAAAAGTTGCTGAGACTAAAAAATAAATGACAACCTCTTGGAGCACTATGCCTAGTTCAAGTTCCTTACAGTGATTTTTACAAGTTGGCGGTGTTAGAACAAATACCAGACCTAAAGACTTCTGGTGTTAATCCTATGCTCTTTCTGGGCTGTCCAAGACCTGATTCTGAATTCGTTCTGAATTGTTTTTAGATCCTAAACATATTCTGTTGAGATCCTTTTTCTCCAGGATGAAATCCATGTATTTATTGAATAATTTGGATTTAAAAAATTCTATTTTATCCAAATGTTACCTAACAGTGAATAGTTACTCAGACCTCTGTACTTTTCAGAGAGAACTCAAGAGGCTTTTTTCCTCTAAAAATTGCGACCTTGAAACCAGAAGTACAATTTCTAAGATTACATTGAAATTTCTAAGCTTATGCTACTCAAATAGGCTCTACACTGAGTACACATAATATTCCATTTCTCTTTGACTTCTACCCATCATCATATGAGTATTTTTCTCTTTTTCACTTCTCTTACATGTCATATGGTGAAAAAGTTCATTAATATTTTTTTTTTAATTTTTTTTCAACGTTTATTTATTTTTGGGACAGAGAGAGACAGAGCATGAACGGGGGAGGGGCCGAGAGAGAGGGAGACACAGAATCGGAAACAGGCTCCAGGCTCTGAGCCATCGGCCCAGAGCCCGACGCGGGGCTCCAACTCACGGACCGCGAGATCGTGACCTGGCTGAAGTCGGACGCTCAACCGACTGCACCACCCAGGCGCCCCAAAAGTTCATTAATATTATCTCCTTGATATTTTAAAATATTTATCAAAATAGCATAGGCTTTCTCTTCTGTCTCCTCGTCCTTTCTTTTACTTCTCGTTCCTTTATTTCACATTTTTCCCAAGCTCTATTAAATTTCCCTAAGAACTGACCTTGGCATTATGATTTTGTTTCTCTATGTATTATCACTGACCCCCTTTAAATCATTAGTAACTTTAACAATTTGTGACTATCCCTAGAGACGGTATAATAGGCTAGGAAGTATCTACGTGGAGTCATGTGGAGTGTAGATGGGCTAGTATTTCTCATCTGAGAAGCCACAGAGGCCCTTTAGAGAAAGAACCCTATGCTGGGCTGCAGGCAGCTTCAAGTAACGGACTGCATTTTAGTCATCGTCGGATCCCCAGTCTAAAACCATACCAGGCTTAACAGGACGTCTACACTTATTTATTGAATCAATGCAGTTATCAGGCAAATTACTTGACCACCATGGCCAGGGCCACGGGCACAGTTTTTCCACGGCCGTGTAGATACCTGATTACACATGTCCAAAGACATTCTGCCTGTTGGGATCTCAGTCATTATTTCATAGCACTTTCACTGTAGTCACTGCGATCTTATGTGTTTTCTTCCTTGTTCTGTTAACCTAGAATTCCCATTCGGAGGCTTTAGTGAACAGAAACATGTATATATGCACAGCAAGGGACGTGTATGAGGATGCTCATCACAACATTATTCTTATTAATCCCCAACTGGAAACTACCAAAATGTCGACATGTTAGATTACAATGGCGTATCGCACAGCAGCAACACAAATAAATGAATACATCATACAAATAAATGAACACATCACGGATACTTACTGATAATGAGAAAGAAACCAACACAAAAGATTAAGTACTTTAATCTTTAAAAACGATGAAGTACTCTAAGTTTGCACACACATAAAGTTGACAAAAAAGGCGAAAACAAGCTACAGTGTTATAAAACAGGATACTGGTCACTTTGGGGAAAATGCTTAGGCTAAGAACTGTGAGGAGGTATGGAGGAGGCTTCTGATATGCTGGGAATTGTCTTTTTCTTGATGTGAGTGGTGGTCACATGGATGTGTTTTCTTTGTGACGGTTCATCAACTTGTAGAGTGATGATTTATGTATTTTTCTCCCTATGTCATCACTCCCTCAAAACTTACCAAAAAAATAAATACCCTTGTAAACAAGGACAAAGACATAGTATTAGCAGCACAAAAGAGGAAATCAAAGTGCCATTCGCAAATGCTATCACTATGTATATACCTGGAAAATCCAAAATGCGCAAGAGACAAATCGGTCGAATGTAACAAGATTGTTGGATATGAAATCAGCATTGAGAATCCATTATACTGATTACATAATCAAATGATTCTTTGTACTATCAACAAAAGGAAAATAAAACAAAAGTATATTATTCATCATTAAAAATTATCTTGTACCTAGTAATAAATGTAAACATCCATTCTCTAATTTTATCAAGAAAAGTTAAAGAAGATCGAAATAAGTGAAATGATATGTCACTCATGGATTGGGTGGCTTGGTATTGTGTGCATGTGTGTCTATATACATATACATATACATATACATATACATATACATATATATAAGTATATGTGAATTATCCCAAACTGATCAAGAGATTCAATAATATACACATAAAAAACTCAACCAATTTTCTCATAGAATGTGACAAGCTTATTCTAAAATGTATATGGGAATACAGAGGGCCAAAAATCGACAAAATTATCTGTAAGAGTATTAACAGGATGGGAAAGCTTGCACTATAAGGTATCAAGACTCATCACAAAGCTACAGTAATTATTGTGTCAGTACACAGAGAGATAACTAGGAAAATGAAACAGATTACAAAACTCAGATACAGATGCAAGCATGAATGCATACTTGATTCATGACAGACAGGGCACGGCAGGGAAGGGAAAACCTGTCTTTCCCATAACCAAAGCTGGGACAACTGGGTAGTCATGTGGGAAAAGGAAACAGCAGTATCTCACCTCAAACCATGCATAGAAATAATTTCTAGTTGTATCGTACATGTAAAGCAAAATAATAAAACTTTAGAAGTCAACATAGAAGAGTCTCTTCATGACCTTACGGTAGGGCAAGACTTCTTAAACAGAACACTAAAAGCCTAAGTATGAAAGAAGAGATTGACAAGTTAACATTAAGAGTTTTATCAAAAGTCATTACCAACACGGAAAAGAAAGAACACGGCACAGGAGAAGAAAGGAATCACGGCACAAAAAAGGAATCAAATAACATGAGCATGTGAAAAACTGCTTAATTCCATTTAGAGTCAGGGAAATGCAAATTTAGACCACAATAAGACACCCAAATACAACCATGAGTTTGGGGAAAAAATGTAAACCTGACAATACCAAGTGTTTGTGAGCAACTTCAAATCTCAGACACTGCTGGTGAGTGTATGACATCCTTATTCTTCTAAATAAAGCCACTGGTGGCCTGCTGTAATCCCATGATTTTGGTTGTTTAGCCAAATCCCCGAACCGCCAAGAGTG
The DNA here is from genome assembly GCF_016509475.1 of Prionailurus bengalensis. Classification (NCBI taxonomy): domain Eukaryota; kingdom Metazoa; phylum Chordata; class Mammalia; order Carnivora; family Felidae; genus Prionailurus; species Prionailurus bengalensis. Next base: position 26,236,126 of record NC_057361.1, on the reverse strand, counting down.
GGTATGGTCAAGGTTGATCATGAAGTTGTGCGCACAGGGTTCCTGAGTGGCCATGCCAGCACTAAGCTGGCTGAGTTGTGGCCACTATACCACACCATAATCATTTAGCTGAGAGTGATTTCACCTTTTCTTCTCTTCTCTTCTCTTTTCTATTTAAGTTCACTGTTAGTTTCGGTTTTCCATCTCTTGGAGCTTTAACAGGTTCTAATTAAAATGTCTTTCCTTGGGTCATAGTTCTGATTGCTTACTACGTGCCATGCACTGTGTTAAAAGCTTCACGCAAGTGACTCACTGGGTGGAAGATGGTGGGGTAGGAAGATCCTGAGCTCACCTCATTCCACGGACACACTGAGGCCACAACTGCATCTGTTTCAAGCCCCTCTGGAAACAGCCTGAAGCTTAGCAGAACAGATCTTCCCCAGCTGGTCACGGAGAGAAGGCCACATTGGAAAGGGCAGGAGGGGCAGAGACGCAGGTGGGAACAGAGCCCCGGTGTTACTAATCACAAATGGGATGGACATCACAGGCCTGGAGGACCGAGGGGATCATACATACACCAGACGCTTCCAGCCCTCAAGACCCACACTGGGAGAATAAGTCCCCATAAAGTCTGGCTTTGAAAACCAGCAGGACTTGACTCCAGGAGCTTTAATAATCGGTGGGGCTTAACTCCAGAAGAGCTGGAGGGTGATAAGAAAATGAGTCTTTGCTCTTAAAGAGTCAGCACACTAAATAACTCAGTCTGAGACACAGCACAGAAGTAGTACTTTGGAAAGTGCCTGGGGTGTACGTGAAGATTTACCGGCTAATCTTAGTACGTGGTCAGAGGGGCAGGAATATCCTGGGAGATTACTCTAGGAGCAACAGTGCTTGTGGGCACTCTCCACAAAGTGGGTTTAGAGAGAACATACTTCAATATAATAAAGGCACTATGAAAAACTCACAGCTAACATCACACGCAGAAAGTTTTTCCACCAAGGTCAGGAATAAGACAAGGATGTCCACTCTCACCACGTTTATTCGACACGGACTGGAAGTCCCGGTCACAGCAATCAGGGAAAAAAGGCAAAGGCATCAAAACTGGTAAGGAAAAAAGCCCTAAAGATTCCACCAAAAAACTATCAGAACTAATAAATTAATTTAGTAAAATTACAGACTACAAAATTAATACAGAGAAATCTGTTGGATTTCTATACACTAATAGCAAGCTAGGAGAAAGAGAAATTAAGAAAGCAATCCTATTTGCAACTGCATTAAAAAGAAGAAAATACTTAGGAATACACGTAACCAAAGAAGTGAAACACTTCTATTCTGAAAACTCTAAGACACTGAGGAAAGAAACTGAAGACAACACAAACAAACGGAAAGATACACCATGCTCATGGACGGGAAAAATTAATGATGTTAAAATGTCCACCCTACTAAAGCAATCTACAGATTCAATGCCATCCCTATCAAAATACTGATGATATTTTTCACAAAACTAGAACAAATCATACTAAAATTTGTGTGGAACCACAAAAGACGTTGCGTAGCCAGAGCAACCATGAGAAAGAACAAAGCCAGAGGTATTCCAATCCCACATTTCCAGCTGTACTCCAAAGCTGAAGTAATCAAAAGGGTGCTGGCACAAAATCAGACACAGAGATCAACCGGACACGATGCAGAGTCCAAAACAAACCCACATGTATACGGTCAATTAATCTATAACAAAGGAGGAAGAATATACGATAGAGCAAAGACAATCGCTTTAATAAACTGTGTTGGGAAAACTGGACAGCTACATGCAAAAGAATGCAATCGGATCGCATGCTTACATCATACATAAAAATAAACTCGAAATGGATTAAAGACCCAAATGTGAGGCCTGAAACCCCGAAACGCTGAAATGAAAACATAGGCTAATCTCTTAGACATCAGCCTCGGTAACATATTTATGGATATGTCTCCTCAGGAAAGGGAAACAAAAACAAAAATAAACTCCTGGAATTACCCCGAAATCAAGAGCTTTTACACAGGGAAGGAAATCATCAACAAAACCAAAAGATAACCTACTGAAATGGGAGAAGGTGCTTGTAAATGACCTATCTGATAAGGGGCCAATAACATCCAAAATATATAAAGAACTTATACGACTCAACACCAAAAAACCCATAATCGAATCAAATAGGTAAGAGGACAGGGGCACCTGGGTGGCTCAGTTGGTTAAGCATCCGACTTCAGCTCAGGTCATGATCTCACAGTTCATGAGTTCAAGCACCACAACCGGCTCTCTGCTGTCAGTGCGAAGCCCGCTTTGGGTCCTCTGTCCCCCTCTCTCTCTGGCCCTCCCCTGATGGTCTCCCCGACTCTCTCCCTCTCTCTCTCTCAAAAAATAAATAAACTTAAAAAAATATGGCAGAGGGCCTGAATAGACATTTTCCCAAAGAAGACCTCCAGATGGCCAACAGACACAGGAAAAGATGCTCAACATCACTCATCATCAGGGAAATGCAAATCAAAACCACAAGGAGATATCATCAGTATCTGAAAAGCCAGTATCAAAAAGGCAAGAAATAACAAACGTTGGGGAGGACGCGGAGAAAAGTGAATCCTCGGGCACCGTTGGTGGGTGGGAATGTAAAATGCTGCATCTAGTGTGGAAAACAGCATGGAGGTTCAATCAAAAAATTACAAATAAAAATATCATACGATCCAATAATTTGATGACTGGGTATTTACTCAAAGAAAACAAAAACACTAATTTGTAAAGATATATGCACCCCTATGTTTATTCAGGCATTATTTACAAGAGCCACAATATGGAACAACCGAAGTGTCCAGGGATAGATGAATGGATAAAGAAGATGTGGTATATATTCATATACGATGTAATATCACTCAGCCACAAAAAAGAATGAGATCTTGTCATGTGTGACAACATGGATGGACCTAGAGGATGCTGTGATAAGTGAAATAAGTCAGACAGAGAAAGAAAAATACTCTATGGTTTCACTTATATGGGGAATCTAAAAAACAAAATAAAAAAGACAAAAAAAAAAACCAAACCGACTTGAATACAGAAAACAAACTGGTGGTTGCCAGAGGGGAGGGGTGTAGGAAGATGGGTGAGAGAGGTGAAGGGGATTAGCAGGCCTGGAGCCCGCCGTGGATTCTGTGTCTCCCTCTTTTTTCCCCTCCCCCACTTGCACTCTGTTTCTCTTTCTCGAAAATAAACACTAAAAAAAATTTTTTTTAATTGTAGTAACATTATATGCTAACAGTGACGACACGGGTCGTGCCGAGCACTGAGTACCGTATATAAAATTTATGAATCACTACGTCGAACACCTGAAACTAAGCTCACATTGTATGCCAATTATGCTTCAATTAAAAACAACTCTTCACGTTAGTTATGTTTGTTCACTTAACAACTGTATTAAAGTTCTCCAGAGAAACAGAACCAATAGATCATCTATCTATCATCTATCTATATCGATCAAGAGATCTATTATAAAGAATTGGCTCATGTGATCATAGAGGCTGAGAAATCCAGACACAGGAAAACCCACGATATAGTCCAAGCCCAACAGCGTGAAAAGCAGGAGAGCTGAGGGTGTAAGTGTCAGTCCGGGTCTGAGTTCAAAGGCAGGAGTAATGTCCTAGTGTGAGGACAATCAGCCAAAGAGAGCATTTCTCCCTCACTCAGCCTTTTTTGTTCCATTCAGGACTTCAAAGGATTGGTTGAACCCACGCATATCGGGGAAGGCAATCTCCTTCACTCAGCCTACTGATTCAACCGTTAATCTCATCCAGCAATCCTCTCCCCCACACCCTTAGAATGTTTAACCAAATAAATGGACACCCCGTGGCCATGTCAAGTTCACACAAAATTAACCGTCACAACAGCACTAGGAAATAAGTACTGAAATACAGAGAGTGCTGTAACCACATACTTTCAACTACAGAACACGCAGTCTTTATTTTTTATTTCTTGAAAGTTTATTTTATTTTACTGTTTTCAGTAATTTCTACACCCAATGAGGGGCTCAAACTCAGGACCTTGAGATGAACACATGCTCTTCAGACAGAGCCAATCGGGTGCCCCCCACATTCTCAATTATATATACTTTGTATTACTGTTCATCTACCTATATATGACCCCAACTTATCTCTGTGTTCCTGAGAATATCTCACAGTATTTTGCAAGTATGTCTTGATTCATATATCATTATATCCCCTAAGATATTGACTCAGATGAGTCAGACTAAATAAAGCATTCAGAGGCTTTTGACCTGAGAACATTTTTTTTTTTATGCCATTCAGATGGGTCCTCAAGAAGCTTTCAAATCTTTTTGCTTTAGAAAGTGGATTTTCAGTACAGGATGAGATAAGTTTGTGGAAACCACCAAAAACCTATCTTGACAATAAGTATTCGCATTTCGGTGGTTTCTCTTCATGATGAAAACAAGCAAATATACAACCAAGTTTCTACAGAAAATCAATGCAAAAGGAAATAGTGCGAAATCATTAATTTCCAGTATGCAGTATTTTCTAAAGTTCTTTTTCTTCAACGTTTATTTATTTTTGGGACAGAGAGAGACAGAGCATGAACGGGGGAGGGGCAGAGAGAGAGGGAGACACAGAATCAGAAACAGGCTCCAGGCTCTGAGCCATCATCAGCCCAGAGCCCGACGCGGGGCTCGAACTCCTGGACCGCGAGATCGTGACCTGGCTGAAGTCGGACGCTTAACCGACTGCGCCACCCAGGCGCCCCTAAAGTTCTTTTTCTTTTCTCAGTGAATGAAAACTTATTGGCAAAGACTAAAGTACACGCTATTAAGGAGTTCAAGCTGCTAAATATCAACTTCTTTTCCAAAACAAGTCCTTGAAAGCATTCCCATTCCTAATAATGCATGTCCTCATTATCCTAGTTGGGAAAAAATGGCGGCATAATTTCTAATAACCAGAGGTGGATGTGTATCAGTTAGTAAACTGATACAAACACCAATCTGAAGGACACATTTTCCTTGTGTTCAATAAAAAAAAATTCCTTCACCAGTCTGACAAATAGTTATTGATTCTTACTTTGTGCTGGTATTACTCTAGTCTCTGGAATTTAGGACCAAAAGTACGTGTTGGTTGGAGGAGACAGACAATAACCACAAATGGGAAATGTGTTAGAGAATGCCGGGTAGTGATAATCATTATGAAGAAACATGAGGCACAGTAAAGGAGAATGAAGAGTTGATGGAGACGTGGAGACCAAGGAAGGCCTCTTGGAGGGTGTGATATTTGAGCAGAGAACCCGGTGAAATGAAGGGACAGTCAGGTCTTTATTTGGAGCAAATATGTTCTTGAGAGATGGGATAAGGCCCTGGGGCAGGCTGTCAGTGAGGCTAGTAAGCCCTGAGTGAGGGAAGTCCTAGGCAACGCAATAAGTGACGTAGCCAAGGCTCAACACTGTAGAATGAGAATTCTGCATGGAATACAGCATACGTGTCGATACATCGAATTAAGACAAGGTAGAAATAGGCTTTACACTTTTGGCATCACCTTAATTCAAGATGGCGAAAGGAATCATCGTATACGAGCTACCTCGTTTCTGTAGAGTTTTCCGAGTGTTGCTTTGGGACTTGTGGTAGGCAGCTTAAAAACATGGCTCCCCATGACCTCTGCCTCCCGGTATTCACACTCTTATGTAATCTCCCCCCACCCCGGGGTGCCGACTGGACCTACTGACATGACTCTACCAAGTAGAGTATGGCCAAAGTGTCGGCACACCATTTCTGCAATTACGTTACAAGACTGACTTGTCTTGCTAGCACTCCTCCTCTTGCTGGCACTCTCTCCTGCCCTTTCACTTGCTCACTGTGATGAAACCAGCAGCCATACTGTAAAATGTTCTAAAGAGAGGCCCATGTGGTAAGGAAGCGAGGGATGCCTCTGACTAACAGCTTATGAGGAACTGAGGCCTCAGTGAAGAGGACGCGAGGAACTGAATCCTGCTATAATCATGTGAGCGAGATAGGAAGCAGCTCTCTCCCAGTAAGGGCCTGGAGATGACTTCAGCCTGTGGGAGAGCCAGAGCCAGAGGACCAACTAAAGCATGCCTGGATTCCTGGCCCATAACAACTAGGAGATAATAAGTGTTATTTTAAAGCCACGACATCTGGGTATAATGTCTTACACAGTAACAGATCATATAGGGCTGCAGTCCTATATGCATGCTGAGCACTCGTCCGGCAGTTCTCCCTGCGGGTTCAGCATTCTTGTGTTCATCACAGAGGCGGGAGAGGGTTTTAAATAAGCTCCTTTAGTTGACAGCAGTATTTACCATTTGGAGTTCAAGCTGATGCAGTTTTTCCAAGAGGCAGAAACAACGCTAATTGTTTTGACCTCTCTCCCCCGCCACCCCCCCCCCCCCCCCCCCCCCCCCCCCCCCCCCGCCACCTACACATGTTCCTATTAGATCATTTCATGCCCGATGCCTTGGGCCTCACAAATTGTAAGGGTGGGCCTGAGAACATCCCTCCAAATATACGTGTATTTATTATAAATTGCATACCTATACAGATACGCTAATATGTGGTATATAATAGGATGCAGTCACACATTTAGGTATCGTAAAGGTGCGAGGTAGAAAATAAATAATTACTTTGAAGGACACTGGCTTAGCTGACACCCCCTCGATCTTTCAGTTCTCATCTCAAGAGCCACTTCTCCGGCAGTCTTCCTTCTCCTGACCAGGTCAGATCCTCTTTCATACACCGGTGATTACTTTTTACCCCGGGGAACCGATCTCACCTCGCGATTGTGATTATGCCTGAATTGCCATAGGGGATTCATTCCTCTCTGTCTCTCACACAAAACGGAAAGTCCCGTAGCTGCAGGGTCCACCTGGACTTTTTGTCTCAAGCGCAGTCCCAGAGACGGGCCCCATGCCCGGCATAGAACTGGAACTCAGTTGTTTTTTTTTTTTTTAATTTTTTTTTTCCACGTTTTTATTTATTTTTGGGACAGAGAGAGACAGAGCATGAACGGGGGAGGGGCAGAGAGAGAGGGAGACACAGAATCGGAAACAGGCTCCAGGCTCCGAGCCATCAGCCCAGAGCCCGACGCGGGGCTCAAACTCACGGACCGCGAGATCGTGACCTGGCTGAAGTCGGACGCTTAACCGACTGCGCCACCCAGGCGCCCCTGGAACTCAGTTTTGTGGAACAAATGGACAAATGATTCCTATGACCTTGGTTTTTTTTTTTTTTTTTTTTCACTTCCCAGATTTGAGTCGCCAGGACCAAGCTGGAAAGCCAAACCTTCCCAGGGGGATTCTGGTGACCCACTTGGCACTTCACGGGGCCTGCACAGACTGTGAGCTTCCTTACGTTACTACCACCGGAATCCTTACGCACTGCTGCTTGGCCAGAATTGGACCGTGAACCCCAATGTGAATAGGTCAGAGTGGGGGCCACTCCCACTGCCTCACTTACCTTCTCTTGCCCCAGTCTTATTCATCTACTGCGGCTCCACTTAGAAGTTTTCAGCATGCTATGTGCAAAGTCACATGGCTTTCATACTACTTCACAGGGTTCCCATGAGAATTAAATGGCACACAAAACCAACTCTGCACCCATAAAACATTGCTCAGATATTTGTCGTTTTCCCTGTCGTATGAGGAGCGTTGTTCCTTGAGAAACATACAACAAATGATTAGGAAACACACTGGTGGAAGTTTCTGCAATTCATTCAGTGCTGTTAAAAATAACTGATAAGGAGGGGGCGCCTGGGTGGCGCAGTCGGTTAAGCGTCCGACTTCAGCCAGGTCACGATCTCGCACTCCGTGAGTTCGAGCCCCGCGTCGGGCTCTGGGCTGATGGCTCAGAGCCTGGAGCCTGTTTCTGATTCTGTGTCTCCCTCTCTCTCTGCCCCTCCCCTGTTCATGCTCTGTCTCTCTCTGTCCCAAAAATAAATAAACGTTGAAAAAAAAATTTTTAAAAATAACTGATAAGGAAATAAGGCAAACCAGGCAGGCTTACTTGTACAAGCCACCCAGCGAAGAAGTGTTTTTCCCTCTGAGGCAGATCAAAGTAAAGCAAGGTTTAGGGATTCAGCTGTTGCTACTGGACAGCATCCGTTTGGCATGGGTTAAGGGTCAGCTGCTACACCAAGCACATTTAGTTCCAAAGCCTTCACGAAAGACACTCAGGTCAAGCCAAGATCCTCTGGTGAAAAAGTGATCAGATATGAAATCAAGAAACAAGCCTGGAATATAATACGCTAAAGTGGAAGACCATAAGCCATAGGGTCTGAAGCAGTAATTTTGAGAGTCAGGAATAGAGACAGTGGGACGAAGATTCATTCAGATTTTGTCAGAAGTCAGACTGTCGGATCCCACTCCCAGAGATTCTGACACGACGGGACGGGGCCTGTGAGGCTGCATTTCTAACAAGCTGTCACATGACGCCACGGCTGCTTGTCTGTGACCCTACACATTGAGTAACAAAAACGAATAACTGTTTTCCTGCCCAGTGTGACGTATTCCAACTGGGCATCCTTATACGTCAATTTCAGTTCTATGAAGACGTTCTACCTAACCAACAAAAGACCTGTCTCCAGAAAGATATATGAAATACTTGGAGGTTATGGTAATTTTCTATTCGGAACTAACAGTACATGGTCTACCCAAGGAAAAGATGAAATAAGCAACAAGAGGAAAGCTGTGGTTTTCTATAGTAGTAAGAGGCAATCTACAGATCAAAATCATACCCTATTTCTTTGCCAAAAAAGTCTTGGACATGAGCAAGATGGTTTGTACGATTAAGTGAATAATGTCACACTACTTTAAATCTTCAGGGATGGAGCTCAGAGTTGGATAACATCTAATCCAATTCCCTTAATTTATACACAATGACAGAGGTGCTGTGCCCACTGAAGATGAATAGCACAAGGTCATACAGATAATTAAGGGAAGGGCAAAGATCATGATCCACATATCCTGGTTGTGACTACAGTCTGCTTCCCCATCCAAGAATTGCCTTTCTTGCCAGAAAAGAGCAGGTTACACATATGGTTGGAACCTTCTCTTGGCCTCATCACTGGCAATGATTAGAGTGAAAAGCCTCTTAGACACTTTAGAAAACATTCTGGGGGCGCCTGGGTGGCTCAATCGGGTAAGCGTCTGACTTCAGGTCGGGTCATAATCTCGCGGTTTGTGGGTTTGAACCTCGTGTTAGACTCTGTGTTGACAGCTCACAGCCTGGATCCTGCTCAGATTCTGTGCCTCCTTCTCTCTCTGCCCCTCCCCCACTCATACTCAGTTTCGCTCTCTCTCAAAACTAAAAAAAATAATTAAAAAATTAAAAGAAAAGAAAAAGAAAACATTCTGGCAGTTTCTTAAATGATCCAACACAGAATTACTGTGTGACCCAACTATTCTACTCCTAGGCTTATATATACCCAAGAGAAATGAAAACATGTCCATACAAAAACTTGTACATGAATGTTCATAGCAACATTATTCATCATGGCCAAAAGGCAGAAACTGAAATGTCTGTCAACAGACGAATGGATAAACAAAATGTGGTATATCCATTCAATGATATACTATTGATCAATAAAAAGGAATGATGGCACAAAAACAGACACACAGATCAATGGAATGGAATAGAAAACCCAGAAATGGACCCACAAATGTATGGCCAACTAATCTTTCACAAAGCAAAGAAGAATATCCAATAGAATAAAGACAGTCTCTTCAGCAAGTGGTGCTGGGAAAACTGGACAGCAACATGCAGATAAATGAACCTGGACCACTTTCTTACACCATACACAACAATAAACTCAAAATCGATGAAAGACCTCAATGTAAGACAGGAAGCCATCAAAATCTTTGAGGAGAAAGCAGGCAAAAACCTCTTTGACCTCAAACGTAGCAACTTCTTACTCAACATGTTTCCGAAGGCAAGGGAAACAAAAGCAAAAATGAACTGTGGGGACTTCATCAATATAAAAAGCTTCTGCACAGAGAAGGAAACAATCAGCAACTAAAAAGCAACTAAAAAGCAACCGACAGAATGGGAGAAGATATTTGCAAACGACATATCAGATAAAGGGTTAGTATCCAAAATCTATAGAGAACTTGTCAAACTCAACACCCAAAAAACAAATAATCCAGTGAAGAAATGGGCAAAAGACATGAATAGACACGTCTCCAAAGAAGACATTCAGATGGCCAACTGACACATTGAAAAAATGCTCAACATCACTCATCATCAGGGAAATACAAATCAAAACCACCGTGAGATATCACCTTACCCCTGTCAGAATGGCTAACATGAACAACTCAGGCAACAACAGATGTTGGCGAGGATGCAGAGAAAGAGACCTCTTTTGCACTGCCGGAGGGAATGAAAACTGGTGCAGCCACTCTGGAAAACAGTATGGAGGTTCCTCAAAAAATTAAAAATAGAACTACCTTACGACCCAGCAATTGCACTACTGGGCATTTATCCAAGGGATACAGGGATGCTGTTTCAAAGGGACACACGCGCCCCAATGTTTATAGCAGCACTATCAACAACAGCCAAAGTATGGAAAGAGCCCAAATGTCCATTGATGGATGAATGGATAAAGAAGATGTGGTACATATATACAATGGAGTATTCCTCGGCAATCAAAAAGAATGAAATCTTTCCATTTGCAACTGTGTGGATGGAACTAGCGGGTATTATGCTAAGTGAAATGAGTCAGTCAGAGAAAGGCAAATGTTATACGACTTCACTCATGAGTACTTTAAGAGACAAAACAGATGAACATAAGGGAAGGGAAGCAAAAATAACATAAAAACAGGGAGGGGGACAAAACAGAAGAGACTCTTAAATATGGAAAACAAACAGAGGGTTACTGGGGGGGTTGTGGGAGGGGGATGGGCTAAATGGGTAAGGAGCACTAAGGAATCTACTCCTGAAATCATTGTTGCACTATATGATAACTAATTTGAGTATACATTTTTAAGAAATAACTTAAATAAAAAAATAAAAATAAAAAAATAAAAAGGAATGAAATACTGCTATAGGTACAACATGAATGAACTATGAAAACATGTTAAATGTAAGAACTCAGTTAGAAAAGACCGCTATCTGATTTCATATAGTGAAAAAGCACAATAGGGAAATCTAGAGACACAGAAAGGGGATTAGTGGTTTCTTAAGGCTGGGGTGGGGAGGGGCGGGGGAATAGGGAAACAACAGTTGAAAAATAAGGGATTTCCATAAAAGTCCTAGAAGAGAGCACAGGCAGTAATTTCTCTGACATCAGCTATAGCAACATTTTTCTATATATATCTCCTGAGGCAAGCGAAGTAAAAGCAAAAATAAACTATTGGTAGTACATCAAAATAAAAAGCTTCTGCACAGCAAAGGAAAAGATCAACAAAACTAAAAGGCAACCTACTGAATGGGAGAACATATTTGCAAATGACATATCTGATAAAGGGTTGGTATCCAAATATATATAAAGATCTGATACTACTGAACACTCAAAAAACAAATAATCCAATTAAAAATGGGCAGAAGACATGAACAGACATTTCTCCAAAGAAGGCATATGGATGGCCAACAGACACAGGAAAAGATGCTCCACATCACTGCTCAAGAGGGAAATGCAAATCAAAACTACAATGAGATGTCACCTCACACCTGTGAGGATGGCTAAAGTAAAAAAGACAAGAAACAAGTGTTGGTGAGGATGTGGAGAGAAAGCAACCATCTTGCACTGTTGGTGGGAATGTAAACTGGTGCAGCTGCTAGGGAAAACAGTATAGAGATTCCTGAAAAAGTTAAAAATAGAACTACCCTATGATTCAGTAGTTACACTACAGGGTATTTACCCAAAGAATACAAAAATAGGAATCCAAAAAGATATATGCACCCTGTTAATTGCAGCATTATTTACAACAGCCAAATTATGGAATCAGCCCAAGTGTCCATTGATAAATGAATGGATAAAGAAGACATGATGTACATACACACACACGCACACACACATACACACACACTGGAATATTACTCAGCCTTCAAAAGGATGAAATCTTGCCATTTGCAACAACATGGATAGAGCTAGGGAGTATAATACTAAGTGAAATAAGACAGAGAAAGACAAATACCATGTGATTTCACTCATACATGGAATTTAAGAAGCAGAAAAAATGAGCAAAGGTAAAGAGAGAGCGAGAAAGAGAGAGCGAGAGAAACCAAGAAACAGATTCTTAACTATAGAGAACAAACTGAAGATCGCCAGAGGGGAGGTGGGTGGGGGTTGGCTAAAATAGGTGAAGAGGATTAAGAGCACATTTATCATGATCAGCGCTGAGCAATTGTATAGAATTGTTGAATCACTATATCGTACACCTGAACCTAATGTAACACTCTATGTTAACGATCCTGGAATTAAAATTAAAAAAAAAAAAAACCAAAACTTTACAAAAAGAACAACAAATGCTAAAAAAAATAAGAGGTTTCTTCTTAAGATGCTGAAAATATTCTAAAATTGACTATGGTCATAGTTGCACCTGTGAATATACTAAAAACTATTGAATTGTATACTCTACATGAATTGTATGGTATACGAATTATATCTAACATGAAGATGTTAAAAAAGCTTATTTCATGCAGAATTACCATTAGAGCATAGGTAATACTCTATTACCATTAGAGTATTCAAATCTACTAAGAGATTTAAAGGGCCCCATGACAAAAATCACCCACGAACATGCTTCCTAGCTCTGAACTTAGACAACTTGTCATTAAGGACCATGTTTCTTGTGCGGAGACTACCCAAGTGGATAAAAACACATCCCGGACACCCCAGCACATTTATTTTCTTGCTTCATCTCTTGACATTTGGAGAATATCATTCATTAGTCACGCCTTCTCTAAATGGCAACATTATTTTCAGTAATAAACATGCAATCATCAGTAGTAACTATGTTTTCTTGGTTCATTTGTTTAGAAACACAACAAATTTTAACTTTTGAACAAGTTGCTCAAATTTGAACTTTTTAACAAGTTATTCAAGTGCCTCTTTAAAGATGCTTGTACAAAGTAAACAAACAGATGGGATATGGAGTAAAATACTTACACTTTCTAAACAAAAAATATGATACTTTGAAGTTCATACCATTTAATTGTTTTAAATTAAAAAAAATTTTTTTAATGTTTATTTATTTTTGAGACAGAGAGAGACAGAGCATGAACGGGGGAGGGTCACAGAGAGAGGGAGACACAGAATCTGATACAGGCTCCAGGCTCTGAGCCGTCAGCACAGAGCCCGACGCGGGGCTCGAACCCACCGACCGCGAGATCGTGACCTGAGCCGAAGTCGGACGCTTAACCGACCAAGCCACCCAGGCGCCCCTAATTGTGTTAAATTTTAAACACAGGAGCACCTGGGTGGCTCATTCCGTTAAGCTGTCAGATTCTTGGTTTTGGCTCAGGTCACGATCTCACGATTTGCAGGCTCAAGCCCCGCGTCGGGCTCCATGCTGACAGTGCAAAGGCTGCTTAGGATTCTTTCTGTCTCTCTGTCCTTCCCCTGCTCGCTCTCTCTCTCGCGCGCGCTCTCTCTCTCTCTCTCTCTCAAAACAAATAAATAAACAGAGGCACCTGGTGGTTCAGTCAGTTAAGCATCTGACTTCGCTCAGGTCATGATCTCACGATTTGTGCGTTCGAGCCCTGCAACGGGCTCTGTGCTGACAGCTGGGAGCCTGGAGACTGCTCCGGATTCTCTCTCTCTCTCTCTCTCTCTCTCTCTCTCTCTCTCTCTGCCCCTCCCCACTTGTGGCCGGTCTCTCTCTCTCTCTCTCTCTCTCTCTCAAAAATAAATATTAAAATTCTTTTAAATGAATAAACATTAAACAATTTAAACACAAAAATCTAAGTTTTATTTAGAATTACTATTTACATGTGAAATGCAAAAGTTCTGTTTCTTTTTTACGACAGTTAAGTCATCTATGTCCTACGATTATTGTGTACTTTGACTCTACCACTTGACTGCGGGAATACTTAATGCCACAGGTTTGCAAACAAACATCGTGCCTAAAGTAAGCTTGAAAACTTCTAAATTGTGTTGACACTACTCATGAAACGACTATGTGCAGCTGAGTACACATGTGTCTGGGATGATAACACACCTGGGCATTCTCCTTATTAACTTCCAGGTGGAATAAAGTGCATATTAAAAATAAATATGTGCGGGCCACCTGGGTGGCTCAGTCGGTTAAGTGTCCGACTTCGGCCCAGGTCATGATGTTACGGTTCGTGAGTTCAAGCCCTGCTGTCAGCGCAGAGCCTGCTTCAGGTCCCCTGTCTCCCTCGCACTCTGCCCCTCCCCAGCTTGTCCCCTGCCCTCTCTCTCTCTGTCAAAATAAATAACTAAACTTAAAAAAGGATGAAAACAAATAAATGCATGCTAAATTGAAGTTAACATATATACTATTAAAACAGCAGTATCCGCAGAAGTTGCTTAAAACTTAGGACAATGAAAGGCTTTGCCATTGTTTAGACGTGCTGGCACATGGTGACGAGAGAGAGGAGATTGATTTTAGTCAGTCGTACCACTGTCTTGGGGTCTTCATAGACAAGCACCCCCTTTTGCCTACACTCAGGGCGGGCTGCTCCCAACCACCTGCCCTGGCTATCCACCACCCCACCTCCCTCCCGTACCCAGCAGACGCGCAGTTAATCATTGTTTCCATGCAATGGACCTAACTAAACCCAGCTAGAGCTCTCAATTGCTCCCTACTGTTTAACAAGAATAAACAATCAAATAAAAATGAGAAAAATTTAAGTTGCTAAGTAAATAAACTCCGCTGGTCCCATCAGAATGAAAAATCAATATAAAACCCCACACAGTCAATTGGAAGCCGCGAAAAGACAAGACACATCTAGTTAAAATTGATCTTTAGGATTCAATTTCTGTTTTTATTTTTTTACTGTTTATTTATGTCTTTATTTTTGAGAGACAGAGAGAGAGAGAGAGAGAGAGAGGGCAAGCAAGGGGGCAGCAGAGAGACGGAGACCCCAAGCAGGCCCACGCTGTCAGCACAGAGCCTGACAAAAGGCTCGATCTCACCAAATATGAGATCATGACCTGAGTTGGAATCAAGAGTCAGACCCTTAACCAAGTGAGCCACCCAAGCACCCTAGGATTCAATTTCCATAGAAGCCTGTACTTCATTAGCCAGAGTCACAACCAAGGGAACTGTAAAAGTTTATTTCATTAAAAAAATATATATATATCCATATATATATTCATATATATCCATATAAATCCATATACACACATATATATCCATATATACTCATATATTTCCATACTCATATATATCCATATATATCCATATATATTCATATATATCATATATTCACATTCATATACATCATATATATTCATATATATTTATATATGTTCATATATATTCATATATATTTTTATATGTTCATATATATTCATATATATTTTTATATGTTCATATATATTCATATATATTTATATATGTTCATATATATTCATATATATTTTTATATGTTCATATATATTCATATATATTTTTATATGTTCATATATATTCATATATATTATGTATGTTCATATATATTCATATATATTTATATAAATCATATATATTCATATATATTTATATATATTCATATATATTTATATATATTCATATATATATTCATATATATATATGAAATGGCAGCTTAGGAAATTTTTGGACAGGTGACATTTGGTTTGAAGACATTTTGATTCAGTTCCTTCGGTTAGCTTAGAGGAGTAGATAATATGATTATAGAAATGGAAGGGAAAATTAGCAAAGAGATGAAATGTGTAATTTAGTCACGCTATTCTTGGTTTTTTCCTTCTGCCTTACATATGCTTTAATTCAAGGACAGCAATATGCTTCAGGAATAGAAAAACAGGGCAATACTATTGTGAGTGCCTATAGCACGTAATAGTCCCTTAAGAGTCATCCTTGACCCGGGGCACCTGGGTGGCTCAGTCGGTTGAGTGTCTGACTTTCGCTCAGGTCATGATCTCACAGTTCGTGGGTTGGAGCCCCGCATCCAGCTCTGTGCTGATGGGTCAGAGCCTGGGGCCCGCTTTAGATTCTGTGTCTCCCTCCTTCTCTATCCCTACCCTGCTCGCACTCTCTCTCTCTCAAAAATAAACATTAAAAAAAGAGTCATCCCTGTTCTAATACCCAAAGAGGTTATCATTTATATTGCCTGATCACTTTTTAGCGACTTTGCCAAAATTACTCGCTTCAATTCCAGAACTGAGCCTAGTGATGCTGGGATTATGAAAAAAAAAATTACACAGATACTCACGGGATACTCATGAGACATGATTCTGGTTAGTAGTTTACAAACAAGTAATAAGTGAAGTTTCTGGAACACCTCTGTAAAGGGCATGGAGGCAGGTGCCATACACAGTGTCATGGTTCCCATTCGGCCTCCTTCTTTCCCTGGGTCGGGAACAGGAGAAAGAGCCCCATTTTTATCTTTAGCGACTTCAAATACTTTCCCAGCAAAGACAGAAACCTGGTGACAGAGATTAGGCCATAATGGCTCCACTTCTTTAGAACTGGTATTTGGGTCAAGTCAACACGAATGGGCATGGAGGAGGGCACCTGTTGGGGATGAGCACTGGGTGTTGTATGGAAACCCATTTGACAATAAATTTCATATTAAAAAAATAAAATAACAATAAAAAAATACAACAAAGAAGCACGAATGGGCCAAGGAAACAGGGATGAATAACGTATTTATATAGGTAATAAATAAAATTATTTATGGGATTTAGGCCATCTAGGGCACCATCATCTTGGAAGGCTTGCATTTCTTCTCACGGTTTCCAGGGTTCTGTGGCGTCTGTTGCAGGCAGAGGGTGGAATGTGAGTATTTAAGGGCAAGGCCTGGGAGGGGCTGACATTACTTCTGACAAAACACCCCCCCACCCCCACCAGCCAGTGCCACGTCACATGGCCCCAAGCTAGGCTAAGCAATGTAGCCTTTCCGTAAGGTCAGAAATACAAAAAAAGAAATGGTAATTGTTCAACGCAGCACAGCCTTTGCCTTGTAAGTTTATAATCTGATTTCTCGATTTTCAACCTTCTATGATACCTACTGATTTCCTACAATAGAAGACAAAGGTATAAATCACAAACCACTTTCCCCTCAATTACCATGACCTCCAATACTTTCTCTCCTTCCACACTTCCCTTTTCTCTACTCTTCCAAAAACGTTACATTGCAAATGCTGGATAAATACGTATTTAATACATAAATTGTTACAATGATGTAAGCAGGGTTTATCGATGGACCACAAAGTGTGCTTTGATGTTTTCTTTGTTGTACACACTTCTGTTTTCCCTGGAGTCAGTTAATAATTACTGCATTTTCTTTTAGTGTAATGTGGACTACTAGCTGATTTATCCCTAAGCTCACAACAAAAGCTTCATTTCCTCTCGGTACTTTCCAACACATCAAGCCAATTACCAGCAACATGTTTTAGAGGGTGAGGAGATAGCCTTTCTGGGATCCTCTGTCTGCCTACTCCAATTTGGACTGGTTTTTCTGTAGGCCTGCACAAGGCCATCCTGAAAACTATCCTTCCCCACCTTCCTGTGAAATCGCCCTATGCCTCTCCTGTGTTAGAGCCTCTGTCTTCTGCATCCACTATCTTTTCTCGTTTTATTTCCTTATCTTGGTGGATATTTATTTCCTTACCTTATCCTCCAGTAGCTTTCAGAGAAGACGCCTTTAAAGTACATCTTTAGGGAGTGCATATCTGAAAACGTCTTTATTCTCCTTCCCCCCCTCCGTCAGTACACTGGCAAGGGATAGAATTCTAGTTTGGAAATCATTTTCCCTCAGAATTTTGCATGTAATTCTCCACTGTCTCCTGAATTGCTTCTCCTTTTGCTTCTGCAAAGTCGGACGGCATTCTCATTGTCAATCTGTTCTGTTACCTGTTTTGCTTGTTTGTTTTTGTTTTTTAGCTCTGAGGGTTGTTAGGGTTTTCTCTTTACCTACGGCATTCTGAAATC
The DNA here is from genome assembly GCF_016509475.1 of Prionailurus bengalensis. NCBI lineage: Eukaryota > Metazoa > Chordata > Mammalia > Carnivora > Felidae > Prionailurus > Prionailurus bengalensis. Next base: position 26,218,038 of record NC_057361.1, on the reverse strand, counting down.
TCGCACTTAGGTATCAGTGTGGGTAATTTTACATCGACACCACAATACTTGAGCGTTCATTCACAAACTAACATCCTTCACTTGTGCAGATGGACTCTCGTATTTTTATTTTTCTAATTCCCTCACTGTTTTATTGGTTCTTTCTTTCTGTACCTCCTGTTTGTAAGGTATCAGATATCCTAAAGTAATTTTCCAATTTTCTTTTCTCTCCTATTTTCCAGCTCTTTTCCTTTTTGTTCAGTGTCATGGAGAGTGACCTCCACTTTGTCTTCCAACATTTCTGCTGGATATTTTTCTTCACTTCGGCTGTCGACATTTCATTTCCAGGGGCTCTCTGTTAGGCTCTGAACTATAAAAATGGCATCCTGTCCTTGTTGTATGGAAGCCAATCTTCTCATATGCTGCTGAGGATCTTTAAAAAGGTGTTTAAAAAGTCTTCCTATGTTCCCCACTTTGTAACCATTTGTTTTGGTCTGTGTCTTTTATGCTTGAGGCTTCCCTCCAATGCTAGGAATTCTTGGCTGATGTTGGCCACACTCAAATGTTGGCCGATAGCTCTACATTTAGGGGTGGGGGTGGGCCGATTGGGCACATTTTCCCTTAGATTTTAGTAGTTCTGCCTGGTACATCAACAGTGACTTTCCAGCCATATATTCACAGCATAATCACGTAGGGAGCTTTAAAACTCATAATTCACAAGGTGTTATCTTCAGATATGCTGATTTCATTTCTTCGCAGGGAAGCCTGGGTATTAGGATTTTTCTAAAGCTCCCCAGATGATTCTAATGTGCAGTCAAGGTTGAGAGTCACTGTGAGAGAAAGTTCTGGTTCAGCCTCGCCAGAGTATACCTCCTGTGTCCTAGGGGTCCCGGCTTCATGGAGTATGGAGGGGACCTAGCTCTCTATACAGCCATTACATATCCTTTCCTTTTCAGTCCTACCTGTACCTATGCCTTAATTAGTACTTTGAGCCTGTAATCTCAGAGCCTTTCTGGACTTCTGTAGCATCCATCAGTTAGTTTCTGGATCGTGCTGTCCACACTGTGTGAATTTAGCTTTCTCGAGTCTTCTCAGCCAGTTAATACGCACCACCTTCCTTCCACCTTCTGGCACTTGGTTGCGATGCTTCATCCTTTTGTTCTTGTGGAACATGCCATTTTCTTCTCTTCACTGCCATTTCACTGTTGTTTCGGGAGGGAGAAAGGTAAATGTAGACGGTACCTATGCTTAGGTGAATTCGTCACCTTCCCCACCTCACCAATTCTTACTCATGCTCCGGATTTCTACTTTTCCTTCCTCGGACAAGCCCTTCCTGGCTGAGCCATCCAAGTTTGCTTTCGACAGTGTCACCTCTCACAACATCGGTCTTCCATCAAGGAGGTTTTGGGCAAGATCTAGGAGTTCCAGCAGATTCCCTTGCCAGAATTCCCTGAATGGCAAAGGGAAAATAATAGAATGAGGACCCCGACGATCAAGGATGGGTGTGTCCAGCAAAAACACCTAATTTCAATCATTTCAGCTGTGAGATATGTGCTCTTATTGTTTCCTAGATGTTCTACAAAGGGCAATTCAAATTTTAAAGGTTCGTTTGCAGAGGATTTTTCTGGCACGTCCACAGCACAGAGATATTCACATAATGAGTACTCGGTGAAACCATTTAAAAACTTTTAGATTTGTTTCTTGGATCTGGAGTGAAATTCGAATAGCTAGTTGTGTACCTTCTGCCTAACAGGCCCAGTGTGCATGTGCGGGTGTGTATGTGTATCTGTCTGGCCGTGTGCATGTGTGCTGTATGCTTACAATTTCTTTTTTTCTGTTTTTACTTTTATTTGTATTTGTTTTATGCAGAATTTATTCTCCGGCCATAAGTTTTTATTTCTTCAGTGTCTTCTGGGATATCGTTTTCTTCTGTGCAACCTCCTCTTCTGGATTAGGAACAATCTGCTCTGTTTCAGTAGGGATCATACCGGGGTGGCAGGGAGAGCTCATGAGTGGGTTACTCCAACCACGAACCCTGTAAGTTCTATGCCACATCTTGGGGGCTTTATTCACCTGGATGTGCTCAGTGACCAGAGAATCTACATCTAACCCCTGAAGTTAAGCATTACTCTCTGCGTTTTTATTTATTTATTTATTTTCAGAGACAGAGAGAGAAAGAGAGAGAAAGAGAGAGCATGCGCACGCACACGTGCGTGTGAGCGAGCAAGGGAGTGGCAGAGAGAGGGATTGGGAATCGCAAGCAGGCTCCACGGTGACTATGGAACCCCACTCAGGGCTATGAACCCGCGAGAGCAAGACCTGAGGCAAAATCGAAGAGTCGGTCACTTAACCGACTGAGCCCCCCAGGCGTCCCCGCTCTCTGCATTCAGCAGAAAAATTCAGCACTCTTTTGGGGCCAGTGACCGTGCGTCCAGCCCCCCCGTGTTGGACCTGGCCACACCTACCAACTTCACCCGTGTAGGGACAGAATGGCACACATTGCTTCCACAAGGTGACTTTTTCAGATACTTGGTGGTTTTTCAGATATGCATACCCTTGATGGGCTGGGCAGTTTCACGTGTGCTCTTAAAGTGAACATGAAGACTTGAGCCTCCTGATTTGCATGATTTCGTAGGGTTTTCTGGCTCAAGTGAACAGTAAACCATTTTCAGAGATCACCTCAGGCCGCTTACAGGAAGAGCTACACTTAGGATTTCTAAGGATAGGATTTTTGTATAGTTCTTGATTTAAAACAAAAAAAACCCTAAACTTTTAAACTACATTTTGGAATAGTCAATGCAAAGATACAAAACAGTATAACGCGGAAAGCTTTTCTGTCTCTAACCGCTCAGTTCCCCTAGAGTCAACAAGATCCATTTCTCCCAGAAACGTGTAAACTTACAAATGTTATGCTTCTTAAACACACGTTGCAGCCTATGACACACACCCGTGTGTGCTTTACTTTTTACACTTTACAATATATCTTAGAAGTCATCCCACACTCTTTCACATAGCTGATTCATTTTTTTCTAATGGTGGCACAATATTTCCCTGGGTGGATATATCAGAATTTCCTCAGCTGATCCCTTATTAATAGGTACATGTGAAAACGTCTTTAATAACCTAGTTTTATTTGTAAGACATAATGATTTAATATATATTGCAAAATGATTACTCTAGTAAATCAAGTTACCGTCCATCACCACACATAGTTAAAATCATGTTTTCTTGCGATGGGAACTTTTAAGATCTACTCCTTTAGCAACTTTCCAATTTGCAATTCAGTGTTATTAACTATAGTCACCATGCTGTACGTCCCCAGGACTTATTTACTTTATAACTGTACATTTGTACCTTTGACCCCCTTCACCCATTTTGTCCCCTACTCCTCCTATTCCCCACTCCCAGTCTGGAAACCACCAATCTGTTCTGTCTTTTTTTAGATTTCACATGTAGGTGAGATCATACAGTACGTGTCTTTCTCTGTTTGACCTATTTCACTGTGCATAATGCCCTCAAGGTCCATCCGTGTTGTCACAAACACACATACGAAAATTCTGTTTTCAATACTGCTATTACGAACGGCACGGTAATAATAAAGCAGTATAGGCAATTTGTGCTTTTCATTAATCTCATTTAATGTCTAACTGATCTTATAAAAGGTAAAATGATGTTCTTTAAAAAAAAATCACTACGGCTACAACATGGTGAATGAATGCATGCAACATGGCAGAATGAAGGTAGCTGGTCTTAGAGTGACAGCAGAGGGGCCAAGTTGGACATTTTTTATTTTATACAAATAGGTAAACTTGCCATCAAGGGCATTGGATACGCAAAACTAGAGTTAACAAGTAAAATGTGTGTTGGAAACTGGTATTTGGAAGCTATCGGCAAAGAGATGGAAAGTGACCCTGGGCACTGGATAGGATCACTAATGGTGAGAACATGGGGTGAGATGGGTAAGGTTCACACGGTAGGCTCAGAGAAAGGACATTTGTACTATGGGAGCAGAGAATAAATTATCTAAGGAGGATAGAAGGGAATATTCAGAGAAGTAGGAATAAAATCACGAGGATATATTATCATGATCTCCAAGGAAATGGTGCTTTGAAAGGGAGGAAATCACCAACATTTTTTTTTTTAATTTCCAAAAAAAAATACCAAGAGAAAGACCTCTCCTGTACTTTATTCAAGACCTTCACAGCGCACTTAACTTTCCCTTTCGTATCGCTTTTCTTTTTGGTTTGTAACTCTAATTTAAACACGTGGTTCTTTAGGTAATTCTGTCTCTCCCCCAGAATGTCAACTCTGTGGAAGGCAACAAAAATGACCGTGTCGTTCACCGGCACCAAGCTGATGACGAACGTGTTTGATGAGCGTTTGTCACCAGCACTTTGCAAAGAGCTTGGCAAACGCCAGGTGGTGAAACATTAATGGAAGAAGTGATAGATAAAAATGAGGCAGAAAAAAGGTCAGCGGGGGGAATAACTGAAGCCAATGGTTACCCCACCGGAGGGATTCTCACAGAGAGACTGGGATGGCAGCGAGATGGGATAGGTGGAGGAGAATGTGAGAGATGAGTGCATGGGAAGCAAGTGTAGCCTACTCTACTGAAGAATTTGGCTGTGAAGGAGGAGAGAGGCGGGGCAGGAACTGGAAAGCAAAGGAGAACCGAAGGAGGCAGAATGGTATCTTCACCATCAAAACAAAAATTTCACTGTCATACATCAATTCATATAGCTACCTGTCCTGTCCCGGAAATAATCTTTTTCTCTTAGAACGTAGGAAGAACCTGGGGCACCTGGGTGGCTCAGTTGGCTAAGCACCCAACTTCAGTTCAGGTCATGATCTCGCTGTTTGTGGGTTCGAACCCCATCGGGATCTGTGCTGACAGCGTGGAGCCTGGAGCCTGCTTTGGATTCTGTGTCTCCCTCTCTCTCTACCCATCCCCCACTCACACTCTGTCTCCCTCTGTCAAAAATAAATAAACATTAAAAAAATTAAAATTTATATGGAAAATCAAAGGAACTAGAATAGTTAAAAAAAAAAAGGGGGCGCCTGGTTGGCTCACTCGATTGAGCGTCTGACATTGGTTCAGGTCGTGATCTCACAGGTTGTGGGTTTGAGCCCCACAGTAGGCTCTGTGCTGACAGCTCAGAGCATGGAGCCTGCTCCAGATTCTGTGTCTCCCCTCTCTCTGCCCCTGTCCCGCTCACGCTCTGTCTCTCTCAAAAATAAATAAACATTAAAAAAATTTTTAAAAAAAGTAGGAAGAATCTGATTCTTATGTTAGTACCGGAAATTCTGCAACCTGAGCATCTCCTTGGTGCCCTTTGTAACAATTAAAATGGTACATGACACTGATGACCGTGAATTTGCATCCTTTCCCAGCGGAGACAATGCAATTAGCTGTAGGCAGATGTTAGAGGGTCTGGGACAGTGTTCGTGTAGCTCTCTCTGGAGGGGTATATTCAATAACCTGGGGTGCTGCCATTTCCTTCCTCTCGCCTATAATTTAACCATCTAAAAGCCCCAAATGCTTTCTTTTTTTACTTGTGATGGAGAGACCGTAAATGAATGTATTTGAGATCATTTTAAATTCTCTAATAATATTACAGCATTAAAAGACCTCACTTGAATCTTGAGTAAATGTAAAGGTAATTGATGACATTTATGTGAATAGTTTCCTTGAGTATCAGGCTCCAGTCAGGACTGCAAGTATACTCAAAAGGAAAGGGGACGGTCTCAGAGTTACCTTCTCTTGCTGTTGGAATATGTTACTAATTTTGCTTTTTTTTTTAAAAAAAAAATTGTGTATGTTTTCTTAATTTATTTTGAGACAGACGGAAAATGTCAGCGGGGGGGGGGGGGGGAGCAGAGAGAGAGGGAGAGAGAGAATCCGAAGCAGGCTCCAGGCTCCGAGCTGTCAGCACGGAGCCCGATGCGGGGTTCAAACTCAAGAACCACGAGATCATGACCAGAGCCGAAGTCAGACGCTTAACCGACTGAGCCACCCAGGCGCCCGGGAATACCTTACTGATTTTGAAGCTAAAGTAAGTTTGTATGCTTTGATTACCTTGGTTGTTAAGCATCCCGTATGAAACAACAGTGCAGGAAATTATCGCTAGAACTGTATGAATACCTGAACAGAGTGAACACCTCATCACTGTGAGGTCTGTGCCTGCACTAGCTTTAAATTTAGCAGCTAGGAGCCAACTGCAGTAATCTCTGACCTGTTTAGAATGAACTGGATTCTGCCTTTGAGGATCATGAGAATTTTATATTCCAATAAAGTGAATCATCTTTAACTTTTTCTTGAGTTCATTCACCTCTGCCACTTTTTCAAAGGATATATTCTTCAAACATTTTCCTCTGCAATTAATCATGACTAGCAAACTCTAAGCTGAATGGAATAATGGCTATCTGCTCAGGCTGGTTTCAAATTCACTCAAATTATTTTCTGAATTGCTTATGTATCCTGTCAGCCATGACTGGTCCCTTTCAGATACCATTATTATTATACTTTCTGCTTTCAGGAGATGGAGATATTAAAGCCACAGACACCATTAGAACAATTTTAGCAAACATATTCAACCATCGTTCCCAGATGTGCCAACAATGAATCTGAATTTTATCATTTTATTTCTTTCCTCGGCTTTTTCTGATGTCTGCTTCAAAGACTTGGAGATTAGGCTACGTGTCACCCGGGCGTCCTTGAATGAGTTATTCTAATGAACCGTGTTCTCTAAAAATGAGAGATAATAGTATCGAGCTCATGGAATTTTGAAATGACAAAATGTGTCCAAAATAATTAGAACTTGGCTCCTGAAAAGTATCAAGCATTTCATAAACATTTAGCTGAAGATGGATTATTTCCTGGAAAATAACAAACATGTGTTTAACTGTATTACTGATCCTAAAATAATATACGCTCACTGTGGAAAACGTGATAAACAAAACATACAAATCAAGACCGTCTGGAGCGCCACCAGACGGATAGAATCATGACTAACACACGGGTGTGTTAAGTGGAAAGAAAGTAGGTGAAGTCCTGAGCCCTGCAGCCCAGCACTGAAGTGGTCAAAACGCAACTATATTGTAGTCAGATATACGTAATTGGTACAAAACTTTGCAATACGGTGATCTTGCAATAACGGTGCAAGAAGGTGATAAAAGATAGCCCTTCAGAATACCTACATTTTATCTCTATGTATATTTATCTACAAGAACATCTACAGCGTCAGGGATAATATGGTTGTAAGTGGCAGGCAAATCTTTCGGTGGACACTGAAGACTTCCTTCTCGAAGGAGGACTGATTGCTTCATCTCACATCACGGGGTACTGTCACAGCCTGGTGCAAGGCGACTGGGGGTCAACATCTGAGGAGCAGGCATATTCTCCTCTCGTCTGTTCTTGACAACTCCGAGCAATGAAACGTCTATCTCACTGTAGTGTTTTTGTCTAACAGGGTTTTTGGAGAGATTAGGATTACCAAGGATGGGGAGGATAGTATAAGGAGTGTAACTGCCGGGTACCGCGACCTTGCCGTGGGAGAAAGGCAAGCGAGTCTCTACACTGTAGGCAGTGCTATTTCCTACATCCGGTGGGCTTGCTGTGACCCGTACGAATTACACAGGCTCCGAACTGTGCGTAGGAACCTTGAGGCTCAGCCTCGGTTTGGGGGCACCAGACTCGCGACATCAATCATTTGAGTCTCTGGAGACACCTGCCACTCACCCTGTTGTGTGATCTCAGGCAGGTTACCCTACCTCTCTGAGCTGCAATCTCCTTAAATCAAGACTCTTGCTTGCAAGCGACGGCAATTTAATGTAAAGTTGGGTAAGTAAAAAGGAAATGTATTGCCTCTGAGATAATATGCGGATAACTAACATCTGTTGGGAACTCTGTTTGCTGAAGCCTATTCTAACGGTAATTGCTTATTTAATCTGTCCACAGTTTTATACAACAGGTTGTGTCCTTATTTCTGTCTTAGAGATAAGGAAACCGAGGCATCAAAGCAGTGCCCAAAAATATGCAGTTAGCGAGCATGAGGCTGGGACTCAAATTGATAGCAGATAATAAACAGCTGTTGAATAAATACATGGACTGCCAGAAAGTAACCAGCATAAATAGAGGAGTTGTCTGGAAGTAATAAAACATTTACAAAGCCAAAAGCATCACTTTGTTTCCATCTGATCCACTCAGTTTATTTCTGTTTCGTAGTAACAGCAGGATCCTTATCCTCTCCTATCTTGGTTTCTGGTCACCAGACAAGCCAGTGTACTAAGAGGCTGTATCATTACTGGGATTAACACGTGTAGCGGGTTCTACAGATAAGGAATCGCCAGCTCCATGTCATGTATGAGACGGGAAGCAAAGCAATTATTCAGTTTCAGTGTAACTACCGTTCAAGATGCATTGGGAGCACAAGGCCTTTCAATAATAAGAAAAACACGTGCTGAGTTAAAAACAACCAGGAGGATTTGCCTCTACCTATCAAGACATCTCTGCATTTCATTCAACTTTTTGTTGAATTTTTTTATTTATACTATTATTTATTTATACCTATTTATACTTTGCCTTCTTTCAAAACGAATTTGAAGTGTATGAGGCATTTTTTTAAGGTTCCAAGTCTTGTCTAAAAAGGCCGCCTTGTGATAAAAAGCTTCTGCACAGCAAAGGAAACAATCCACAAAACTAAAAGGCAACCAATGGAATGGGAGAAGATATCCGCAAATGACATATCCGATAAAGGGTTAGTATCCAAAATCTGTACAACACTTACCAAACTCAACACTCAAAAAACAAATAGTCCAGTAAAGAAATGGGCAGATGACATGAATAGACACTTTCCCAAGTAGACATCCCAATGGCTGACAGACACATGAACAGATGCTCAATATCACTCATCACCAGGGAAATACAAATCAAAGCCACACTGAGATACCACCTCACACCTGTCAGATGGCAGTTCTTTTTTTCACTACTAGGTATTTACCCAAAGGATACAAAAATACAGATTCGAAGGGGTATATGCACCCTGATGTTTATAGCAGCATTATCGACAATAGCCAAACTAAACGTCCACCGACTGACGAACGGATAAGGAAGATGTCGTGTATACACACAATGGAATATTACTCAGCCAACAAAAAGAATGAAATCCTGCCATTTTCAACGACATGGATGGAACTAGACTGTATGCTACACGAAATAAGTCAGTCAGAGAAAGACAAATACCGTATGATATCGCTCACATGTGGAATTTAAGAAACATAACAGATGAACATATGGGAGGGTGGAAAAAAAGAAAAGAGAGGGAAGCAAACCATGATAGACTCTTAATGCTAGAGAACAAACTGAGAGTTGCTGGAGGGAGGTGGGTGGGGGATGGGTTAGATGGGTGATTGGTATTAAGGTGGGCACTTGTTATGATGAGCCCTGGGTGTTATATGTAAGTGATGAGTCACTAAATTCTACTCCTGAAACCAATATTGCACTATACATTAACTAGCTACAATTTAAATAAAAGCTTGAAAAAAAAAGCCCACCTGGCAGATGCCCCACTTAGAATGTAACAGAAAGTTATCATAAAGCCAAGCTAACATGTGCACACACTGAAAGTATGAAAGAGGTAACAGTAAAAAGCAACCAAGGTAAAAGGAAAAAAGTACAGACAAAATCACCATAAGGGATAGACTTCCTTAGCTAAATTATAATAACTAACAACAGTATACAATTCCCTGAGGTTCAATATTGCAATAATTCACTGAATAACTACCGTGTAGTAAATACTTTTCACGTGTCAACAATTCAACAATTTCTTAACGTGTCTTTTAGGCGCCAGGCTCAGTTCTAGGAGCCAGGGATACAAGAACGTAAAATAGCTTCTCCTCAAAGAGCTTACGTTTTAGCAGGGGGTGCACAAAACGAGGAAGAAGGTGGGATATTCAGTATGTTAGATAGCAGTAATGCTCCCAATAGTTGTAAGAAGTGAGTTATTATCTCACATTTCACAAGAGGAGCATACAAACTAGGTTAGCTGTAATTTCTCGCTGCCAATTTTATTTCCAAACCTATAGTATTTTGACATTTACACACTATTCCTGAAACAATTCCTTGCAGCTTAAACGGGAGATGGACTTATTTATATTGGAAATGTCACCTATACAGCATTCAATAGGATTTTTCCCCCCAAGGGGCGGCACTGAGAGCTAATTAACTAATCAAGCATAGTTCACTGAATAGTAAACCGGGACCTTGTATCTTTTTCAGTATTTCACCTGGATCTAACAACACTATTGACCCTCAAAGCCCGGAAAGTGCAGCACTCAAATGAAACAACTGCTAGATTTTTCCTGTAAAGTCTAGAAGGTTCGGTAACTTTTTTATATTCTTTCAAACATGCTGTGGTTCATCTAGGTTTAATTATTTGACCGAAGAAAAAAACACTCTACACATAGGTCATAATGTCACCTTAAAGGGTACTTAAGACCTCAAAGTATTTCCCCAAACTGTCTTTATGTTGCCACAACGGCAAATCCTGCTGCTTACCCAACCAACGACCATTCCCATCCCCAATGTCCCTTGATGGCAAAGCACAATTTACATACTAGAGGCTGACAGAGGCCCATGAAGGCAATTTACCCACCATGGACCACACAGTCTGAGTCTTAACCTCTGTTCCTTCTCACGTTGCCTACATTCTAGCCATAATGGAACTTCTGAGCTTCCCGAGATATGTCATGTTCCTTCATGTTCCTTCGTGTTCACATGCTGTTCCCTCTACATGGAACATGTTTCTTCCACATCTTAACTTGGCTAAACCCTTAAACCACGTTCAACCCAGCTTGGGACCTCAGTACTTCAGGCTGGGATGGGTGGTCTTAGCATGTGTTCCTACAGCCCCCAGGGCATAAGCTGCTTCTGCATGTAATTTGTTTCATAAACATGCACGTGATACTCATTCTGTGCCAGGCACCGTGCTAAGGGCTTTACAACCATTCTCTTAATCCTCCTGGCAACCCTGTGACATACATCTATGATCATCACACTGTTTCATCACCACTGGCAAGGTTGTTGATCTTCTCCGTTCTACTACAAGGACTGGATTATGTCACGGCCAGTCACCTGCGAGCCTAGTACAGGGCCTGGCACACAGTAAGGATTCAACATGGGCTTGCTGAATGAATGTATGTGTTTATCGGCTCTATAAGAAGTCATCCAGGGTTAAGGTAAGTTTAGACGGTACCAGAGTAGAGGACCACAAGAGAGCTCGCAAGCGTGTTTCTGAGGGCAAGACGAAGACAGAGTAGGATCTGCACCAGAAGACCTTTGTAAACAGGAGGCCCCCAAAGGGCAACACGAAGGACAACAGGGAGCAGCGAACAAGAACAACGGAAGGAACACAAGCCTCACCTCCTTCACGGTTTTGGCCGGCATCGTCTCTGAGGACAACGCTAAGTGACCCAAGGCCAGGGAGTTCGATTTCCTAGGTTGCCAGGGAATCCAGAGACCTTCAGTCTGTAACAAACAGAGAATTATTAGGCTGAGGAAACCAGACCCCACTTGGACCCTTTGGTGGGATGACGGCTAACTTGCCGGAAAGCTGCAAGTCCTCTGGACCACGAAAGACTTCCGGAGGGGACAACACGCCACCTCCCCCACCAGCTGGTTTCAGAGTTTGTTCTTACTTGTAGATAACTTAGGTTTCTGAGGAATTTTGGAGCTAATGTTTATAGAGGCTTTTGTTTTTGTTTTAGAATTTGAGAGGAAGAGAAAGCGTGTGCAAGTGGGGAGGGGGCAGCGAGAGAGGGAGAGAATCCCGAGCGGGCGCTGCGCTGTCAGCGCAGAGCCCGACGTGGGACTCTATCTCACCAACTGGGAGATTATGACCTGAGCGGAAATCAAGAGCCGGATGCCTAACCCACTGAGCCACCCCAGGTGCCCCAGAGGTAATTTTTAAAATACTTTTTTGTAGAGATGGAAAACAACCAATCAAAATGTTCAGTGACTTCTCCCTATCTGCAGAGGATATTTTCTTAAATTCTTACAATACAGAAGACCTCTGATCACTCACCCTATACATTAACAGTAGCTGGTGCCTGGGGGCGCCTGGGTGGCTCAGTCGGTTAAGCGTCCCACTTTGCCTCAGGTCATGATCTCGCAGTCCGTGAGCTCGAGCCCCGCGTCGGGCTCTGTGCTGACAGCTCAGAGCCTGGAGCCTGCTTGGGATTCTGCGTCTCCCTCTCTCTCTGCCCCTCCCCTGCTCATACTCTGTGCCTCTCTGTCTCAAAAATCAATAAAAACATTTAAAAAAATTAAAAAAGAATAAAAAGAGTAACTGGTGCCTGGGGAGCTCAATCAGGTGGGCGTCTGACTTAGGCTCAGGACGTGATGTCACGGTTCGTGAGTTCGAACCCCACGTCAGGCTTGGTGCTGTTAGCGTGGAGCCTGCTTCAGATTCTGTCTCCCTCTTTCTCTGCCTCTCCCTTGCTAGCTCTCTCTCTCTCAAAAAGAAATAAACATTAAAAAAATTTTAAAAATGCATAGCTAACATTTATTTTTAGTCGGGTACAGCATTTCACATGGAAAAAAAAATCTCATTTAATCCTCACATGATGGTGAGTTAGGTATCATTATTAACCTAATTTTGTTGACAAGAAAACTCAGTATCAGAGAAGGTGAGCAACTTGCACAATTTGCCAAGTGAATACGAGATTAATTTCCCCCTAATTCTTACCCCCCTCCCCTTAATAAAGACAGAATCATTGATTAGGGTTAAGTCTGGGACTAGCTCTGGGAATTTCAGTATTAAAAATGATGATTTGTGAATCCCAATCCCAGATAAACTCTTGTGTAATAAAATTTCCTCTCACGAAGACGGGGGATTCATTAGTTTTGTTTGTTCGTTGGTTTGTGTGTACATTTTAGCAGCCTCTCCAGACGTGGTCTATCCAGGCACTTCAATGTTCGCATTTTACATGTGGGTAAGCCAGAGGTATTTTAAGAGCACTTATCCTTGGAAATGCAAATCAAAAGCACAAGGAGATACCACTTGACATCCATTAGGATGGCTACGATAAAAACAGTACATAATACCAAGTGCTGGTGTAGCCAATGTGAAGAAAAGTTTGGGCGACACTCAAGCATTTAAGCAGAGAGTTACCCTATGACTTATCAGTTCAACTTCCAGGTAGACATAACGAGAGGAATTTAAAATACCTGTGTACACAAGAAACGCATCACAGTATTATTCCTAAGAGTCCAAGGGTGGAAACAACCAAACTGACCTCCGACTCGCCAACAGATCAACAAAATGGGGCACGTCCATCCAACAGAATATCATTCAGCTATGAAAACAAACCAAGCACTGATGCACGCTACAACCAATGAATAAACTTTGAAGATACTGTGGTAAATGGAAGAAGAAACGAGTGTCACAAGAGACCGCATATGGCATGATTCCATTTATAAGGGATGTTCTGAAGAGGCAAATCTACGCAGATGAAAAAGGGATTAGTGCTTGCCCAGGAAGGGAGGGATGGGGAAATGGTAGGAGACTACTGAAGGGTATGGGGTTTCTTTTCGGGGTGATGGAAGCGTTTAGAAGTTGATTCTCATAATGCAGACACAACTCTGTAGATACATTAAAGCCAAGGAACTGTGCGGTTAAACCGCACATTTAAAATGAGCGAATTTACAGGGGCGCCTGAGTGGCTCAGTCAGTTGAGTGTCTGCCTTCAGCTCAGGTCATGGGCTCGCTGTTTGTGGGTTCGGACCCTGCATCGGGCTCTGGGCTGACCTCGTGGAGCCTGGAGCCTGCTTTGGAGTCTCTGTCTCCCTCTCTCTCTGCCTCTCTCACTCCCTCTCTCTCAAAAACGAATAAACATGAAAAACATTTAAAAAAATAAATGAGTGAATTTATGGGATGTCAATAAAACTGTTTTTTAAAAAAGCGTTTACTCACCTTCCCTCCCAACAAAACTTAGGAACACTCGGTCATCTGATAGAGTACGCGGCAACGATACAAGGGTTTAGTTGCATTGTTTTACTCAGTATACCGCTCACCTCAGTTAGTTGTTTGGCATGAAGCAGAACAAGAAAAGGAATTCTCAATGCGAGGTGGGGGGCAGAAAGCATCACCCCTTTCGGCAGAAACACAGATGGCGGATCTGTCCATTACACTAGGAAGGGACTAGAGGGCGTTATGCTAAGCACAATAAGCAGTCGGAGAAAGACAGACACCATACAACTTCACTCATACGGGGACTTTCAGAAACACCACAGATGAACATAGGGGAAAGGAAGGAAGGAAGAAGGAAGAAGGAAGAAGACAGTAACAGAAAAGGAGGCAAACCATAAAAGACGCTCAAATACAGAGAACAAACCGAGGGTCGCTGGAGGGGAGGGCGGTGGGGGGAGGGGCAGAATGGGTGATGGACATTAAGGAGGGCACTTACTGGGATGAGCACTGGGTGTTATGTGTGAGTGGGGAGTCACTAAACTCTACTCCTAAAACCAAGACTGCACTGTATGTTAACTAACTTGAATGTAAGTAAAATTAAAAAAAAAAAAAAGAAAACAACTCACACAGAGAGGAACACGTTGGGAAATGTTCTTTCTTCCATCCTTCTGTTCATGAGACGGCCCCATGCCGTGGATTCGAAAGCTTAGAAGCCTTAAAGCATTTTTCCTTGACCCAATGGCAGCAAAGTAATAAGTAACGGCAAGAAATGATTTTTGAGGAGGAAACTTCATCTCCAGGGAACTGGATCACACAACTGGCCTGACAACTCCCTTACCCCTCAACGTACATCCCAGACATTTCCCAGAGTGGAAAACTGTTCCCAGGACTTTATCTTATCAGCCCACTGACATCCTCTTAAATACCAAGCGCTCTTCTTGTTCTTAGGAATACAAGCCCTTTTGAATGTCAGAAAGATACGGGAAATATGTTTATACTCACATGTGTACGTAGCCCAACTTCAATCAGGGGAGTCTCCAAGGAGAAAATGTCTCAGCCCAAGGATGATTGTCAATTACATTGTATATTGTGGCTGGATAATTGAGTGGCCTTTCTCCAAGTGAACAGCTGACGCAGTGGGAGTCACACTCTGAAATGAACAGGGGGAAGAGTTACCCGGCGCTAGCTGGGCAGAATGGAAAGGATGCAAAGAAAATAAATATTCACTGCATTCTGAATGCATGCAGAACATTCCGGCTTTTCCAGAGGGATGAGTCAGAAGCCAGAGAGTCGGGCAACAGTCTGACAAGAGACGGGAAATAGCGAGGTACCCTAGGTGGTGGCATCCTTTTGAGCTTGGGCGTCTCTTTAGGTCAAAACGATAGCTCTTTTTAAACAAATGTCCTGAGAATTATCTTTTTTTTTCCATAACGTGGATTAAGTGCGTCACTAAATGCACACAGGGAATGCCGAACCGTCTGCCATGACTTTCCATGCTCATTGACCATTCCCCCTTTGTCCTCGGATTGTTGGGTACTAATTTGAGAAACTCCTCATTGGAGAAATATTTAGAAGGTAAATCCATCAGGATTGTTGACTGTTTAGGTGTGGGATGAGAGAGAAGGTGAAGCGTCACAAAGATTCCTCTGTTTTTAGCAGGGAGACTGCCACGTGCAAACAAGTTTAAATTCATTTTAGAGGAAGAGACACCAGTGCCAGTGGGTGGAAGTGATGTGATAAAGGAAAAGGATTATCGCTGGTGACACGCTGTTTCTGCGCTGGTCTCCAAGTTGATACAGTGCAACTGTTTGAAAATAAAAGGTGGCACCTCGGGGGAATGAAAACACCTCAACTACCCTTGGGGATGATGTAGAACAAGGCTTTTCCAACTTGAAGGTGCTGGGAATCATCTGGGGACCTAGGCAAAATGCGCTTGCTTCACTAGGTTGGGCTGGCGCCTGAAACTCTGCATTTGCAAGCGACTCCTGGGAGATGCCTCCGCTGCTGGTTCATGGGCCAAACTTTTTGTCGCAAGGATGTATAACAAGTCTCAACCTATTAGTGGTCATGAAATCGAATTAACAGGTTGCTATAAAGATTAAAAACAGATACAGAATATCTGAATTCACTGCACACAGTAAGTACTGTTTTATGCAAACTCTCAGTTATGTCCAGTTATGACCCAGTTTACTTATACTGCAACATAATATATACATTTCTTTTTTATCCTGGTTCACAAGCCAAGACTCTGGAAAGCTAGGACTGTGGAGGAAACCTATGCTAAGAGACTGGATTAGAGAACCATTTAGGCTCCTTCCTACTTTGAAATTCTGCGTCTGTGCAAGCTTAGGTCTCGGATTCAAACGTCTTGTTCTAGCATTTGCAGAATATTCAAAGAGCCTTGAGTATCATCGAACCCACGAACTTCATCCTCGTGTTGGGAGCCCAAGATGCCGAACACGGCAAGGCACTACGTAAAGGTGTGTCATTTTTTTGTAGTTAGCGAATTATGATGCAAAAGCCCAGAGAGCCCCTCCTTCCGGGGGAGATATTTGGTTCTTATTTCTGTTGTTGTTTGGATGCAGGGTCATTCGATTAATTACAAGGGGCTGTTAACATCAATTTGTGAATTACAGGCAAGGCTATTTCGAAGTAAAATAAGAACCTAGAAGAGTTCACGTCATTTTCAGAGCTACCTTATTTGCAAGGTCATGTCTCAGACTCTAAATAAATCTGGTTCATTATTTTTTAACTGAACGAAGATTGCATTTGAAATTCAATCGAGATACAGTGTCACTTTTGTTAGTGCGCTAATTTACAATCGGTACCAAAAATATCTTAGTTTAAAGGATTCTAAGCTTCGCAAGGGTAGGAACACACAGACACACACAGACCCCCCCCCCCCCCCCCAGTTTGTAAATTTAGAGTTGGGGCAGAGCAACCAAGGGCAAACAAAAGCAGCTTCAAAGGGAAAGAATGTTTTCATGAGGTATTTCAATTTGGAGTTTTACTACTCCAGCAGTCACAAGGGTAAGTATGCTGTCTGAGAAGAAGTCACTAATATATGTCTTCTCTTGTTAGCATCAGAACCGAAGGAGTGAGATTCGACCACTCTGGTTCATGTCACTTCTCTAATAAATCCCTGGCACGGTTTGAATTACATTAACTATAAAACGAATGGATACCATATTGTAAAACCATACAAACTATCCATTCTTTCCGTATTTTATAGCTGTTTTCGTTCATCACAAGATCATGTTTCATTTAAAAACATGAGCTGGGGGCGCCTGGGTGGCGCAGTCGGTTAAGCGTCCGACTTCAGCCAGGTCACGATCTCACGGTCCGGGAGTTCGAGCCCCGCGTCGGGCTCTGGGCCGATGGCTCGGAGCCTGGAGCCTGTTTCCGATTCTGTGTCTCCCTCTCTCTCTGCCCCTCCCCCATTCATGCTCTGTCTCTCTCTGTCCCAAAAATAAATAAACGTTGAAAAAAAAAATTAAAAAAAAAAAAAATAAAAACATGAGCTGCTGTGTCAGATAACCTGTGGGGTCACGTGAGCATTATAATTTCTTCTTTAGTTCAAAATGATGAAGTCCACGTCCGGTCCAAGTAATGACTATCAGTGCTAGAAACATCTAATTTGATCTTAAAGCATTTCAATACAATTTGAATGTTTTGACGCAGAAAACGCAATGCGGAATGTTAGCTACTGAAGCTCCAAATGAGTCAATGTTGGGAAGAAATAAAAATAACTGAATGGCCTTGACAACATTCGAATGGAACTCAGAAACTGACTTCTCTTGATTCCTTCTTAATCACTCCACTATGCGCCTATCTTCACCTACTAAGCCCATGCTCAGTGGTGTGCTAGGTACACAGGAAAGACAGGATAAACAAGAATTGAGCTCTGTCTTGAAATCCCTTTTAGCTGGCTTTTCTGAATTGCTACAATTTCACAGATCAGAGATCAAATGGATATACACTCCACTCAACTGAACAGATCTGCATTGGATCCTGACTTTCTCTTCTTATTCTCAATTACATTACTATTTGGCATATCTCTAATTGGGCTAAAAATCAAATTATAGTCCATGTGCTAAGGAACCAACAATTAACAAGCTAATCAACTGTCTCCTATTTCCATTTCAAATATTCAAGCTAACTGTTTACATGTCAGGCTATACCTTGATTACAGGTAAGAACCCTTATTGTAAAAAGAAATGGGACTTCCATGGTAGGCTTGAATTTCCCAAGTTCCACATTTCCTAACAGTGAGCTAAAATGAGTCACTATTTTCTCATTAAAACATAAAACAGTCTCGTTCGAACATATAGCATTAGAACTATTTAACGTTGGCCTCTGGATGGAAAGATACTTCATGGACATCTTAACTGCTTCACCCTCTTCAGGCAGTGGCGAGCCTTTGGATGTGGTGTATGTTCCTGATTTGTTCATTTTAGCTACTCTGCCCGGTATGAGGTGGTATCTCAGTGTGGTTTTGATTTGTTTTACCCTGATGAGAAGCGACGTTGAGCATCTTTTCATGTGCCTGTTGGCCATCCGGATGTCTTCTTTAGGAAAAAAATCAGGAGACTATAGTTTCTGGAGAGGATGTGGAGAAACGGGAACCCTCTTGCACTGTTGATGGGAATGCAAACTGGTGCAGCCACTCTGGGAAACAGTGTGGAGGTTCCTCCAAAAATTAAAAATAGATCTACCCCATGACCCAGCAATAGCACTGCTAGGAATTTACTCAAGGGATACAGGAGTGCTGATGCATAGGGGCACGTGTACCCCAATGTTTATAGCAGCACTTTCAACAACGGCCAAATTATGGAAGGAGCCTAAATGTCCATCAACTGATGAATAAAGAAATTGTGGTTTATATACACAGTGGAAGACTATGGGGCCATGAGAAAGAATGAAATCTGGCCTTGTGTAGCAACGTGGATGGAAGTGGAGAGTGTTATGCTAAGTGAAAAAAGTCATACAGAGAAACACAGATACTGTATGTTTTCACTCTTATGTGGATCCTGAGAAACTTAACAGAAGACCATGGGGGAGGGGGAGGAAAAAAAAAGTTACAGACAGGGAAGGAGGCAAACCAAAAGAGACTCTTAAAAACTGAGAACAAACTGAGGGTTGACGGAGGGTGGGAGATGGGTATTGAGGAGGGCACCAGTTGGGATGAGCAGTGGGTGTTGTATGGAAACCAATTTGACAATAAACTTCATGTTTAAAAAAATAAACTGAACCAGACAGCGTTAAAAAAAGGATAAATCTAACAAAATATGTGTTAAGATCTGTACACTGAAAACTACAAAATATTGCATAAAGAAACATAGGCATACCTTGGAGATATCATAGATTTGCTTCCAGACCACTCCAATAAAGCAAATACCACACACACACACACACACACACACACACACACACACACAAGTAATCTCTACACCCAGCAGGGGGCTTGAACTCCAAGATCAAGAAATGCATGCTCTTCAGACTGAGCCAGCCAGGTGCCCCTGATCCAGTATTTTGAATTTCTTTTGTTATTTTAAGTTCCAGAAGGAAGCGGAGGCACTGAGTAAATTTAGATATTTATTACCAGTAGTATTTCTTCCTTCAAAGTATTCCTAAAGATGATTTGGTGATTACAGGTAGACCAGATCCAGTCCCAAGAAGCATGCTCGTCAATGAAACCAAACCTTCATGTGAGTTGGGTGTATAAACGTAAGGTTAGAAGCAGCTAGGTCTTAACTACTATGTCCAAAGTCTACGACTCCGTGAAGATCGATAACCCAAGAAATGCCACAATTAGTTTCTGAACTGATTCATGGTAGAATTGCTGAACAATGAGGACCTACCTACCCATTACAAATACCGTTGATTGTCTAGCAATCTTTCAGTGACCGGGTACAAAGGCGTAAAAGGGCTAGAAATTTTAGATACTAGACGGGACCAGTGGTCAAGATATTTGGGGCAGTGAAGCCTTTCGAACAATGTATTCATAGATGTCTAAGTAAAAGGCTGCCTGGGACTCTATGTAAAGGAATATTTTTAAATCGAAAACACTCATATTTAACTTCTCACTGCCAAGACCCAATCATTTTATGTAACTGTCAGATAAACCCTGCACTACATCACCTATCTTTGTATGTAACTGCCAGGTATATAGAAAATATATTTCCTCTTACTCAGCTTTTTCCATTTTCACAGTCATCTTGGTGAACAGGAACTACACGCGTACCATACATGTAAAAATAATGATTTTCATCTTCTCCAAATTTCATTTCTAAGATTTTTTTTTTTTCAATTTAGGTCATATACAAGATGGAGAGGAAGCAACGTGAAACTTTTTATTATTTTCACATTTCCCAAGTCATAATTGGAGAAGTGCTACTTTATCATACCTCACGAATAAAGGGAAATAGGAAAAGGAAAATGGTCTCTGTGTATCACTACAGAGATGCTATAAAAGAAGCATTTTTTCCCAGATAAGGGGTGCATGCACGCAGGCGCACACACACACACACACACACACACACCCCGAATCATTACTTTGACTTCCATTTAGCACAACAGTAAAATATGACTGAACAAAATGTTCACAATCAAGTCCCCCAGCTGGATACAGGGTACTAAGCCAGTATGAACTTAGCTCTGGTTAATCAATCTTTCAGAGAAACACAAGAGTGGAAGACACATCGGGAGCCATGCCAAACCATCAAGTTTTACCTATTTTTAAGCTTGAAATCACATCAAGTATAAAAATGACACATTCGAATGCATCCAAATGCCCACTTGTTGAATTGATTCATTATTTTGTCATTGGCTACAGATGAAGAAACTGAGGCACAGAAACTATTAACCAGGTCACAGGGCCCGAGCAGTGCCAAGGGCTGACTTCAAGGTTAGTGCTATTTCCTCCGGGATCATGGACGTGGCAAGAACAAGGGTCTGAGGGTGGGGGTAGAGTGAATAAGACACTGCATTTTAGACAGTTTGGGACAGCATGTTAATGTCTTCTGTGCAACTGGGGAGACAATGGTGCGATTCAAATTCTATTTTTTTTTAATAAAAATTTTTTTAATGTTTTTATTTATTTTTGAGACAGAGAGAGACAGAGCATGAGCAGGGGAGGGGCAGGAAGAGAGGGAGACACAGAATCGGAAGCAGGCTCCAGGCTCTGAGCCGTCAGCCCAGAGCCCGACGCGAGGCTCGAACTCATGGACTGTGAGATCGTGACCTGAGCTGAAGTCGGACGCTTAACCAACCGAGCCACCCGGGCGCCCCCTCAGATTCTATTGTTAAAGGTTGGAACATTCCCTAAAGCATGAGGTGAGTACGAGGGAGGGAATAAAAGGCCCAAATCAAACCTGGCAAAACCTCTGTGTGTTGAAATAGTATCCCATAATGTGAAGTAAATAAAACAAAAACATACAAAGACCTTGATCATCCTTGCCCTGTCATCTGAAACGAGTTCGTTACTGGTTATTTCCACAAATTAATTCGTATCCCTAACTTTCTCTGGATAATGAAAGTTACTGCACACTTACTACGCTTTTGCAGAGACCTGGTAACATAAAGAAAGTTTTATGCTATTGTCCACGACAAGATAATTACGAATTTTGTAGAGCCCTCTCCATTTATAATTTATATTCTTATAAAAGTTAACCTTAGCCTTGTACATGTTGTTTTGTTTGGTGTCCTTGTGCCTGGTTTTAATCTTAAATAAAGGGATAAGAAATGCTACTCTTTTTTTTTTTTTTCAACAGGGGAAAAAAATCTGAAAAGCCACTTCAACAACCCCAAATACCGCCGTAGTTTTATCCCACTTCACTAACCTCTCCTACTTGTGAGGAGCTTTGATTTGAGCTAACAAGGTTATCAGACTGTCTGTCTATTGTCCTGTCATGGCTCCCTCGGCTGGCTTCCTGCGGTAAACAGTGCTGATGCGATGTTTTGTGCAGGCCACAGCCCAAGAGGGGGGTGGTAGGGGAAGGTCTACGGAGAGGGACAGGGTCACAGAGCTGTCAAGGCCTTCCCAGGGATGGGGCTGTCGCAGACCTACGGTCCATTCTAATCAGGCCCTCCACTTGCCGACCTTAGGCCCAGGTCCTCTTCAGCGGCCAGGAAACGGGGAGAGAAGCCGTATGCTTTGTTCTTTTGAAGTGAATACAGACAGCAGTTAACAGAAGAAAGCAGTGGAAGAAATGAGGAATCTGGTCAAGGTAAAAGCAGCTCAGGCCTTAGTTCGGCACTGACCTATTTTTTTTTTTTCATCAATTCTTAATTCACATAATCACTCGCCAAACTGCTCTGGCTAAATCCTCGGAGGGGTGAAGAGGATTGTATTTAGCAACGAGTTGAAATAAAACATTGTATGAAACCTTATCTCATCAGCTAATGAAAATTAAAAAAGCGTATCTGTTCACATCTCTCCAAGGTTCTTCGGTGTCCTATTGCGTCCCGACCGTCTCTGACAAAAATATAGATGTTGCGGGGTGAGTAAAAGAGTGGACTGAATAGAAGCTGAGCGCTTTAGATACCCCTTGATGTACCGATGTCAGCTTCAGCTAACAATGCTACACGACGTTTGTCACATACACGACGTGTATGTTTTCTATTGCGGCTATAACGAATTCCCACAGACGGTGGGTGAAATCGACACGAATTTATTCTCTTACAGGTCTGGAGGTCCCAAGTCCAAAATGGGGGTCAGTGGACTAACATCCACGTGTGAGCAGGGCTGCATTCCTTCCGGAGGGCCCCGGGGGATAATCTGCCTTCTTGTCTTTTCCAGATTCTACAGACCACCTATCTGCCTTAGCAGGTGGTACCCCTCCACCTTCAAAGCCGGTAACGATCAGTCGGGTCTTTCTCATGTCACCGTCGCTCTGGTTCTGACTATTCTGCCTCCCACTTGGACAAGAGGCTCTGGTCATTACCTTGGGTCCACTCTGATAACCCAGGAAAATCTCTTTACCGATGAATGGATCCACCTGGTCCCAGTTCCACTGCAACCTTCCTCGCGATGCAACGTAACATACTCACAGGCTCTAAGGATGGAGACATCTTTGGAGGGCCAGTACTCTGCCTACCACACACGGCATCAACGGAAGTGATGAGCACGACTGGGAAATGCGCACAGGATACACGTTAACGAAATTAATGCTTTGAAACGAATCTCCCGAAGGAGATGCGGACAAGTCGAGTCAGGCAAGTTTCACACATCCGTGTATCCATCATTCCAGACATTCTCGCACTAGTTTCTGTTTCGTCCTTCAGTCTAGGATCCTCCGAAGAGGCAGCTTCTCACACACCATTATCGGGCTATTGCTGAGCCCAACCAAGTCAGCTGTTTTTCAAGTTAAGTGACTACTGGTAAGGAATAAGCCATTTGCAGAAACCAGCTTCAAAACAGATACATAAAACCCACCAAGTACCAACGAGGGGCGAGGCGTAAGACCCGTGCTATGACACACACATACGCGCCCTCACAAGATGGATGTGTCTATTCACAGCTGGAAAGCTAAGCTTTTGCGTAAGCCTGTGCTACTCTAATCTTTACTCAAAGTACCTGAAGAGGAAGAGAAGGAGGAGGCAGCCATTGTGCAAAGGTAGTCTACTTTCTAGGACATATTGTGGAACCAAAGGTTGGGTTGCATAACCAATAGGTTTGGCAAGCAGTCCTAAATTCTTCTTTTATTCCATCAACCATTCCAAAGTATAATGCAATTTCTCTGTCCATATGCATCAATGATTGAATTGTCAGCACCAAATTTCATCTCCAGTTAAAGATTAAATTCCAATACAACCTGCTTATTCTTATTTTTGAGATGGCTCATTCGACATGTCAATGAAGTATCCTGAGACGGATTTGTGCCGACAATTTTGAAGTAGACGCATTTTGCCTGGACTCCTAACCAATCACGCCGATTCTTGTCCTATATCCGATATACTAAGTGACTTTGCAAAACACAACTTCTTAGCACGATCTACAGCTGCATGACCTGGTCCTTGCTAGAAATTTCTCTCTAGACTTATTTCCCACCACTTCCCACTTAATGCCTCCCGTCAGACTTCCTACAATACTCCGCACGAGCCCTGCTGTGTCAAGTTTCAGAGCCTTTTTTTGTTTGTTTGTTTCCTCTGTTTGGAACACTTTCCCCAGTTCCTTTATTTATCTCAACCCCCAACATCCATCAAGACTTTACTCAGGTATGGCTTCTAAAATTTCCCCTAACTCCACACTTACCCACCTGGGGTGGTGACCTCCCTCACCTTTTTTAATGTTTATCCCCTTCTTGAGGTCAGAAGTGGGGTCTTAATCTTTTCTTTTCCCAGTGATTAGGGAAGACGTTTAAAAGAAGATAATCAAGACATCAGGGATGATTTACCAGAGGAAACACTGTAACCTTGACTGGAGAAAAGCTAAATAAGCGCGAGCTTCTATCACTGGATCAGTTATGAGTGTGGTGTCTCTCGATTGGATGGGGCCCTCAGATGTGGGGCGACAATCGGGCGGAAGGTGGTGCGGGCCATGAAAGAATTCACCTGAGGCAGAACAAAGGAGACAGTTTATTGAATACACCGCAAGGGAGCGGTAGGCAGGACAGCAAAGGAGAGACTGTCCACAAGGATGCAGTAGGTGGGGGATGTTTTTCAAGGGGGAAGATGAAGACGTATGGCACCGTACGGGATTTTCCCTTGTGGAAACGGTGCCTGGTTTTAAGTAGCCAACTGGTTACTTAGGGCCTATGGGTATTTTTTTTTAAATTTTTTTTTCAACGTTTATTTATTTTTGGGACAGAGAGAGACAGAGCATGAACGGGGGAGGGGCAGAGAGAGAGGGAGACACAGAATCCGAAACAGGCTCCAGGCTCTGAGCCATCAGCCCAGAGCCTGACGCGGGGCTCGAACTCCCAGACCGCGAGATCGTGACCTGGCTGAAGTTGGACGCTTAACCGACTGCGCCACCCAGGCGCCCCGGGCCTATGGGTATTTTGAGGTGGGGGCCTGATGGGCCTGTCCGTATTCAGCCAGAGGGTCACTGAGGGCCCTTACGCCTTCATTAAGATTGTTATTCACCTTTATTATCATCAAACTGTATCTTTCAACTTTCAAGTGGGTTCTACTACATTAGAATTGGGTCGATAAATTCATCCTCGTAGTTATTTAAAAACTGGGTTGGGGCACCTGGGTGGCTCAGTCGGTCAAATGACTGACTCTTGACTTGGGCTCAGGTTGTGAGATCTCAGGGTTGTGAGACTGAGCCCTGGTCGAGCCCTGGTCAAGCCCTGCGTCGGGCTCTGCCCTGGGCACAGAGCCTGCTTAAGATTCTCTCTCTCCATCTCCCTCTGCACCTACCCCTCTCGTGTGCTCTTTCAATCTGTCTCTCTCTCTTAAAAAAAAATGGGTCATAGCTTCTTCAGTTAGCCTTATTTTTTTAAAAAGGGGGCAATACTAGTTGATTTAGTCTATCTAAAGTTTTCCCTATAATTTATAGAATACAGGTTTGCGAACAAGGTGTAAGTGGACGTCGTTTCCAAATTCTTCTATCTACACTCACCTCTTTCGGTAAAAGGCATGTTTAACCGGAAAAGATCCCTGGAACATCTCTCTGCTTTTTGTTTTTCTCTATGGCCGTTAACATCAATCTTCTAACAACCCTTTATGTGGTCACCAGACTACTGGCTAAATCAGATGAAAACTGAAATGCTTGCTTGAAGGTTGAGACTTGGTGGAAAGTGGACAAGCTGGGCATAATTGGTGACCATGATTCTTAGCTTCATTAAAATTCTCTCCTTCTGGCTTCCCATGTTGGTGTATGTGCTGCCGAAGCGAGCACTCTCTTTCTGGCTTCATACACACCGGTATATTGGCTGACGCCAACTGATTGAATTTCTATCTCATGACCGTACCAGCTTCCCAGAGGAACCGAGGCACTGGAAGGGACACTTACTCACTTCTGTTAGTAAGCACCAACCCTCACTAGCCAGACTGGGGGGCAAAACTGGAGCCATGATCTTTTCTCCTGCCTTCTCAGCCAGTTAGTGGGAGGAACAGCTATAAAGTAAGCGTGTGTGCATGTGGGTGGGCACAAGCTGACACAAAAGAATCTGAAAAAGTTCTAGAATCAGCACCATAACCCAAAGAATAGTTTTTAGTTATGTAAGAAATAGCAAATAAAATAATAAAAACTGATCTAGGAAAACGGATTTATGTTGGGGTGATATACAGAAAAATGCTCTGTGTTGAAAAAAACAAGAAAAAAGTGTGTGAAGTCGAAACTGCTTTTATGAAATTGAATTCTGGGCAACTTTCCATCCAGCTTAGATGTGTGTGGGGACGAAGGTTGTAAGAAATCCCTTCCATTATTAAAAAGTGTAATTCATGTGCTTTTTTCATTCAGACATACCTTGTCTTTGCTGCAGTTGTGTGAGGAATTTGATAGTCTGGCAGCATACTCATGAGTGATGGGAACATTTTGCCTAAATCCAAAATAAAGGCTTTTATTTAGTGGCAGCATTAGACCCTGCCCGGACAGCTGAATGTTACAAAGCTCTTTTTTGGCCCCTAGCAGTGAAATAGGAAATCTTTAGAAGGATTGAAATTGTCACTATGGACCTAAGAGATGTCTCTTTTATTCAAGCCTGGGGGTCAACTTCAGTCATGGTGGGAGAATTTAAAAACTTTTTGCCTCTTCACAGAGTGATTTTCACTGAAGTAACTCCTCAAACATGAAGGTCAGCAGGCCACATTCCAGTTACTTCAGTGAAAATCGACCGAAATAAAATAAAGCAGAGTCTAGTTTTTCTGATATTCTGTCAACTAGAGATTCCTATTAATGGCTTCTCCCACATGGATCATTGAAAACTGATAGTCTCCCTGGTAACCCTGAAGTCCTGAAACATCTCGAAAGCTTTCCCAAATTATCAAAGAAAGATGGAATGACTTCAGTATCATTTCGATGTTAACTATATTTCATACAAGATAATGACTCGATGTTTGTATATACTGCAAAATGATCACAACAATTCCAGTAAACATCCTTCAATGCTCTTAAAATTGAGGATCCAAATGTCGCACAAAGGTATAGTCCCTTCAATTCAACAGATGTGACTAATGAGAAATATAATTTGTAAGCATATACAGATTAGAGAACAAGATTGTGTTTACTATTGTAAAACAAATTAAAAGAACATAGAAGTTCCTTTCAGCATTTACTATAGATTTTCTGAGCAGCTACAATACACAAGAAAGTATACTAGGTTTTGTTAAAAAAAAAAAAAACAACAACAAACTTGTGTAAAAAAAAAAAAAGGTCCTTCAGGCCTTCACAATCTGATGGGGCAAATAATATTTTTTTAATGTTTCCCTACTGCCTAGGCCAGCAGAGTTAAGTCTATCTGCGTTCTTTTGTAAAAAAGATATTGTTTGGGGGGAGCCTGGGAGGCTCAGTCGGTTAAACGTCCGACTTCGGCTGAGGTCATGATCTCACAGTTTTTGAGTTCGAGCCCCGCGTCGAGCTCTGTGCTGACAGCTCGGAGCCTGGAGCCTGCTTCCGATTCTGTGTCTCCCTCTCGCTCTGCCCCTCCACAGCTTGCACACACTCGCTCTTTCTCTCTCTCTCTCAAAAATAAATGAAAACATTAAAAAATTCTTAAACGTAACATTTGATACTTGTTAATTCCCTGAAAGGAGGGACAAGATATTTGAACAAGGAGACATCTGTGGCCAAGAGTATCTGATTTACTTCCAGGGCTGATTTTCTGAATAGTCGCCTACATAGGTTCTCTCTCTCTCTCCCTCTCTCTCTCTCTGTGAACGAGCAAACGCTCTTGAAGCTGTAAACTGCATAAAGGAGGTCGAAATACATAGCTGGAGGAAGGTCAATCTTCAGCCACTGGCACCTTTTAGCACGTTACTAATAAGCACTCAAGGATCACCTCTTAGTTAACTCAATATATGTAGCATCTGACGTATCCTACTTCCCTTAGCTTGGTTTCTTATGAGTTGATTTTTCCCTACCTTAGAGGAATAATAGCAACGTAAAAAGGTTTGAGTAGGTATGGAAAATTTTAGTATCTGAGCTACACCTACTCTTTAATTTTAGCTTTTCATTAAAATGGCCTCAGTTGGTTAACCGTTACTTTGATCTCCTATGAAATGTCCTTACTGGCCATCAGGAATATCCTGATAGTCTGGTTCATGGAAAGAAGGCCCCTGTTCTATTGCCAGCGGATGTGTTCTATAGTCTAGCGTGATTTTCTTCAGTTGTCTACTTTATATCAGGATGGATATCATGTCTAAGATATTTTTGCCACGATATCATGTTCATCTGTAGGCTGCTTATTCTTTGCTGGCCTTCAGATGCATTCTATGTTCTCCTGTGATCTTTTCTAGGCTCCCTGGAGTCTGACCACTCTGAAATCTCCCGGGCTCCTTTACTGGATGGCTTCAAGTTGGGTTTGGCCAGTGAGAGTCATCAGCAGATCAAAGGTTGGGAGAAGAAAGACAGCAAGGTCATGGGGTTTCTTCTTTGCTTCATCCTGGCTCCAGGCTATGGTTCCGGAAGTAGCTGCATTTCTCCACACCTGCTGACAGTATTTCTTCACTGATTCCGGTTCTCCCCAGGGTCTGTTTCTTCCCCTTCTGCCTTAGGAGGGACAATGGCTTTCCGCTGCGACTAGATTCTGGGGGCCTTGTCGTGCCTAATTGTCCCATCAACTCTATAGCAAGATCTCTTAATTGTGAACCATGTGACGGTAAACTGTATTTCCTGCAGGGATCTTCGCTGATCCCCAGGAAGAAAATACCAGGCTTTTATAAGAATCTTGTTCTTAAAAAAACAACAAAACTTTACCATGACTGCTTAGTATTCAAGAGCAAGTTATTGTGATAAATAAGATCAACCGTGAATCTCTAGGACACTTCTTCGGGAGTCAGAAACAGTCCTATCCTTGGTCTCTTGGAATTTTGTTACAGACCTGGGTCTAATCTTGCCAGTGTATCCAGTCTCCACAGTCCCGTAAATCCACACTGATGCCAGAGACAAGTGAATTAGACAGAGGTAATCACATCATTCCTCTGCTCAAAACTTTTCAAGGACCGCCCATCATTCCCAATACCAACACGATCCTTCAAGATATGCCTGTGGCCTACATACCTAGCATTATGTCCAAACACGTTCATTGCCAAGCTTAGTGGAATTGCCTGGAGTTTTCTAAGCACTCGATTCACTCCTATGCTTCTACAGTTCTTGGTAGAGTCTTCCATTATAATATTTACTTTAGGTTCTCCAAACCGTTCGTTTGTCTGTCCTTCCACAGGAATTCAAGGCTCGTCGGGGACTCTACATCTTTTTGTCATTTCATGTCCATGCCAAACGACATCGGGCCTATCACCAAAATCTGATCGATCAGAGGTTTTCAGTCTTGATGGCACATTAGAATTACCTACGGAGCATCTTTTTAAAAAATCTTTGTGTCCACACCCTATCCCAACCAAGTGAATCAGAATCACGAGGGTGGGCCCCCCACATCAGTTTTTAAATTCCCCAGGTGATCTGAATGTGTACCTCAAGTTGAAATCTCTCAATAGTTGATGAATGAAGGAATCATTGTGTTAAAGAAAATTTAGAACAAAGGAGGGCATACGCTAGAATGTTAATGGTGATTTGCTCTGGTTAATTGGTAATATGCTAGCTTTGCATTCTCTGTGTTTTTCCAAATTTTCCACATTTCCTAGAATGAGTATCATTTTATTATTAGAAAAAATAAAAGTGCTGCTAAGTGACCTTTGCCTATCATGACCTTTACCTATTAGTAGTGTGAAAGCTAAATGTGTTATAAATCATGGTATTTGGGGATTAGAACAAAGGTTTCACTTTGAAACCCTAGGTACATCACCCAATGCGTGTCTCCGTGTTCAAGAGGTTAAAGGGAGAAGTTTCTGCAGTCGGTGACCCAGTACCGCTCCATTCACTGTATTTACAGTTTGGGTTCCGTGGATCCTTTACGAAAGAAACTTATTCCAGGGTGAGAAATAAGTCCCTCTCACTTCTGTCACATTTCCTTTCACCAACAGAAAATGGTAAACACAGGTCCTCTGCCTGGCGAGACTGTGAGATTTGGGCAAGAGCAAAACAAGAGAGCCAAACACTGGAACAGCGATAAGTAAGTTTCATCCACGTTTAGACCACAGATAACTACAAGCATCAATTTCTTCTAATCTGGGGAAGAGGGGACACGTAGTAAGAGGTGCTGAGGGACGAAGGCTGCTGTGCCTTGATGGCTTGTCCTTACTCTGTGCTCCAGGGCCTGGGAACAGTTGCTGCCCAACGGCCAGAGAAGGGGTACAGTGTGGTTCACAGAGCCCACTCTTTGGACACAGAGAGTCCAAATGCAGGTCCAGAATGCAGGGCCACCAAGTGCTTTCTGAATCTGCCTGCATTAGTAGGCCTATAGAGTCTTAACTTCTTTCTGGATTGGGA
This sequence comes from Prionailurus bengalensis, assembly GCF_016509475.1. Classification (NCBI taxonomy): domain Eukaryota; kingdom Metazoa; phylum Chordata; class Mammalia; order Carnivora; family Felidae; genus Prionailurus; species Prionailurus bengalensis. The sequence continues at coordinate 26,187,597 of NC_057361.1, read as the reverse complement.
TCAGCTTAGAGGTTATGGTGGTAGGAGGCATGACCTATTTAGTGAAACCATGTCCCTGAGGGCCGTGCATGGAGTGTTCAGTTTGAAGACAAGCCTAGAAAAATCCTTTCATTTTCATATGTAAAGAAATAGTGGCTCCAAGAAAGGGAGCCAACAACCTGAGGTGACCCAGCACCAGACAGGGCTGTTGAGAACGCTAACGTTCCTCCGAGGCAGGAAGTGATCTCACCCGGGGTCACATGCCCCTTGGGATGCTATGGTATGCATCCAGGCGGGGTGTGTGCACACCCTGTGTCATTCAGGGAACTGTGTAAGGAAGGGAGACCTGCACTGAGGTGCCACCTGTTCCCTCCCCGGGGCAGGGAGTTACTTAACAAGAACCCCTTCTCAACTTTCAATCTCACCATCCTTATGTATAGACCTGTCCATAGGATACCATCTGAGAGCTACAGTCAAGAGTAAAACTGACGCCTCACATGTGTGAGGCTTTCCCCCCCCACAGATGGGGAGTATGTGTGCTCTGTCTGTTGAGGGAGGAGCAAACAAAATGAATGACAAAGGTGAGAAATCCTAGCCTCAAGCGTTTAAGGATTCTCGCAAGCTGGACCAGATAACCTATTACAGAACCAAGGTCTTATAGACTTACACGGAATAAAACGATTTTTCTCTATCATTAAGAAACAGGTATAGAAAGCCTAGTACCGTACCTAGAACAGATAAGACACGATAATGGAATGGTAGCTACCCAAGAGTTTACAATTAATCAGTTTACAATTAATCCGTTTACAATTAATTCAGAAGAAGAGTGGCAAGAATGGAAGTGAACCAACCTAAACTGCATGTTGGTAATATGACTTGTAGGCATTCACAGAATCCAGAAAATGACTGGACGTCAGTAAAGAAACACTAGGGTGCAAGGTTTTGTCAGAATGTGGATACAAAATACTTAAAAATTCCAAGACAAAAGGGCAACTAGACTCTGTCGGGTATTAAAAATTCAAGGATGGACCTGGGAGCAGGTCAAAGACACTAGTTTTTTTTTTTTTCTGGAGCTCGGAGTTGAGCAGTTTTGTTTCCTCCCACCCCAGAAACTTACAGGTAATCACAGTTGCTTTGTTTCATATTATCTCTTTAACGGATCAGAACCAGACAAATTAACATTTCCCCCCTCCTACTTGCTCCCTTTCTCAAAGGTTTTAAATGCTTTAAGAGTAAAAGGATATGTTGTCCCAAATAAAATTAGCAGTCATGAACTGAAATGATGAATTTTACCGTAAAACTGGCCAATTAAAAAGGATGCAATTTTTTTTCCTTGACATGTTTCACATTTTATTTACATTTTAAGACTAACTTTAATCTCAAAATCACATATCCACGCACCCATTTCCTTTTGGTTGATTTCACTTAAACTCAAGGCGTGTCAAACAAAGACTGAACAAACGTTGACCATATATGTTACATGTAACACAAAGGGACGGCTTTTAACTGAAATTCACTGACCTCCCCCACAACATTATTTTATTATAAATACAGGTATCAAAACAATCCTGAACTTATTTTTCATACTTCTCGCCGTCAGCACCCATACCGCTTCAAAAATTAACACAATTTGTGACAGTATTCATGGTACCTGCTACTTTCGGCAACTTCAGCTGAAGCTCTTTCACTGAGCAAGATGGAAATAACATGCCATTTCTGTATTTCCTTCCCGAGATTTTTTTACTTTTCAGAGATACACCTGCTTGCACACCAGGTGATTCTTCTTCCCATGCTTTCATCTTATAAACCTGAATTCTATTTTGAGTACTCCAGGTTGCTGAAATGGTAGTGCCTTAACAAGAAAAAAAAAATGGTGCTGCATTTTTCCTCCTATAACCCGAAAACCTAATGGTGTGTATATATTAAATATATCCTTACAAATGTCCAGGTCATGTTTACCAGCTGGAATCCTTTCACTTAATGGGTGGCTATTTTGCATTGTGATATCTAGTTAAGACATGAACACGAGTAGAAGGTTGTCGATTTCAGACAAGTTTGGGATCCACTAAAATGAACTGCTATATTTTGTCCTTCTGGTGGCTGTGGAAACTTACTCTTTTCTTTGGACATCAATAGACGTCCTAGCTCTTGAAGTACAACTTTAACGCTATATGAACTTTGCCCTTTTGCTGACGCTGGTATGCCCTGTCCATCCAACATTCACTCGGGATTATTAATTCCATTCATGTTAATTTTGGTTACACATCTAACGGACGGAGGAGCTTCCGGGGAGTTAGGTCCACACTCTAGTCTCAGGCTTTATATTCCGTTTTCACAATTTGTCTGTGGAAACCACCATCCTCTCCTGCAGCCTGAGGCCAAGACTACAATTTTTCAAAAATAATTTGAACCAAGAATCCGGATTACTGTAACTAACATCACAAGTGGCTGGATTCTGGGGCTCCTGGTTGGCTCAGCCGGTTAAGCGTCCGACTTCGGCTCAGGTCATGGTCATTGCAGCTGATGAGTTCCAGCCCCGCGTCGGGCTCTGTGCTGATGGCTCAGAGCCTGGAGCCTGCTTCAGATTCTGTGTCCCCCAGTCTCTCTGCCCCTCCCCCACTCGTGCTCTGTCTCTGTCTCTCTCTCTCAAAAATAAATAAACATTAAAAAAAATTTTTAAAAACCACAAGCGGCTGGATTCCAAGCGTGGAAAGTGACTACAGAGTGCTTTTCTATATTCAGGATATTTTCATAACGATGGTTTTGAAGGAAACAATGCATATGTATGGAACTTCATCAAAGCACACAAAAGCTACAAAGGGCTAGCAAATCCTGAGAGGTCATCGCTTAAGATAGTTTTTTAACACAGATAAAAGAGCTGAGAGTCAGCCTGCTCTTTTGTTTGTTACATGTACAGCAACTTAGCTGATCATGTGTGATAGCAAGAGACAAACGGGGCAGGTAGAGAAATCACCATCATCGAGGCCTTTCTTACCAGGATTTAGACTAACATCAGGAAGAAAAAGTCTGGTTTTTGTTTCTACCTACATCTGTTCACATTCTCTTTTTTTTTTTTTTCAGTGTTTATTTGAGAGAGAAAGCGAGTGCAGGCAGGGGAGGGGCAGAGAGAGAGGGCGACACAGAATTGGAAGCAGGCTCCAGGCTCTGAGTTGTCAGCACACAGCCCGACGCAGGGCTTGAACCCACACACCGTGAGATTACGACCTGAGCCAAAGTCGGACGCCTAACTGACTGAGCCACCCAGGCACCTCTGGTCACATTCTGAATTCAGGATTCAGTGATAGGAACTGGGAAGAATCAAAAGGTGAGTAAGAACCAGTCCCATATTCTAAGCTGCTCACGGTTTAGAAGGAAAGATACGGCACCATTACGTCATCAATATATCCTGTGTGACTAGCTTAGTTACTAAATAAGGTTACGTTTCTTTTACGTGTCTAATAACTTCTACGGCAGTGCTAGGCTTTGAGTAGATGATAAAGAGTTTGTGATTCACTTATTATCTGTTTATCTGATACTATAACTGGCCATCTATGACTAGGTTTTCTCAGACAGGATGAATGGACTTTCAAGGTCTATCCTGTTCCTTCTAATATATGACAGTGTTTATTCTTCTTGAGTAAAGCAATAGGAGTGAAATACTTAAGAGAAAGTTTCTTACTTTTACCAAGACTCAGACCAAGATATGGAAATGCCATATCTAAACGCCCACCAATGGATAGATGGATAAAAAACAAGATGCAGTATACAGACACAATGGAATAAGATGGCCGTGAACACATTATGCTAAATGAGCTAAGTGAGAGAATCACCAATACTGTATGGTATCACTTACACGTGGGATCTCAACAACTCACACTTGCACAAAACAGAGAGTAAAATGGTAGTCACCTGGGGACAGGGGAATGTGACTGATGGTGTTCAAGGGTGCAAATGTAAAATCAGCAGTAAATAAGTTACAGAGATCTAAGGCACACTATAATGAATATATACAACTCTATTGTATTCTATATAATGCGATCAATATCACGACAATAGCAATCGCATTACAATATGTAAATGTACCAAAGTGACACATATACCTTCAATCTACACGGTTGTCTGAAAATACAATTTCACTTCTATTATAAAACTTCTCTCAAGTTTTAGAATTTTCCAAGCATTGCTCCTTTCCAAATGTTTTTACATTTTCGTGTGTTAGGGTTAACACGGTATTCTATTCAAGGCAGCTTATTTGTGAACAGTCTATGTGATCTTAATTGAATTTTGAAACTAGTTTTAAAAAACCAAAGGGTTAGGTGATGAAATGAAACTCCCTGACACTTGACTGTGCCCTTTTACAAGTTCATTAACATAGTGAGACAAAACAAACTGTAAATAAGCAGAAAACAAAACAGTTAAAATGGGGTAAACACCAAGGACGTTATTTTTACCTAGATAAACCTGAACACATCAACTATGGCAACATTTTATTAACCCGGTTGATGAACTCAATATGAACTTGATATACTTGGCAATGTCCAGAAATAATTTTCTAAAAGAATCTAAGTAAGATTACATTTAAGGATACCTGAAGATTCACTAAACTGAAAGTAAATAAATTTTTGGAAAAAAAGTTTTATTTTTTTTAATGTTTATTTTTAAGAGAGAAAGAGAGAGCGAGCACAAGCAGGGGAGGGGCAGGAAGAGAGGGAGACATGGAATCCGAAGCAGGTTCCGGGCTCCTAGCTAACAGCAGCAAGCCCAACGTAGGGCTCGAACTCACAAGCCATGAGATCATGACCTGAGTTGAAGTCCGACACTTAATGGACTGAGCCAACCAGGCGCCCCTAGAACAAAGTTTTTAAGTCATCTCTAACCCAATGTGGGTTTTGAACTCACAACTCTGAGGTCACGAGTCTCATGCTCTACCAACTGAGCCAGAGAGATGCCCCTGAAAGTAAATAAATTTAAGATCTCCCAAGAACTACTCAATCTATAAGAACTTGAACTTTAGAAGGAGGATTTCACCACCAACAAATATTAGTGTTTGATTTGTGGGGGAGGGTTTGTAAATAGTTGAACACTACCATGATTTTAGATACTGGCATTTTCTTTGATCAGATTTATTACATGTAAATTATCTCATTTTTCTTCAGTACATAATTGTTAAAGAGATCATCTGCTGCCAGTATATTTGCTTTTATTAATATTTAATCTATCTACTCAAATGTACATTTATCTCAATTTACTATTAATTTGGGTTATTTGGAAAAGACTAATTCACTCTCAGCACCATGTTTAAATTTGGAAAGTAGCAGATTCTCAGACACACTACGTAGCATGCCTTACCTTTTCATTATAATAACAGACTATGAGGAAATACACCGGATTCCTGGCTACAACTTCTTTTTTTTTTATTATTAAAAAATGTTTTTAATGTTTATTCATTTTTGAAAGAGGGAGAGACAGAGCATGAGCAGGGGAGGAGCAGAGAGAGAGGGAGACACAGATCTGAAGCAGGTTCCAGGCTCTGAGCTGTCAGCACAGAGCCCGATGCGGGGCTTGAACTCATGAACCACAAGATCATGACCTGAGCCGAAGTTGGACACTTAACCCACTGAGTCACCCAGGGGCCCTCTTTTTTTTTTTTTTTTAACTTTTTAATGTGTATTTATTTTTGAGAGACAGAGTGTCAGTGGGAGAGGGACAGGGAGGGAGAGAGAGGAAGAGGGAGGGAGGGGGAGAGAGAGAGAGTGAGAGCGAGAGAATCTGAAGCAGGCTCTGTGAGCACAGAGCTGGAAGCGGGGCTCGAACCCACGAACCATGAGATCAAGGACAGGACCCGAAGAGGGACGCTTAACCGACTGACCACCCAGGTGCCCCAGCAACGTCTCTTTCTTAACACTGCTTCTCTCATCTCAGTCTATACACCATAATTAATGACCAGAGGGCAAAAAGACTCTCCATTTTATCCTTTATCACCATTACACCCTCTTTGCCTTGATTTACAGCAGGTATATCCTTACAGGGCTGTGAGAAACCAGCACAAGGCGCAGAGGCGTGGTTTCATGCAGGAATCTATAAAGATAGCTGAGTTGTACCACCACGTTATTCTTAAAACAGAGTAAATAGTATCTGACCTGAAACAGAGTGCAGCAAACAAGCTCCTTTTGAAAAAAGAAACGATGAAACTCCAACAGATTCATTCAAACAACCATTGTTCTTTTGGGAAAAGGACAAGTTTGAGGTTAATGTGACATTATCTGTGAAATACTGAAAAATCTGTTGGCCTTGAAAGGGATGTCAACATTCTGCCAGCTTTGGGTTACCTTAGTAACTAATAGACTGAGGCCTTGCGAGTATTTAGTGACCAAGGAAAGTGGAAAGCCATTTAGATGTCCTAAGCGGAACCGAAATGTTTTTTCATTGCATTCAACTGGTTTGTGTTCTTTCCTCTTCTCTGAGCTTTCAGAACAGGAAAATTAAGAATGGCTTGAAAATCATTTAGCCAAAGAGTAAGAACAAAATTGGTATTAGGAAATCCAAGGCAAATGCTTGTGCTTCCAACATAAATGGTAGTTTGTATAAAACTTTCATTACCATTAAAATAGAGAGTAACTAACACAGAAGAGGTACCATGAAATGCTTGGCGTCATCCTGGGTTATACTACGAATTTAGATAAATTCTCTCATTTAAACAAGAAGAGTTTTCAGTGATATTCTGGCATAATTGGATACTGTGACTATCATTTTAGTGATTATCTTTGTATAAACCATGAGGCTGAATAGAACATTTAGAATGGTGAGCGACTAGGGATTTATCCAGGTCAATCCCTCCTTGTGCCAGGCAATATTGAGGCCAGTGAGGCAGCGAACACAAATAAGAAAATTCTCTGCTTGGTGAATGCCACTTGTCCCTCTGCCATGCTGCCTCTCCAACCCCATCAGAAAGTGTATCATATCTGATCACCGAGTTATTCCAATCAACAGAGCGACTTTTTTTTTTTTTTGGTCTCATTATTACAGAACAGTTGCTCCCCTAGCACGGTCCCAGCAAAACAAAGGAGAAACTAGACTTAAGAAAAAAGACAGCATGCAGTGCCTGGCTGCCTACCTCAGTAGGTTACGCATCGGACTCTTGGTTTCAGCTCAGGTCATGATCTCACGGTTTGTGGGTTCGAGTCCCGTGCAGGGCTCTGTGCTGACAGCTCGGAGCCTGCTTGGGATTCTCTGTCTCCCATTCTCTCTTGGCCTCTCTCTACTCGTGGGCTGTCTCTCTCTCAAAATAAATAAACTTTAAAAAAATTAAAAAAAAAAAGACCCGCTTAAGTGAACTATAATGCATATACTACAAAATTCATCTAAGTGTGTAATTCAACAGCTTTTACTCTATTTACAGAGTCAAGCGACCACCATTACAACCTCATTTTAGAGTATTTCCAGTTTTTTCTCAAAAGAATCTCTATGCTATGGACAGTCATGCCTGTTACCCGTCTTCCACTCCAAGTAAACACTAATGTATTTTCCGTTTATATAGATTTGCCTTTCTGACCTTTCCATGTAAATAGAATCATACAATATGTGGTCTTTTTGTGGCTAAATAGTAGTTCATTGTATGGATAGATGACAATACACTCATCAGTTGATGGCCACTTGGATTGTTTCCACTCGTTGCTATTATGAATAATGCTGCTATGAACGTGCATACGCCAGCATTCGTGCGGACAGCTTTTCATTTCTCTTGTGGAGATGCCTAGGAGAGGGATTGCTGAGGACCCGCCAGACCGTTTACTCGAGGGGCTGTGCCATTTTACATTTCCACCAGCAATGTAGGAGTGTTCAGATTTCTTCGCGTCCTCCTTTTATTATAGTGATCCCAGCGGAAATCAGGTGAAACTCATTGTGTTTTTGATCAGCATCTTCCTGACGATTAAGAACGGTGAGCAGCACTTCGTGGACTCACTGGTCATTTGTCTATCTCCTTTGGAGTAACGTATTAGGATACTGGTCTTTTTATGATTGGATTTTTTTTTTTAGAGTTCTTAAAAAAATGAAAAAAATGAAAGAATATTTAAAGTTTTTTTTTAAAAGATTTATTTGAGAGAGAGATAGCAAGTAGGGGAGGGGCAGAGAGAGCGGGAGACAGAATCCCAAGCAGGCTCTGCACTGCCATCACAGAGCCTGACGTGGGGCCCAAACCCACGAACTGCAAGATCGTGACCTGAGCTGAAGTCAAGAGCCAGACGCTTAACTGACTGAGCCACCCAGGTGCCCTGAGTTCTTTAAATATTCTGTGCACAAGTCCGTTCTTGGACATACGATTTGCAAGTATTTTTTTCCCCAGTTTGTAACTTGTCTTTTCACTCTCCTAAAGATGTCTTTTGAGGTGCAAAAAATTTATGCAGGGCATTACAGACCTTTAATCTAATAGACCGACCTTGGGAATCAATTTCCAAGAAAAGTCTGTGTATTGGTTATATATTGCTGCTTAGCAAATGACCTCAAACTTAGAGGCTTAAAGCAACACAAATTTATTATCTCCTAGCTTTCACAGGTCAGATATTAGGCACCTTTTAGCTAAGAGGTCCTCTGCTGAGGATCTCAAAAGGCTGAGACCAAGACCTTGGCCAGCTATGTCACTATACGGAAGCTTGGCTAGGAAAAGTTTCCCTTTCTACCCTCCTCAAGTTGTGGGAAAAATTCATTTCCATAAGGGCCTATGACTGAGATCTGTTTTCTTGCTTTCTGTCAGCCAAGGAGTATTCTCAGCTCCTACAGGTCACTCTCAGGTTCTTATCATGTCACCTCCTCCATAGGACATTTCACAACATGACTATTTGCTCCATCAAAGGCAGAAGAACCACCTCTCTCCCACTTTAAATCTCTGTGACTTCAGGAAGGGCCAAATCTCTCTTTTAAGGACTCGCCTGATTAGGCCAGGCCCACCAGGACAATCTCCCTTTTGATAAACTCAAAGTGAACCGTGGGAGTTCAGTCTCCTAACCATGGGAGTTATGTCCTATTACATTAACCGAGTCCACCCACTTGCAAGGATTATAAAGCTGTGTACACCAATGGCTGGGAGTCTTGGGAGTCCATTTTAGGATTCTGTCTACCACAACCCGAAAAGGTAACTTTCTATGTTTATATGGAGAGATGTATAGGAGGAACATTTTAGTTATTTCACTTGTGATTTTTACTTCTGTTTAGAGATTTAAAAAATAACATGAAAATGTTATGTGATACAAATATAACCTAAACTGTTTAATTGGCCCGAGTTTTTGCTTTTGAAGAAAGGCTAAGAGCGAACAAGTGAGTGAGACGTTTCACCAAGACCATGTTTCAAATCATTTTATCATATGAAAACTACCAGGGCTGAGGGTATTGAAACAGCAGTGTTCTCTGTGTTCTCCTATAGGATTCTGTTGGCTTCCAGTCTCACATTTAGGTCTTTCATCGTGACCATTTTGAGTTTATTTTTGTGAATGGTGTAAGAAAGTGGTCCAGGATCATCCTTCTGCATGTCGCTGTCCAGTTACCCCAGCACCATTTGCTGAAGAGACTGTCTTTTCCACTGGATACCGTTTCCTGCTTTGTCAAATATTAGTTGGCCATACATTTGTGGGTCCGTTTCTGGGTTTTCTGTTCTCTTTTTCATTGATCTATGCGCCTGCTTTTGTGCCATTACTATATTGTCTTGATGATCATAACTTTGTAACACAGCTTCAAGTCTGAAATCGTGATGCCTCCAGCTTTGGTTTTCTTTCTCAACTTTGGCAACTCAGGGTCTTGTCTGGTCCCATACAAATTTGACCTCAGCTCCAGCAACTTCTTACTTAGCACGTCGCCGGAGGCAAGGGCAACAAAAGCAAAAATCAACTATCGGGACCTCATCAAGCTAAAAAGCTTCTGCACAGCAAAGGAAACAATAAAACTAAGAGGCAACTGACAGAATGGGAGAAAATATTGCAAATGACATTTTAGATAAAGAGTTAGAATCCAAAATCTAGAAAGATCTTATCAAACTAAATACCTCCCCCGCCAAAAACCCCAAAGAATCCAGTGAAGAAACGGGAAGACACGTATAGACATAGACACTTATCACGCGGCTAACAGACGCATGAAAAGATGCTCAACACCACTCATCATCAGGGAAATACAAACCAAAGTCACCATGCGCTACCACCTCACACCTGTCAGAATGGCTAAAATGAACAAATCAGGAAACGACAGATGTTGGCGAGGCTGCAGAAAAAGGGGAACCCTCTTGCACTGTTGGTGGGAATGCGAATTGGTGCAGCCCCTCTGGAAAACAGCGTGGAGCTTCCTCAAAAAATTAAAAATAGACCTACCCTATGACCCAGCAATAGCGCTGCTAGGAATTTACCCAAGGGATACAGGAGGGCTGATGCATAGGGGCACTTGTACCTCAATGTTTAGAGAAGCACTCTCAACAATAGCCAAATTATGGAAAGAGCCCAGATGTCCATCGACTGATGAATGGATAAAGAAGATGTGGTCTGTGTGTGAGTGTGTATGTGTGCATGTGTGTGTGTACACATTTACGTACACACACAATGGAATATCACTCGATGAAAAAGAATGAAATCTTGACGTTTGCAGCAACGTGGATGGAGCTGGAATGTATTATGCAAAGCGAAATCATCAGTCAGAGAAACAAAGATATATGATTTCCCTCTTATGTGGAATTTGAGAAACAAAACAGATAGCATATGGAAAGGGAAGGCAAAAAGAAATAAAAACAGACAGGGGGGCAAACCATAAGAGACTCCTAAATACAGAGAACAAACAGAGGGTTTCTGGAGGGGAGCTGGGTAGGGGGGATGGGCATTAAGGAGGGCACTTGTGGGGATGAGCACTGGGTCCCATATGTAAGACATGAATCACTCGGTTCTACTCCTGAAGCCAAGACTACACTGTATGTTAACTGACTTGAATTTAAATAAATTTAAAAAGGAAACAGTAGTGTTCTCACGAAGCGTCGTTATTTGAAAATTCATTTGAAAAGTAAAATACTTTCAACTTTTCAAACATTTATGTTAAAATCAACCTTCTCTCGCCCCCTCAACCCCTTTCTCATGCCCACTAAGCAAGCAAGAACAGCCAAGTTTACTTTTATGATCTTGAAATAAATAGTTATGAGAAAAATATTAGTGGAAAAATAATTTTGGGTAATGACTATTTCTACTATAGCTGCTTCTCATTGCTCTGTGGCTTTAAACAACCTTAGAAGATTCTGATAACGGAATCATCACAGCAAATTAAAAATCCAGTTGCTATTTCCGGCTTAAAGCAATTTGATTGCTAACAGTATCACGTAAGTGAAATTTGCTATGAGAGCATAACTTAAGTATTTTCTTCGAAAAGAAAACAAATAAATCCGGGAGGTGACAGATGAGCTACTTCACCAGATAGGGTAGGATCCTCTCTCAATATTTACATGTATCGAATCAGCACGAGGTGCACTTTAAAGACCTTCCAATTTGGGGCTCTAGGGTGGCTCAGCTGGTGAAGTATCTGACTCTTGACTTTGGCTCAGGTCATGATCTCGAAGTTCGTAGGATCGAGCCCCACGGCGGGCTCGGTACTGACAGTGCAGAGCCCACTGGGGATTCTCTCACTCCCTCTCTCTCTGTTCCTCCCCTGCTCACACTCTCTCTCAAAATAAATAAACGTTTTTAAAAAATTAAAAAAGACCTTCCAATTTTGTTTGTCAGTTATATTTGAGTACCCCCAAATTTAATAAACCCAAATTTAATAAAAAGTGGTTTGGGCTGCAGTATGGGTAAAGGAGGATGAGTTACGGCTTGACTCAAGGAAGAATTCAACCAGGACTGGTGACCTGGTGGGGTCGTCGTGCAATGGAAGTATCCTGGGAAAGAAATTCGTGTGTGCCCACGGCTGTGGCACAGACATATCTGAACGCTTCTAATGAGCATGCGGCATGACCAAGGAAGAGTCTGTCTGTAGGAGTTGCTAGCAATTTCTTGGAAGAGAATTTATCTGAAGACACTTGTCTCAGGTGGTATTTTTCCAGATTCGAGACCCGGGGCAAGGATTCCAATTCAAGTAGTTTCATTAGGAGGTGTAGATGACATTGGGAGAAGAATCGGGTCACGGGGCAGGCCAGGGAAGGTATTGAATACATTAAGCCGACTATCACAGTGAGCACGTGGAGAAGAATTCCTCTGGCAAACAGTACACAACACAAGCCCAGAGTTGCTGGAGAAGGGCGAGATCTGGGAAGTGTAGACACCGGTCTTGAAAATCAGTGGTTGAGGGCTGTTCCCAGGAGGTATTCATTCCTCAGCACTTCCTCGCCCTGGGAAGAGCATTACGCACAGGGACACGGATTGCGTAGTTGGAAGCCTATGGCAACATACATAAAGTTCCAGGGACAGTAAGAGACAGGACACTGACGGTATCTGTTTCAGGCTTACTCTAGTCTTATGTCCTCAAAGGGGAGAGAAACATCCTGCCTTTTGCTTGAGTCCGTTCCTCCAGTCACTTGGACACTTATGTAAATGCTGAAATGCAAGAGCACTCCAAGTAAAAGCTGACAAAGCTATTTTCATGAAACTTAAAACATACGGACTGGGCGTAATTGTGTTGCAGAACCCGGCTCAACAGAGAAGGATCCCCGCTCTCTTCTCCACCCAGAATATCGTGTTCCTGGCAAAGTTTTGTGATAACCTGGGAGTGAACGTGCTCTTGAGAACATTACTCTCCTGGGTTTTCCTAAGCGTCCTGGAAAAGTGGGTCAGGGCTAGAAAATCCACTATTATGATTGTTAAGGCAACCACATTTCCACAGGGCAGTGAGGTCTGCAAAGAGGTCGCAGGCAATGGAGTTCACAGCAGCCTCGCTGCTTACCCCGTTCTCTCCCGTGTTTACTGTGCTCTGTTTACCATCTTTTCTCTCCTGTGGATTGGATCAGAAACCATTTGACAAGAAGCAACTCTCCGGTTGCATCATGAGATCTGTGATCAGAAACGATCAAATAGTCAAGAAACCTCCTGTCAGCCCACTTATGGGTTCATCCAGCAAACGTTTCGAGAACACGAAGTCCCGGGTTTCATCATTCCATGTTGTTTCTTTGGAGTTTTTGGCATCATGGGTCTCAACTGGAGAGAGCCAGGCAGACCTCAGCTTGCTGTCCATTTATCTTCAAGAATACATCGGGTTGTGCTCCTCGCTATGTATGTCGTCCCCGCGTGGTCTCACTCCCGCCTTGGAGAAGTTTTTTTCAATCTGGTGCTTTGTCCTCTATTCCCACATTTTCCATCATTAGAGGCTTTCAATCAGATTACAGCCTTCTACCACAATGTCCCTCCCAGCAGACTCTGCCACTCAAGGTCCTTGATGATGCGTATGTCCTTGGCATTTACTGTCTAGCTTCCATAGATTCCGAGAGTCATCTCATCCTTTCCAGCAGGGCCACCGTGGCCAACAACCCAGGCACTAGCATCGGGAAAATCAATACCTGTTACTCTCAGCTGAGTAACGTGAACCCAAACTTCAAGGAGATCAGACTTAACTGCTCTCTTTAGGGTAGGGGTAGACTGGAGAAGGAAAAGCCCTATTTGTTTATCCATCATGAGTCCTTTGTGGAAATCAGACTCAGGTTATTCTTCAGAAACTGAAGCTGCCTTGCATTCTTCTCGTCACTGGATTTTCACCAAGGCAACTTTTAATCTTTCCCTTTTACAGAGCAGGAAGCTGAGGCCAAGAGGGGTGAAACAAGGAATGCACTCTGCCCGTCTAGAAAGTACCCGAGCTCAGCTGAGAAACGGAGACTGAGACCAGAGCACGTTCCCCACACTGTTGCATCTCACCTCACCCAAACAAAGAGGAGCCACGTCTTCAACAAGTTTGGGTTTTTGCCTTGACACAAGTCTGTTGGGTATACTGTGAAGCATTTTACAGTTTCTGAGTTGGACATACTATGAACTTAAGAAAAAAGTAATGCAAAATCTCTCAAGAACTAATTTTAGGGAGAACTATGTAAAAAAAATGAACCGTATAAGAGATAAGGCAAAAAAAAACCCCCTGAATAAATATTTTTACCACTATCAGTTGGAAACAGATCGATAAGGAGCCACATCCATGAGTTTTTAGATCTGAGACGTTGCTGGTCAATTGCTATTCAAAGTCAGATCATTTGTTGACGATACCCTTCAGCCCACAAGAAAGATTACATTGACAATGACTGCTTTTGGGACACAGAGTAAAATTAACTTCTAGGTTATCCCCGTCAAGGACCATTAAGTCCTGAACTATGAGGGACACTGTGAACAAGTCATATTTTAACCTCCCATGAGCACACGGCCGGCAGGTTTCGCCCCCTCTCCTCCCTTCAACAAATCTGACCTTCACTGAAATTTATGTGAAAATGAAAAGGGAAAGGAAAGCTGTGGCCCGGCCAAATTCTGACGATGTTACTCATTTTAATTACTGGTATTTGGAAATTAAATGGCCTAGGGCTTGTTCGGCAATTTGTTTCTGGAAAAAAAAAAAATGATTTAAGCAAGCCACAGAGTCCCAGTATCTTTTTACAGCAGGTGTGGAACAAGGCGTTCATTTTTCTTTTTACAGAGCGTCCTTGTAAGCATAATAACAATTAGGAAGCAAGGCCTTCACATGGAGACCTCAGGCTCGTTCTGACATTCTTGCTTCGGCTACTTCACTGCCTATAGTTTCCTCAGCCAGCTTTGCCAATACTCGCACTTGAAAATTCCCTTTAAATAACATCTCCCTCTCAAGACTTTTTTTTTTTTTGTAGAAGATTTTAAAGGATAATATGAAGAGTACTTTAAAGTTAATTCAACTGCTTTTTTTGTCTTCTGGTTCTATTGTTTGGCTTTGCCTTGAGTTACACTTCCATTAATACACTAAAGTGATGCAGTTTAAAAGAAAAGGAGGGGCTGTACATGAAGTTGGATTTGAAGATGGGTTTCCAGCCACTGAAGGTGGCCATCAGCTCAGATTTTCATGAACTGGACTATACTTTAGTATAGTATAGTACACTTAAAAATAACTCGGACAGTTCTATGGGAAATCTCTCCAAACACCAAAGGGTTTTAGGTCCTTTCTTACCCTTCAATTTTTCTCATTCTCTCTAAAGAGGGGCTCAATCAAATTTAAAATACTGGGCTTTGCTATCCTGTTAGCTTTAAGATCTACCAATAAACAACTGTGTATTTCTGCAATAAAACATGAACCTGAATGAAAATAGAATCTGATCTTTTACTCCCAGCATATATTTGCTCATAGAAATTCCCCAGGTAACAGGAAAAGAGTTTACTTTTGTGCAGGCAGTGTATAGGGCACAGTGAAACTACTAGATATTATACTATTGCTCATGTTACGCAATCTAAATAAAATTATGAGAAGAGTGGTTGGAGCTGATGAGAATGAGCCCAGAAAAGGTATTAAAACAAAACGGCATACAACGAGATGGTAAGGAGACTAGCTTTATTGACTGGAGTGGAAAAGCAACCCAATGTAAAACTCTAACAGGGGGCTCCTATGTTCTGGCATTGACTTTTCTGACCACAAACTGAAATATGGTCCCAGGTCTTAGATCCTAGACTTGTATCTCTGCAGCTAGAAAAGCACAAACAAGAATTCAAATCAAAACCATAATAATATTACTTTGTGTCGGGTTTAGGATTACCTTTTCCCAGTTCGGTTATTATCTCTGTATGTTTTCTTTTTTATGACGCTTAACACATTTAAAAGAAACTGATATACTGGGGAATCTGACATGTGAAATGATTTGATTTGAAACAGTTAATCAACACTGGACTTGTGACTTTGACCTGAAAGGTGTAAGAGAATCTTAAAGTTTATAACAGTGTTTAAAAGGGTAAGTGGTCCTGATTTACTGTATGAATGGTTCTGCTCTATTAGCTTCATAGGGGTCGCTTAAGTGAAGAAGATTGTGTTATACTAGGAGCCTTGTGAAGAATTTTAAGAATTATATTAATTTGGTAGATGTACGTTGAAATTCTTAAGGCAAGTTAAGTAAATTTGAGGTTAATTGTTTAGGGGAATTTAATCTGTTAAATGTGACCTAATGAACACCAATGAATAAATGTTTATAACTTTAGATCTGGATGCAGTATAAGATTTGTAATTGAACTTAAATGCTTGAGGAAACCTGGGTTTTAATTTTTTTAACTCCACCAAAGTATTCATTTAAAAAATAAGTAGCGGCAAACATTTTCTGCTGGGAACAAAAAAAGAACACCCTTAGCAGGATCGAAGAGCTGTTCAGTGTAGGCATTTGTTGGGACTGAAATTAGTCAAATCATCAAATGACAATTATCAGTTTTGTAGCATATGACAGAGAAAATCAGCTCAGGTGAAGAGCTGTGTCTACTGAAAAGCAGATGTGAGGTCTAATTAAGATCACTGAAGTTTTCTATGTAGGGGTCTCCTATGAAGGACATACCCAGGAGAGCTAAAAACCCTGAGGGTGATTCTTTCTCCTGACCATGGTGAGATTATGAGGAAGAAACAGCTGAAATTAAGAGGGAAGAGGGGCTAGAGGAGGAACAGAGAAACAAATATTGCCTTTGATGGCAAGTTGGACTAAATATTCTCTGAAGTCCCTTCTAACTCAGATCTTAATACCGAGGAAGAAGATGGAACCACAGCACTCTAAAGTAGATGCTCAGAGGACCGAGGGACTGAAAGGTTTTAGCAACTGGCAAAGGTCACCAGTTAGGAAAGCATAGCGCTGGGACTCAAACCAGGTAGGCTACCCTTTGCCATCTCAATATGTTATTGATAAAGAATGTACTGAATAATTACTACAGAACAAATGGCAGGTGGCAGGAAGCTCTCTGAAGAGATGTAAAAGCCAGCGAAAGGGTATAGAGAAGGACAGTGGTGGCAGGGGATTGTCGGAAGAACATGTTCAGATGTGTTGGTTTTGGAAGACCTCTCTGAGGAGAGGAGTCGAGATTGGAAAGAAGATAAGGAGAAGGCCATCGTGAACACCAGGAGGAATGCGTCCTGGTAGGCGCATCTTCCAGGGCAGGGTCCCTCAAGTGGGAGCAGCCCGGGTTTCTGGAATTACAAGGCAGCCAGGGCAGAAAAGGGAAAGCAAAGAGCTAAAGAGGAGGACATCGTCTCCGACTGGCTAGGGACAAAGTCACACAGAACCTATGGGACAGGATACAGGTCTCAAGTCAAAACAGTGACGGCATTTTTTTTTTAAATAATACTAATAGCTGTTAGTTTGTGACTGGGTGTTTTAAGGAAAGGGCAAGACATTTATTAGTCAGTCTATAAATATCTAGAGAAGGAAACTGCCTGCAGTCGATGCCAGGTGAGGACAGGGTGATGCGTATCAGGAACCGAGGCAGGAGAGCAAGGGTTCTTGGGGGAATGTCAACACATTTACCGAGAAAATTAAAGTCAGTGATAGAAAACTGTCAATTTATAAATAAAATTAATGACTGCTTGGTGGAAGAAACTGCATTTTATCATGACTCACTGAAAGTATCAAAGCGATTAAGAAGAACTACGCAAAGGTTGGCTTCAACAGAAGCTACTCATCCATCAAGAACCAAGCTCTATTAAAAGTGCTTTCTTGACCATTGTTAATTAAAATTATCTTCAAAATTTCCTTTTCCTGTCATGTTTCGTTACTCTTTCTCTTTGTTTCTAGGCTCCACTCTCTGACAAAAGTGTAGGTTTCTTTCCTTCCCACCTTAACATGTAGAATTTTCCCTCCAGTGGTTCTCAAGAGTGGGATATTTGTTTAAATACAATTTATCAAATTAGCTAACATACACTGTATATAGTGCGCTCTTGGCTTCGGGAGTAGAGTCCCATGATTCATCACTTACATACAACTCCCAGTGCTCACCCCAACAAGTGCCCTCCTCAATGCCCATCCCGCATTTTCCCCTCCCTTCGGCCTCCCTCCCCGCCAATCAACCCTCAGTTTGTTCTCTGTACTTAAGTCATTTATCATTTGCCTCCCTCTCTGTTTGAAACTATTGAAAACATATGATAACGGTCTTTCTCTGACTTTTTCTGACTCACTTAGCATATTATTTCTATTGCTAAAGGCTATCTGTCAGCATGACTGTGGGTAGGCCATTACAGGACAAGAAGCCAATGCGTAAAGGTCCTGCCCTCTGAGGGAGAGTCCCCTTCAATGAATTGTTCTTCCCCAAATGACAATACTACCTTAGTTAAAAGCACTGGGTGCATTGGAGATGCTTTTTCATTTATTAATATGGATTTCCCCACCTAATGAATTCCTAGACGTGAAGATTTCCTGCCAAAACCTTAATTATTTTAGTAATTTTCCCACAGTCCATTTTAAGGAGCCTCACATCAGTAGCTTTTTCTAGTCTTTTTTCTTGTCGGAAAATGGACTGGTTTTTCTAGAGCAGATTATAGGGATAATATTATTGGGACTATCGGACCTGACTGAACAGCCATTTTATGCATGCATATATAATACACCTCCATAGAGAAAGGGAAATCCATTCTACATAAAAAGGTCATGTAAATATTCACAATGCGATTCCATTACAGGCAATACGTTTTCATCGGCAATGAAGAATTCAGTCAGGCACATTCAGTCACATATGTGTGGCCATTTGTTTTCTAATGGCTGGAGTTCTGTGCTTTCTGCCTGGTTGATCAGTAGTTGGAACAGATTGGCAGGTAAGAAATGGGTGATTAGACAAATTCTATGTAGGAGTTAATCTTCAACATCCTCCAGCATCTAACCATTAACATCATTAGCCAACATGGCTCCCCCAGGTTTTACAACTTAGAAGGGCCATAATGGGTACCATTTTCACTTATTAACATGCAGAAGAATAACTCAGGAGCATTTTTACTTGACCTTGATTCTTTTTTTCGTTCACAAGTTGCCAATGGCAGACAAAGTAATTTATAGAGAGACATTTCATGCCAAGGAAAGTAGCAAGGCTGAAATGCAGCTGTATTCCCCTCTGGTATAGAATATTTGTTTGAGGTTTTAGATTTGAGAAAGCACTTTCCCCCACATCGCCTTCACTGCTTCCCACTATAGCCCTGTAAGCTAGGCAGGGCAAACATCATTGCTATTAAATATTGTTTTGAAGAGATGATATAAAACTCATGTACTAGCAGGTTAAGCAATTTTCAAGAGGTCACTTGGCCAATAGGGGTGAGCTCAAAATAAAGTTTTTTGATTTCCAATTTATTCCTCCCTACTTTTTAATTCCATCATTGAAAGAAAGAAAACTAGGAAAGAAAGCCCTGTACTCTGTATCTGGATATACTGTGGATGAGATTTTATGTACCCAAGCCTGTAGATTACTGGTAATTTCCCCCAAGTGAGTGAAAAGTATTTAAGTAAACCTTCTCACTTTTTTGGACCTTTTAATGCCTTGGTCTCTGTCTTAAATAAAAATAAAAGTCCATTTGGACGTATTTCAGGAAATACAAAGGACCCTTTAAAGTTCTGCGATCTGGAGAGATTTAAAAATTAAAAGCCATACAAAGAATTAATGATTTCAGATGGGGTGATAAATTAAACTAAAACACCACTAATAGTCTACACAAGGTTTCTCTGGATGAAAAAGTAAGGTCGGCAGGAAAGATGGCCTTATATTCAGCCCGGCTCAGTCAATTCATTAAATACCACGGAAACAACAAAGTTATGTTATTTTTTCCCAATTGATGGTGAGTGTCTTTTCCCCCCCTTGTTCCTATTTTTCAGCTGGATTTGGCAATCTGGTAATCCCAGCAGATGCACCAGATACAAATACTTAGTTTGACTAAAGCTATTAGTTACCGACACTCCGTTTCAGAATACCGTGCTTGATTCCTTTAGTTAAGGAAATTATATAAATGTGTCCCTTGAAAATGACTATTAGTTTCTAAGTGTGGGATTCAATATACAAAAAGAAAATAAAATTGAAGTTTTAAAGAAATATGTAAAAAGAGTATAGCAACATATTTGAGGAATGAAGACACAGCAAAAAAGCAAGGACAGGTATAATTCTAAGAATGAGCAACTTACAATGATGTTTAATTTTTCTGAACATTAAAACATGGGTTTTATTAGCAATAAAATCTCAGAAGAGGGCATTACCCAGGGAAATTATTGACCATGTGAAGTTAATGGACCTGTCCCTTGCCTTGGGCTATGAAACCTTTTAGCTAGTCTTCCATCAATCTTGGAAAATGCCTCTATCAGGATCATTAATGCACAAGAAAGTTGAGAAAAGGGTGATGTGGGAATACAAAAGATACAAAAAGGATACAAACTTTCCATCTAAGGAATCATCAGTAGGAATTTTTACAGCAATGTGCTACCGAGCTAGTATGGGGATATTCTCCGTACCCCCTGTCTCTATACACACACCAACACACCTAAATAGATGTATATGTGTGTGTGTGTGTGTATATACATATATGTATGTGTGTGTATGTATACATATATACATACACACACATACATATATGTAACTTTCTTCTTTTATACCTTTGATATACATATATAGAACTTATGTATTTATTTATCAAGCTAGTTTGGGGATATTCCCTTTATATATACACACACACGTGTGTTTATAAATATACACAAATATACATACATATACACACATATATATGTATATACCTTTCTTCTCTTATACCTTTGAGACCTATACCAATTCAGAAAAAGATTTATCCAAAGAAAAATAACTTCTTAGTATCACTTTACCAAAACCCAAATGTAATTACTTAGAGTAAGTTAGTCCTATAAATGTTTTGACACTTGGTCAGGCAGGAAACAGGGAGGGAGGGAGGGGTGCAAGGCAGAGGGGAAGGACTTGGTTGAGAAATGAGCTCTCTCTCCATAAAGCAAAAAGCAGCAAGTTGGGGTGCACGGGCTAGCCGGCGCCGTATTAGAGTTGCTTCCCTGTCCGTATGTCATTTAGACAGTGTGATGTGATGTTAGGAACTAAAGGGGTTAATATTACTTTGCCCACTACGTTTTTCTAAATGATCTATGTTTGCGTTTCATAAATGATGGAAGTATTTCACTTTCATAGACCATTTTGAAAGCATAAAAATGCAGGCCGAACCAGCATTTTCCAATTATTTATTCAGGTCAGCCTGAAATCTCCAAATGGCATTCAGAATACCCCCTAAAGTAATTTGTTATTTCCCATGTTTTACATTTACTCTTTTATGTTGAATGGAAAAAAATTAACCTAATAAGAATTACCGTTATTATATTACAAAACGAAAATGCAAAATGACTGATGGCTAAAGTTCAATTACAGTCTTTGAACAAATCCTTTTTATTCTCATTGAGAAAAGGCTAAAAAAGGAAAGGCTCATTTAAAGCAAAATAGCAGTTAAACAAGCCAGCATTTATTATCATTTACAATGGGCTTACGACCGTGCCAAGAAAGACCAAAGGCGTATAAAACATGGATTAATGTCCAAAAAATAATGATGACAGTATGCTAATATTGGGAATTTTATAATATGCTATAGAGAGTCAAAGGAGAGGGAGGTCAATGAAGACAGAGGAGCTAGGGCTTGCGGTGCCCCGGAAGACGGGTGGAACCCGAATCTCTAAAGGAAAGAGAAAGGACATGCCAATAAGGGGCCAGGACGAACACAAGCACAAGCATGCTACGTGTGTGGAGATCATGTGGACACAGGAATGAGCAGTACTAACCACATGTGTAGAAAAGCAAGGAGGAACAATGTTAGAAAGGTAAACTGAGGCCAGAGGACTCAGCTGAATCACACCCAGACAAATACAGGTTGGTTGTGATTATTTTCAGGTTATTGCTTACTCTGAGCCTCAGTTTCCCCATATGTAAAATTACATGTTTGCTAAGAATTAAACCCAAACACGTGAGCTTGTGAGCCCAATTATGATGGCTGTGGAAAACCGGCGTTAGAGTAGAAGCACTGAGACTCTATGGGATAAGACACGTGTTGAGCAAGAAAGGAGCGTAATTACAGTAGCCTCTAAGAAAAATTACTCCTATTAACCACAGTCAAGGCAAACTGGCTGGCTCAAGACCAGACTCACGAAAGCTAGCCGTGCAACTACTGTACAAGTCTCAGGCTGATATAGTAAGTTGTGGGTTATGGCCATAGCAAAGGAATCGCGAGGAAGGGTTGAACTCTAAGTTCTAGAATATCTGCCGTCATTCTGGATTTCCTCATTATGGGTGTTTTAAATTTTTTTGATGTCTATTTATTTTTGAGAGAGAGAGACAGAGCGTGAGCGGGGGAGGAGCAGAGAGAGAGGGAGACACAGAATCCAAAGCAGGGTCCAGGCTCTGAGCTGTCAGCACAGAGCCCGACGTGGGGCTCGAACCCACGAACCGTGAGATCATGACCTGAGCTGAAATCAGACGCCTAACTGACTGAGCCACCCAGGCGCCCCAATGGATGTTTTAATAACATATGACACCTACCTTGTGCAAAGACTCTACACCTGAAAACTAATGTAATCTTGTATGTTAATTATACTCCAGTAAAAAAAAAAAAAAGACTATATTTAAAAGTAGATGTACAGGTACCAACGCCGGTGCTATAAACTGATGACATTATTTACTCTTAAATTGTCCATAATAATTCAAACTAAATGCATGTATTTTATTGCATTTGTATCTATGAGATATGATGACAGGCACTAACTTGCACAGAACACAGGGAAGACAGTATTTTCCAATCTCAGGCTAAGCTATCAACACTTAGTTCATGTCAACACATACGCCCCACCCCACACAGTGTATAATAGTATTGAGAGTCCTAAGTCTAGCAGCAAATATGAGATGCAGAATCATCACTCAGAGGAAACAATGAATGTTCAGATATAATATATATGAGTATTCGCCATGCGTAATCTTCCTTTGTTTGGTGGAACAAACATCTGGAAAAATTTCACTCATCATCAGTGGTCTCACAGCACATCAATTCCTACCCAATGGCATTGCACAATGCGGCGATCATCTGCCTTCTTGGAAATACCCAATTGTGAAGAATGCTTAAGGCAATACTCAATTTTATACTGAGTAATGAAACCCATTTGGATGTGTAAAAACAACGAGCTACATTAGAGAATATTTATGTTCTAATTCTCATTTAGCACTCCCAATTTAAGTCACTAGGACGTAAGTGCGATGGATAATTATAGTACATTTTGGAATTCTGAGTCTTAAGGAAAGATTAGACTTGGAATCGTAAGACTTATGTTCAAGCCCTTGCTCTACCATTTACGGGCTCTGTGACGGCTCTGCGTGCGTGGCTGAGAGTTTTGTGTTTGCCACAAAGCAAGTATCAGTATGTTTAATAGTTCTGGGACCACTTCATGAAGATTATCCGTACACATGAGCAATTCCTCATTTTCCTTATTCTAAGTTTATAAACATTTATTCCCATTTCCTGCCAAAGCAGATTCCATAGGGGAATGGGGCAGGAATAACCTCAAGGAGGAATAGAAATGTTTTTAGGAAATCGTCTTTGGCAACTGTCACCAGTAACCCGCAATCCTTTTTAGGTAAAGCATCTCAGAATAGACATGTTTCCAAAGGAGACATACAAATGGCCCAAAAATACATGAAAAGGTTTTTGACATCACTCATCATCAGGGAAACGCAAATCAAAATCACAAGGAGATAGGATGTCACTCCCGTTAGGATGACTGTCACCAAAAAGCCAAGAAATAACAAGCACTGGCAAGGGTGTAGAGCAAAGGGAGGCCCCGTGTGCTGTTAGTGGGAATGGAAAGTGGTGCCACAGCTGTGCAAAACAGTATGGAGGTTCCTCAGAAATCACAAATGGAAACACGGCATGGTCCAGCAATTCCACTGCTGTGTCTACGACCGAAGGAAATAAAGCCAATCGCAAACAGGTATCTGCGTTCCCTTACTCACTGCAGCATTGTTCACAATAGCTAGGATAGGAAAACAACCTAAGTGAACGGATGAAGAAAATGTGATATATATATATATGTATATATATGTATATGTGTATATATATGTATATGTGTATATATGTATATATGTATATGTGTATATATATGTATATGTGTATATATATGTATATGTGTATATATATGTATATGTGTGTATATATGTATATGTGTGTATATATGTATATGTGTGTATATGTGTATATGTGTGTATATGTGTATATGTGTGTATATGTGTATATGTGTATATGTGTATATGTGTATATGTGTATATATATGTATATGTGTATATATATGTATATGTGTATATATATGTATATGTGTATATATGTATATGTGTATATATGTATATGTGTATATATGTATATGTGTATATATGTATATGTGTATATATATGTATATGTGTATATATATGTATATGTGTATATATATGTATATGTGTATATATGTATATGTGTATATATGTATATGTGTATATATATGTATATGTGTATATATATGTATATGTGTATATATGTATATGTGTATATATATGTATATAGGTATATATATGTATATGTGTATATATATGTATATATATGTATATATGTATATATATGTATATGTGTATATATATGTATATGTCTATATATATGTATATATAATGGAAATATTTACCCATGAGAAAAAAAGAAATCTCACCCTATGTGACACCATGGACAAACCTGGAGGACATGGTGTTAAGTGATGCAGGACAAATGCTGTATGATCTCATTCATACGTGGAATCTAAAACAATCAAACTCACAGAAGCAGAGGGCAGAATGGTGGCGGCCAGGGACTTGAGGCAGAGCGGAGGAAGTGGGGAGATGTGGCTCAGTGGGTACAAACTTGTGGTTGTAAGACGTCTAAGTTCTGAGAATGTAATGTACAGCAGGGCGACTACAGTTAACAGTACTGTAGTATATACTTGACATGTGCCGAGAGTAGATCTCGAGTGTTCTCATCACACGCGCAAAAGGCTAAGTACGTGGCGGGATGGATGTGTTCATGACCTGGATTGTAAGGAGCTTCGGGAGACGGCAGAGCAGGAGGACCTGAGCTCACCCCATCCTAGTTTACAACTCGATATCACGCACACCCAAGTCCATAAACTGGAGAGGAATGTGAAGACCGGCCGAACAAACTCTACAACTAAGCCGAGAGAAGGAGCTGCATCTGGAAGGTTGGAAAGGTCAGAAAGGTGGAGGGAGGCTGCCCCAGGGGGGAGGGAGCTGCAAGCACGGAAAGGGCAGAGAAATGGGCCCTCGCGCCAGGGATGCCACACGGGGAACGCTTGTCCCCGTGACGTTTGGTTTTAAAAACCAGAAGGGCTGAATTGCGGCAGGGCTTACAACCTGGAGCTTTAAAACTCAGCTGACTCGGCACTGGGCGAGTCCGGAAGGCGAGTGAGAGCTGTGCTGTCCCCCTTAAACACACAGCAGCCTGAATGGAGACACGACATAAAAATGACGATGTATCCCCAACACTGGGGCAAACGGGGAACAGACCGGTTCATACTGATTTCGGAGGCTGCTGGGAGGCCACCTGGAAAACAAGGGAGCTGGTAGGCGCCATTTTCCTCCCCTACCCCTCGGCATCAGCACGCATCCACCTGCAGGCCGTGGCACCACACAGACACTGGTGACCTAAGCTGCTAGCGGTGTGCCACACCCACGAGTTCTCCTAAGGACCCACCCACTTCCAGACTGTTAGCCTCTGACCTGGGCTCAGGGCAATTTGGTTAAAGCCCCACGCACGCCCCACCCAGCCAAGACTGGCGCCGGGCCCTCACTGCTGTGCCGTGCCCAGCCGCCAGGTGCACGGCTGCCACCGTGCACGGTGTCCAGCCGTGCACGCCCAGGCACCATCTCGTGCCAGGCTCAACTGCGCCCAGCCACCACCGGGGCCGCGCCCAGCCGCATGCCGCCAGCTGCACCCAGGCACAGCCTCGCTGCTTCAGGGTATCTGGCACAGGACTAGCGACCCAGTGCAAATTTTGCTAACATCACTGTCCTGTTCCCAAGTTCCCCAGTGTGCACGTTGCCTCAGAGCTGCCCTGCCTGGGTCCCACTAAGACCACCGAGAGTAGACACAACCCACAACAGGCAGAGAGTCAGTACATACAATTGCACTGAAAGGAAAAGTGACTCAGATGCAACAGCAGAGCATAAGCAAAACACGTGGGATACCCACCGCCCTGAAGTGCTAGGCTCTGGTGAACAGGTGACATTGCACTGCAGGGCACTCCGGGGCCTCTTCTTCATAAAGTCATTACTTTCGAGACCAGAAGACACAGCTGACTTTCCTAACGCAGAGAAACAGACACCTCTAGAGAGGCAGAAAAAAATGAGGAGGAAGAGAAATGTATCCCAAATGAAAGAAGAGGACAAATCCATGGTCAGAAATCTAAGCAATACAGATGTAAGTAAGCTGCCTGATGAAGAATTTAAAACAACCATCATAACGATATCCACTGGACTTTAGAAAAGAGGGGGAAGACATGAGAGGGGCCCTTCACACAGAGATAAGAAACAACACAGCAGAGATAAAGGGCACAATAAACGAAATGAAAAGCACACTTGATGGAATGAACAGCCGGATGGAAGAAGCAGGGGAATGAATTAGTGACCTAGAAGACAGAGTAATGGAAAGCAATAAAGCTGAACAAAAGAGAGAACAAAGAATTATGCAAAATAGGCTTAGGATATTCAGTGACTCCATTAAATGTAGTGACATTCGTATTATAGGAGTCCCAGAAGAAGATAAGAGAAAAGAGGGCAGAAAACTCATTTGAGGAAGTAATAGCTAAAAGCTTGCCTCATCTGGGAAAGTAAACAGACATCCAGATCAGGGGGCACAGAGAACTCCCATCGAAATCAACAAAAGCACACCCACATGAAGACATATTGTAATTAAAATTGTAAAATATAGTGATAAAGAAAAAAATCTTAAAAGCAGCAAGACAAAAGAAGTAATTCATTTATAAGGGAATATCCATAATGCTAGCAAGAGATTTTTCAACAGAAACTTGGCAAGCCAGGAGGGAATGGCATGATATATTCAAAGTACTGAGTGGTAAAAATCTGTAGCCAAGGATACTCTACCCAACAAGGCTATTATTCAGAATAGAAGGAGGGGTAAAGAGTTTCCCGGGCAAACGAAAACTAAAGGCGTTTTTGATTACTAAACGAGCAAGAAATATTAAAGGGGACTCTCTGAGTAAAGAGACCAAAAGTGACAGTATAAAGGTTAAGAAACACAAAAGCAGTAAAAATGAGTATTTCTGTAAAAAATCTGTGCAGGAACTCACAAAATAAAAGGATATAAAATATAATAACATATACCTAAAATGTAGGAAGGAGAGAGGAAAGAATGGGTTCAAACTTTAACAACCATCAATTTAATATAGACAGCTATATGCAGAAGTTATATACAGACCTAACGGTAACCATATTTGAAAAACCACTAATAAGTATTCAGAAGATGAAGAGAAAGAAATCCAAGTAGATCACTAAAGAAATCCAACAAACCATCAAAGAAAGACAGACAAGAAAGGATCAGAGAATAACTTCAGACACAGCTATCATATACTACTTTGAATGTAAATGGCCTAAATGCTACAATCAAATGACACAGGGGGACAGAATGGATAAACAAATCAAGACCCATCTATGTGCTGCCTACAAGAGATTCATTTTAGGGGCGCCTGGGTGGCTCAGTCAGTTAAGCCTCCGACTTCAGCTCAGGTCATGATCTGGCGGTTCATGGGTTTGAGCCCAAATAGGGCTCTGTGCTGAGAGCTCAGAGCCTGGAGCCTGCTTCGGATTCTGTGTTTCCCTCTCTCTCTCCCCCTACCCTGCTCACACTCTGTCTTTCTCACTCTCAAAAAAAATAAAGATTAAAAAAAAGAAAGAAAGAACCAAACACATACACACACACACAAACCCAAGAGACTCACTTTAGACCTAAAGACACCTGCAGATTCAAACTGAGGGGATGGAGAAGCAGCTATTGTGCAGATGAATGTCAAAAGAAAGTACTGGAGTAGCAGTACTTAATATCAGACAAGAAAGACTTTAAAACAAAGACTATAACAAGAGACAAAGAAGGTCACTCTAACATACTCAAGGGGACAATCCAACAAGAAGATATAATAATTCTAAGTATTTATGCACGCAACTTGAAAGCACTCAAATACATAAAACAATTGATAACAAACATAAAAGAACTAATCAATAATCATACAGTAATAGTAGGAGACTTTTACACCCACTGACATCAGTGGACAGACCATCTAGGCAGGAAATCAACAAGGAAACAATGGCTTTGAATGATACACAGGACAACTTGGACTTAATATATATGTTCAGAACATTCCATCTTAAAAGAGCAGAATACACCTTCTTTTCAAGTGCACACAAAACATTCCCCAGATCAGATCACACGTTAGCCCACAAAACAAGCCTCAACAGTTTCAACAAGATTCAAATCATAACCATACCAAGCATCTTTTCTGACCACAACACTATGAAACTGGAAGTCAACCACAAGAATAACTCTGGAAATGCCACAAACACGTGGAGGTTAAATAACATGCTGCTTATTCAACAAACGGATCAGCCAGGAGATAAAAGAAGAAATAAAAAAGTACATGGAAACAAATGAAAATGACATCACAGTGGTCCAAAACTTCGGGGATGCAGCAAAAGCAGTTCTGAGAGGGAAGTTTACAGCAATACAGGTCTACCTCAATAAGCAAGAAAACAAAGTTCAAATAAACCACCTATCATTGCTAAGAAGAACAAAAAACAAAACCTAAAACCAGCAGAAGGAAATAATAAATATCAGAACTCAAATTAATGAGAACACAAATGAGAGAGGAGAAATAAAACCAACACCACAGAATTACAATCGTAAGAGAGTATTATGAAAAACTATATGCCAACAAATTGGACAACCTAGCAGATATTCCGAGAAACATACAGACTCCCACAACTGAAACAGGAAGAAGTAGAAAATTTGAACAGACCGATGCCCAGCAAGAAAATAATTAGTAATCAAAAACTCCCAACAAACCAAAGTCTAGGACCAGATGGCTTCACGGGCGAATTCTACCAAACATTTAAAGAAGAGTTAATACCTATTCTCAAACTATTCCAAAAAATAGGAGAGGAAGGAAAACTTCCGAATTCATTCTATGAGGCCAGCCAGCATTACCCTGATACCAAAACCAGATAAAGATACCACAAAAAAAGAGGACTACAGGCCAAGATCTCTGATGAACACGGATGCAAAAAATCCTCCTGAAAATACTAACAAACCAAATTCAAGAACACATTAAAAAAAAAAGCATTCACTATGATCGAGGGGGATTTATTCCTGGGTTGCAAGACTGGTTCAATATTTGCTCATCAATCAATGTGATAAAACATCACATCAATAAAAGAAAGGGAATGAACACAGGATCATTCAATAGATGAAGAAAAAGCATTTGACAAGGTAGAACATCCTCTCATGACAAACAAAAAGGCTCAACAAAGTAGGTTTCGAGTGAACATACTTCAACATAATAAAAAGAAGGGCATAGAGTATATAAAACTCCTAAGTTGTTTAAAATAAAGTCTTTTTTTCCTTTTAGTAGCAGGAATTCCTAACCTGGTATGTTTTCCCTTTAAGTCTTTCAAACATTTCCTTTTATTTTTAGTTATGAGTCTCATTTCACCAGTTGTTAATTTTTCCAGACTAATCCCAACATCAGATACTACTTACACAATTCACAATTCCTATCACGGTCCTTAAATTGCATCGGAAACAGGAATGTCCAGCTTTCTCCAATCTGCAGTTTAGACACACAACAACAGTAACGAAAGAGCAACCTATCTATCACAGCGGGTTGTCCATTTGCCATAAATGAATGTAAATATAGGACTACGGATAAAATTGCCCCCTCTGATAAGGGTTGCCTGACTGGTATGCAAATACCACGGAAGTCACATCAGAATAGGTGTGAGTTCAAAATTTATCTCATTAAACGGAAGACACTGCAGCCTGATGCCTTGACTGGATCATTTATAAGGAGTGTGACTGAGCGAGAGAGAGAGAGAGAGAGAGAGAGAAATCCTGCCACACTTGCCTCCTATATTACACTTTGCCATTCTGTCGAGTCAAATCTAATATAAGTGAATCACATTAATCAGAAAATGTGAATTCTCACATGACAAGCTAAAGGGGCATGCCATTTCCAATTAGAATAGTGATCTAAAATTAGCTACTGACACAAGCAAGTATACATGGTCAATTTGCCTGCCTGAATCCGAAAATTAAATAAGACATATCGGGTAAGAGATAGCCCTGTAATTCACTCATGTCGCTCAGCTGATGTCACAAGCCACTGGAGAATATTCAATCTTGTGCTCATTTTGAGATGGTTGGATTTAATTCAAGAAAATATTTAGATCCACTGTGCACTGATTTCATTTTGTGAATACCAGGGGGTGAGCACAAGAGAGGACATTCGCTATTGTTTCCAAAGAGGAATAAATAAATTGAGACGGCAAAGGAGAACGGTACGTTGGAAGGTCAGTATCTCATTATTGATATGTGTCAGCACTTTTGGAATGAAGAAACACGTCTTCACACAAGCTCACTTAGGCTTTCTGTCCCTTACTTTATTCGATTTCACCCCATGAATAACATCCCCTTTACCCTTCTCACAGGTGGTTGCCACCCTTGGTGAAAATAATGTACATAAAGGGGCTCTGAAGAACTACAAGTGTTTTTCACATTGTTACTACCATTAATTATTACTTCACAAAGTAACTAAGATTCGTTTTTGTAAAGCTGACTTTGTGAATTGTGTGTATTTCCATCTTCCACACACACGCGCACCCATGCACAGAAGTTCGAGTTGAAGACTTGAGCTTTGTGTGCCTTACCACGTTATCTCTTACGCCTCAGTAAAAAATCTGAAATGAATCCACACATCTTTGAAACCATTTAGAGAAAAAAAGTTCCCTTCTGACAAGGTGCCGATATTAACAAACAATTGAAATTACCTGCGCTGTCACTGAGCCCTACTTTAAAATGCCAAAGCAATGCTGAAAATGCTAAGGTAGTACAGTTTTAAAATTCTGCCGGTTTGACTGTTCTAGCTTGACATGTTTTCCCACAAAAAGCTTCGTCCGTTAACATAGGCTTGCCAATCGCTCTGATGTCCTTGAAACGCTGCAGTTCCCACTCAGCATCAGTTAAAAAATACCTTCATGTACATCTTACTGATGACTGTAACGGATTTCTCTCCCAATGTATTTTTACGTGTGTATGCTGTCCTCATGTAAAGCTATGTGGCTACCTGAAGGACGGGTGAATGGAAAAAGAGAGGTAGGAACAGATCTGCAAGGTGGGGGAATTCTCTGGGTACACTGGAGGCCTGACACGATGAGGACGCAGAGTTACGTGACAACTGGTTAATGCCCACATGCTCAGGTAAGGACGGTTAATTTGTAGATGGTGCTGTTTGCCTCCGTATGTATTGTGGTATTACATGAGGTCTTAAAGAATCACAACAATGCATACCGAGCTTTCCAAAGTATATGCCGTTCCTTGAGTTCCATAGTAAAATGGGTGGTCTAGAGATGAACTCTGCCTCTGGTAGCCCTGGGGACCGACTGTCAGGACAAAACAAAGCCAAGGGTCCTTCCAAATACTGAATGTGTATGGGCACGGCTCCTTATCTCCCTCAGTCCATTCATTCACGATGTTTCGAATTCTGTTACGGAATTGCTCCAAAGGAAGGATCCCTGTGCTTCACACAACTTATTCTTTTGCATGGTCAACATAGGGACGCCCTATTGCCCACCGTCTACATGTTTTTTTTTTTTTTTAATTTTTTTTTCAACGTTTATTTATTTATTTTTGGGACAGAGAGAGACAGAGCATGAACGGGGGAGGGGCAGAGAGAGAGGGAGACACAGAATCGGAAACAGGCTCCAGGCTCTGAGCCATCAGCCCAGAGCCCGACGCGGGGCTCGAACTCCCGGACCGCAAGATCGTGACCTGGCTGAAGTCGGACGCTTAACCGACTGCGCCACCCAGGCGCCCCCCCCACCGTCTACATGTTTTAAAATTTGGTCACACACACAAAATACTAGGCCTAAGGCTGCACCCCTTCCGATTGGAGAGGCTCTTCAAATTGTGGGTAACGGGTGTTTGTGAGGTCTGGAATGAGGAGGGGCGAGACATGGAAAATCAGCAGACACAATTAATTAGGAAAGGGGAGAAACAGGTGGAGGAGAGGGTCATGTTCTAGTGCTATGCCACATAGGCGAGGTGCTGGTCATCATAAAAAAAATTGTAGCTTTCCATGCTCACCTATCATGCCACTGACCTCCTACAAGTTCCAAGAAGGAGCTAAGACCTATCTTACGTCACTGTTAAGATTAAGAGCCGGAAACACAAAGGAAAACCGTGTTCCCCCAAATTGAACACATCAACTGAGTCCCTGAAAAATCCTGAATTCTCCACCTCTAGGCACTGCTCATACATTCCCCTGGGGAGATACACTTTTGGTTGCAGGACAAATGAAGACTTTTAAATGTATTTGAAAATGCACAATACAGGGGGCCTGGGTGGCTCAGTCGGTTGAGTGTCCAACTCTTGATTTCAGCTCAGGTCACGATCTCAGGGTTGTGGGACCGGGCCGCATATCGGACTCTGTGCGGAGCTTAGAATCTGCTTAGGATTTTTTCTCTCTCTCCTTCTGCTCCTCTCCCCTGCTTGTGCCTTCTCTCTCTCTCCCCCCCCCCTCACTTAAATAAACAAATAAATAAAATACACGTTTCCCATGCTTCAAAACTTAAATGATTTATAGAGTCTACAGTAAAATTCTTTCCTCTACCTCTGTCCCTCAGCCAACCTGCTCACTTTCCCAGAAGCAATCAGTGTTACCAGTTTCTTGGCGCTGCTTCCAGAAATACTTAATACTTAAGAGAAAACACGCAAATGCACACACACGCACGCACGCGCACACACGCACAAAGATGTGCCACTTGTATGCCGATGGTAGCATACCATTCGTGGTCATCTGTACCCTGGCTGTTTGCTTCCGTGCAGGTGACTCATGGATACCATTTCGCATCAGCAGTAGATCAAGTCTTTATCCATGCCGTTTGTACGCTGCCAGTATGATCTATCTGTCTCTCCACTTTCCGAACTAGGCCGTGCACTGAAAACACATCGAAACCGAGTCTACAGAGATTATGGCTCCATCCCCTGCAGACTAGCTTCAAGATGCAGGCCAGGGACCCAAACCTCCGAACCTCACGTTTTCACTCGAGGATGCTTGTAAGGCCTTCCTGCCAAGAATGTTGGGGGGCGATTCTAAGAGCTTGGGAGTGGGCATCCGGCAGCCTGGTTCTCCTTGCTCCATATGCACTTCCGTTGATAACCACAGATAGAAAAGGTCACTGATCTTAAGAGCAATGTCTGAATTACCCAAAACGAAGCACGGCCACAATATCATCGTACAGGTCAAGTAACAGAACGTGACCAGAGACCTGGAAATCCTCACGCTGTGCCCCTGCCGAGTTACTCTCCCCTCTACGAAAGCAACACTACTCTCACTTGTAATATCATCATATCACCTTGCTTTTTTTTACATTTCACATAAATGAAATTAACAGGCGTGTATTTTTTCGTTGTCTGGTTTCTTCCGCTCAGCATTTGGTTTGAGACACATCTGTATTGTGGAAATCGCAGTTCATCATTGTCACTGTTTCGTACGGTATTCGAACCATTTGCCACGATCTGTGTATTTCTTTTCCCACAGTGGACAAATGTTGATGTTCTCTTGCGTGGTTTCCAGTGTTTGTCTTTGATTACGAGGCCGCTCTGGACATCCTAGTCCATGTTTGCATTTCTGGGTGCTTTAAACCTACAAGGAGAATGGCTGGGTCACCGGGTAAGCTGACGTTCAGAACACTCAGCAACTAGAGTAAGTTGTCTCCAAGTTGCCACCACCAGAAACCAACTCCGGCAGACTTAAGAGAAAAGGAATTGGCTGAAAGACCACGTAGTAGGTCACAAAATCACGGGGAGGATTTGAGGAATGGGCTCGGGAAAAGGCGAGGAGCAAGGAGGGCCCCACGGGCTGGAACACGGTCAAAACCACCCCGTGGCACTGGCGTCAGGAGAGCTACGTTTGAGTCGCTTGCCACCCTCTCCTAATACCGCATTCTTCTGGTTGTTACTGCCAGCAAAACAAAATGCCTCTGTCCCAGCCTCTTTGTCCCCCGAGTCACCGATTCCAAGTCTGCTGTGTGCACAGCTCACAGGTCAGGCCCAGGTCACACGTCCAGGCCACAGCTCCAAGGAAGCCCGGAAAAAGCGATGCATAACGGAGGCTTTTCCAACCGGAGGGATAGACTAGCATCTAGATATTGGCCACACGGAAGCTTTTTTTTTTTTTTTTTTAATTTGAGAAAGAGAGCGAGACTGAGAGCGAGCGGGGGAGAGGGGCACAGGAGAGAGAACCCCAAGCAGACCCACGACCCTGGCATCGTGACCTGAGCCATAATTAAGAGTCAGCGGCTCCACCAAATGAACCACTCAGGCACCCCAAAAATCTCTAAGATTGGCTGTCTCTTTCCAAGTTAAATAACTGGGCGGGGGAACCCAGATATAGATCTTCTTCCAGGAGGGAATAAAAAAACAACCTAAGCGGAGCTCTTCAAAAATCAGAGTTTTTTCCTCGACTACATATTCAATAAATGTGACATGAATGTGAGTTCAGAACACAAAATTTAGGAGATTTCATGGCTTTTAGAAAGTAGAAATACAATAACTGAACATACTAGAGATTTTTTTTATAACGAAGGCCCCCAAACCACTTGGTACAAATTGAGGGCATGTAAGGCCCCTATACATTCCTTGGTTAACTTCTTTGTTTTCCTGTTTATATTTTTATTTTTTTGAGGCGGGGACGGGCAGAGAGAGAAGGGGAGGGGGAGAGAGAGACTTGGGGGACAGAGGATCTGCGCTGACAGGAGACAGCCTGGTGCAGGGCTGGAACTCACAAACTGACTTCTCTAACAACTGGCCCCATTCAACCATGGATCCTGTTGAAACCTCACTCCGGCGTTAACAAACTCCTCTCCATCTTAAGTCGTTCGGGTAGCAAACTTGCCCTCTTCCGGCCTTCGCTGTCACCCTTCCTCAGGCCCCCACCTCCTCCCCTTTAGCCACGTTCACAGAGGCTGCCCGGCCTCCCACTCAGTGAGCCACCAATGCAGGCGGTGAGCTGGCATTTGGATGCATTTATCAGGGTTGCTTCTGGACAGGATTTTGTCATCCTCGCCCGGGATCTCGTTCTCCTGGCACAGTGGCCTCGGTACTCCGCCCTCAGTCCCCGCCGATCGTGGCCAATCCACTTGCCACCTGGTTATCCATCACCTCACCCCAAGGGCCGGCGCCCCGCCTTCGTCCCTGGCCCGAATCTAGATCTGAACACTCGCGGAGACGCCTTGTCCCACACAACGGCCTGACACA
Source organism: Prionailurus bengalensis (assembly GCF_016509475.1). Lineage (NCBI taxonomy): Eukaryota > Metazoa > Chordata > Mammalia > Carnivora > Felidae > Prionailurus > Prionailurus bengalensis. The sequence continues at coordinate 26,152,083 of NC_057361.1, read as the reverse complement.
CCGCCCCACTTTTAGCTTCCTGCCTGCTGCTCACCACTTTCTACTGTTCGTTTTGCGCACCACTTTGTTCCCACCTGGTGGCTCCGCTCTGTTCAAGGAATGTAAAAATAGTCACACGCGACGGTCCCACACGTTTACCGTGTCCAAATGCGGTGAGCCTCCCAGTACAACCTTGCTGTCGCTTTCCTTAGCCCTGGTCAGCTCTCTTTCCGCTCCCCACGACTGTCCCGGAGCTTCAATACCTACCCCAAGTCCTTCCTCCCGACCACTGCTGATTTCATTCTCAGCAGATGACCTTGCCTTTACATCGGTGAAAAAATTGAGGTCATCAGGGAGGTCTCACTCAATTTCTCTGTAAACATATCTATATTCATTGGTTTTTCCTTTCTTTCCCTCACTCCAGAAGTCTGCAGTGTCCCTTCCCAGTTCAAGGCCAACGCATGCCGGTGGCCCAACGCAATCTCCCGTATCTGCCCTGACCTTGCTCTGTCAGTCATCTTTCTCGACCTCTTTATTGGATCCTCCCTTCAGTCTATAAACACCTGAAGACCTTTTCATTTTAAAAGGCCCTTACACCTGCATGCGAGTCAACTACCATCCAGCTGATCTCACTTACTCCACTTTCAGCTCCTTTGAAAGCACAGAAAAACTGGCTTTCTGTGGAGTTTTCACTTCAGTTTTAAGCTCTCAAACCGGCCTTCCTCATGCCTCCACTGAAAGTGTTTTGCCTAGGATCCATCATGACCCAAGTGCCAAATCGAATATACGTGTTCCAGTCTTACGTGACCAGACTTCACTCTGTCTTTGACGCCGTTAATTGCTTTCTCCTTTCAAAAAGTAATCTTTTTATCCTGACTGTAAAATTGGTGATTTTACTGTCCATGACTGTCTTAGTCCATTCAGTCGGGCTGCCATAACCAAATACTACAGACTGAGTAGCTTGGAAACAACCAAAATGTATTTCTTACCGTTCTGGAGACTGGGAGTTCGAGATCAAGGCGCCAGCACGGTCAGCGAAGGCCTTCTTCCAGGTGGCAGGCATCTGATCGGATCCCGACACGGCAGGAAGGGGAGGCGGGCTCTGTGAAGCCCCTTTTATAAGGCACTAATCCCATTCATCAGGGCTTCACCCTAGAGACTTCAGCACCTCCCAAAGCTCCACCTTCAATACCGTCACCTGTGGGGGTTAGAGTGTCGGCTTATGAGCTTTGGAGGGACACAAACACTCAGACCATAGCGATTATATGACATTTGGAAAATACAGGAAAACACGAAGGAGAAAATTAACTTCACCTGTAATAACACTAAATGGGGATAAGCATTGCTAACATTCCGATGTACACACATATACCTTGATCACCAGGCAGATAGATACGTAGGCACAAAAAAGCAGTAGCTTTTACCTGTATTTCATGAAACATCACACTGTGAATATGTTCCCGTATCCTTAAATGTGTTTGGAAAATGCTTATAACTGCTGCATGATACTCTATAAAATGGGATGAAGTGTCACGTATGACCCATTCTTCTACTGTTGGATATTTGCTCTATATTCGTAATCTTTTTTTTAAATTATATATCAAGGTGTTAGATACATCCTGAACGTAAGTCTTTGACAATTTCCTTGGGATTCTTTCTTTGGCGTAAATTATTGAAAAGGGAGTTCTCAGGTTCCGGGCTGTAAATATTTTGGGGGTTTTGCTGCACAAGGCCAAATTGACTCCCAGGAAAGTTTTAGTTATTCATGGTCTCGTTTGCCATGAGTACCTGTTTTCTTTTTTCTTGTTCAGTCTTAAATCTTTCTACTCCATTTCCATTTATAATACCCTCTGCTCTATTTCTATAATGATACCCTCTTCTAGTTCTTGTATTTCCCTGGGGGGGTTTTTTGTCCCCCTTTTGGGAGCTTATCTTGCTATAACTCCTCCTTAAAGGTGACGCTTCCTCTAGTTATACCCTTAGCCCACTATCCTTCTCACTCTCTTATTCGCTAGGATTATTTCTTCGATGCCACTACGTTGAAGAATCCCAAATATAAGACACCAGACCTAGCCGCTCTCCTGAATTTTAGACTCACGTATAGAACCATCTGTGGGGCATTTCCATTTTGGTATCCTACAAATAACCAAAAACTCAACCTGCCAAAAAAGTGAGTTGGCAGTTCAACTAGCCAAGGGGTCACCCACACTTAAAACCTGAGAGACACATGTGTCTTTTCCTTCTTGACCAACCACGCTCCCAACACAGCACCACCCCCCATCATAGGGAGAGAAGACTTTCAGTTTGATCACCTCCTATGTAAGTAGAGAACACATTCAAGATGGGAATACCCCCAAATGTCTTCTTGTTTTTCTTGTTTGAGAGGCAAACGTTTGGTAGATGTTAATTCTACCAAGTCTTGATAGAAGTTTGTTAAGGCCAAAAGCAGGCATAAAACATTTATTTCTGACTTTCAGCCCAGAGTGATACACTTTTCACTCAGAATTTATGTTCTAACCTATGTGCATAAACTTAAAAAATCAGCAAACCAAGCAAGGATATCCAAAAGATGAAATAATATTACCTTTAAGCTAGAAAACATATTTAAGACGTCCAATTGAACAGCCTCATTTTTTCTTAACAATCTGGGCCAGGGATGCTGCACGGCTTTACTCAAAGATGCGTGGTTTGTTGGCAGACGATAACACTAAAACTCAATTCTTGTAGCTCTTGTTCCAGTATTCATTTCACCACATAAATATTTCCACATGTTCTTAACCCTGGTTCTCGGAGAAACTGTACAAAAAGATACTCATGCACAAGTAACTTCTGGAAAATTCTGCATATCACACTTTTTAGAGAATTATCACCAGGGCTGCATTATGATATTCTAGGGCTCTAGGCACTTTTGCCTGTGTAGGCGACTTCTTACACACACACACACACACACACACACACACACAACTATTAAAATATATTTTGTGACTACGTTGGAATAAAGATCAATATAATCCAGGATGGATTCATTATTATATATTCATTATTATATTTTCATTTTTTTCTTCTTATTTTGAAAGAAATTAAGGGGTGCCTGGGTGGCTCAGTCGGTTGAGCGTCTGACTCTTGATTTCAGCTCAGGTCATGATCTCACCGTACGTGAGTTCGAGCCCCACGTCGCGCTCTGCGCTGAGCCTCTTCACGATATTTTATAGAGCAAGCAGGCATATCAAATTCTCACACGTAGTTCCCATTAACATACGGAATAGTTGACAATTATATTTCATTAACACATCTTTCTAGTACATGGGAATGGTAATACACCATTAACTCGCGCTTTTGCTTCTTAAACTAATCAAATAAAATTAGGGTGTCTACAAAACTGGATTCCCAACTCATTTTCAGAAGACGGATGATAGGAATTTCATGAATTAGAAATCAGCCAGTATTCACTGCATACAGTGATTACTTTAAAAAGCGGCCACCTCCTCTATGCTTTTATGATTCTTTTTTTTTTTTTAATTTATTTTTGGGACAGAGAGAGACAGAGCATGAACGGGGGAGGGGCAGAGAGAGAGGGAGACACAGAATCGGAAACAGGCTCCAGGCTCTGAGCCATCAGCCCAGAGCCCGACGCGGGGCTCGAACTCACGGACTGCGAGATCGTGACCTGGCTGAAGTCGGACGCTTAACCGACTGCGCCACCCAGGCGCCCCCTTTTATGATTCTTTTGACGCATTGATATGGAACAGTCAGCTAGTATTTTGTGTCTTTAATAACTCTTAATATTCCTTTCAAATATAAGCGTTTCCTATGAGGGCCACTAGAGAAAGCTGGGGCATTACCTGAGACCTGGAATAAGAGCCACCCTTGAGAAACCAGAGAATTTCTCCAAGGGTGTAAGTCAGTTGATGACGAAACAGATGCTATCTGCGGAGACACATACAGCCTCTACATACGTGATTCAAGCACTTAGGTTCAGTTCAACAACATTTACTGAGTGCCTTCTAGGTGCTACATACTAGGCACAGATGAGATACAGTCCCTATGGGTAAAGAGCTCAAGCCTAATATGTAAACAGCAAATTTTAATATCATGTGGTGAGACGTATGCACAGAATATTCCAGAAGCACATGGGGGCAGCAAAGGGAGATGTGGGGTAGCCACCCAGCCTGGCCTGTGTAAAAGGGAGAGTGAGAAAGAAGGTGAGCTGGTGAATGGGCCTACTGAGGGGTAGGAGAAGAGCTAAGGACAGGAAACCACTCCTCAGGGGAGCAGTGTTGGAAAAATGGGATGTACTCTGTTTCAGTTTCCTAATATAAATATCAACAAAGTAAGTAGGCTAACCGGGGACACGCAGGCAGCAAAGTTTCGTGTTACATTTCACAGACAACTTGAAACTATAGACACGAGAGAGACATAGAACAGTTAATGCGAGAGGTAGTTCGATTGTTTTTGTAGCAAGGACAGCATTTCAATATGTGATGTAAAGTCTGAAAATCAGAGTTATAAACTTACGATAATCAAATCTCTTCCAGATCTATACTTTTATAGACATCTTATGATACAATGGCAGGTGATGAGTCACGATAGGATAGGCTTAGGCCACAGTAACAAACGAACAAATAAGAATCTCAGTGGGTTGGGGCGCCTGAGTGGCTTGGCCGGTTGAGCGTCCGACTTCGGCTCAGGTCATGATCTCACGGTTCGTGAGTTCGAGCCCCGCGTCGGGCTCTGTGCTGACCGCTCAGAGCCTGGAGCCTGTTTCAGATTCTGTGTTTCCCTCTCTCTCTGCCCCTCCCCTGTTCATGCTCTGTCTCTCTCTGTCTCAGAAATAAATAAACGTTAAAAAAAAATTGAAGAATCTCAGTGGGTTAATGCAAAATGTAGTTTGCACTCACAAAGTCTGCTGTGAATACGGAGACTCGGAAACAATGTCCTCCGATGACCAAAGATGCAGACTGTTTTGATCTTCCATATTCGTCAACTCAATGCCACACCTCCTCCGCACTTGCTGTGGCAAAGGAAGAAACTATGGAAGGTCAAAGGTGAACTCTGAAATATTTTGGTCTGGAAGAGACATCCAGTATTTCTGCTCATGATCCATTGACCAGAACTAAGGACATGGCCCCTCCAAAGTATAATGCTCCTGTCTATCCGGAAGGAGAGCAAAACTGGGCATGGGTGATCAGAGATGTCCCTATCACACCAGTCTTTAGATACAAATGTCTTCTTGTGTGCTCAAAACTTAACTCTCCGAATCAATGATCGTTGTTTAGTACTCTTTTCAAAAATTTTATACAAGTAATAGATTTGGAGTGTTTGTTTTCTGAATGCATTTTTCAAGCAGTTAATTAACTGACTACAGATGATTGAGCTTAAAATCTATGACACTTTTTATGAAGTTAACTACATCGTCATTAGAAAGCTAAGGTCAATAGCCACTATGGGTAATTAAACTTATACTTCTAGAGTAATAAAATATTTAGTATTTTTTTATGGCGATCTAGCTTTCTCAAAGTGAAGCACCCCCATCAAGATTAAGCAGGGTACTTGCTAGGAGTGAACACTTCCAGGCCCACCTACAGAATGAGACTCTGGAGGAAGGAAACTACAAACCCTTCTGGGAATTATTATGCACAATGATTTTTGAAAACCACCCACGCAGAGGAAACTGAGGTCAAAGTCAGAAGAAAAGAAATAATGGGCTTTCTTGAATCCCAGCTGTGGAGTGGAGCTCGCCGTGGGGCTGGCCAGATTGAAGGCTGGAGGAAGATCTGATCTGACGCAAGTCAGTCCCGGTTAGAAGAAATCTCAAGCAAGACCCTTCTGGGAGCACTGAGCCATCTCTTCAGCAAGAAATCCCTATCATGCTCCTAGTAACTGGACCTAGTTTGAGCACACTACTGATTCAAGAGTCAGGCTCTTGACTCTGATGTTCTTATTTTCACGTCCTGTCTCTTCTGGGTACCTTCATTCCTTAGGTGATCTCTTCCGTTCTTTCTGCTTGAAATACCTACCCTATGCTAAGTCCTTGCCAATATCTATCTCCAGACTAAACCTCTTTTCTAACTCCAGACTATTGCCTGCTCAACACTTGCATTTAGATGTCTAGAAAGGCTTTTAAAAACTTAACATGTCTGAAACTGATCCCCAGATATTCTTTCCCTAAACCTGCTTCTGCCACGGACTGACTTCTCTATCTCAGTTTAAGGCACCTTCAACCTTTGTTGGTCCAGGCCAAGGACCTTGGAGCCACACAGGACTCCCTTTTCTACCATCCGATCACCCAATGGATCCTCTCAAACGTGCTTTCAGAATACACCCAGGATTTGATCACTTCTCACTCACTGCCACTGTTACTCCTCTAGTTGAAGCGCCCCAAATCTCTGGTCTGGCATATTGCAGTAGCCACATAAAGTGTGTGTCTTTCTTCTCAAGTTCCCTTTAGACTCTCTCTCATCATGGCAGCCAACATGACCCTGTTGGCATCTTACAGCAGATCTAAAATGCTTCCAACATCACTCACAGGAAAAATCAAAGTTCTAACAACGGCCTGCAAGGCCTTGTAATGATCTGGCCCTCCTTTCCAACTTCATTTCCTTCCATACTTCCCCTTATTAGTTCATTTCAGACACAGCGAGCTTTTTAATTTCCTGCCATACATTGGTCCTGGTCCCTCCTTTGTAGCTGTTACTTCACCTACCTGGACGATTTTCCAGAGACATCTGCAGGCCATTCTTCAGGTCTTTGTTCAAAGGGCATCTTCTCAATGAGGATACAGCGCTAAGAGCTAAGGAGAATGAGAAGGGTTCTGGGTCACCTTGGTGGCTCCATTGGTTGAGCATCTGACTCTTGATTTTGGCTCAAGTCATGATCCCAGCATTGTGGGGTCGGGCTTCGTGTTGAGTGTGGAGCCTGCCTAACATTCTCTCTCTCTCTCCCTCTCTCTCTCTCCCCCTCTGCCCCTCCCCTGCTCGAGTGCATGCTCTCTCTCTCATTCTCTCTCTCTCTCTCCCTCTCTCAAAAAAACTATGAGAGGGGATATAAGGTGCTGGATTGAGAGGACAGTGTTCTAATGGAGCTAAAATGTCACCCCCTCCCAATCTGGTACTTTATATCCCTCTCATTCTCCTCAGCACTAACACCCTGCGTATTTTTATTTATATCTTATATATTACCTGCCCTCTACATTAGTTTCTAAACGTTCATGGAAACAAGCTTTATTTTTCCAGTTTTGTACATTGACGTATCCCAGCATCTAGAACAGTGCCCAGCACATAGAATCATTCGGTAAATATTTCTTGAAAGAAAGAATGAATATTTATCTTGTTTTTTTTATTTAATTTTTTAAATGTTTCTTTATTTTTGAGAGAGAGAGAGAGAGAGAGAGCAAGTGGGTGAGGGACACAGAAAGAGGGAGACACAGAATCTGAAGCAGACTCCAGGCTCTGAGCTGTCGGCACAGAGCTCGATGTGGGGCCTGAACTCACGAACCACGAGATCACGACCTCAGCCGAAGTCGGACACTTAACCGACTGGGCCATCCCGGCGCTCCTATAGACTTCTCTTCTAATAATACCCAGTCCTTGGTACCTACAGTTCTGATACCCATATTTTACTGCAGTTTTGTGACTGGCTGTTTGTCCTAGCTGCCGAGGCATCTTAAACTGAAACTTCCCACTCAAAATTGCTAAGTTGTCAAGAGTAACTGGTAAGTGACAGAAAGTGGACATGATGAGCACAGCTTTGGCCCCCAAGAGTAGAAAATTCCATGAAAACAGGACAGAGTGAGAAGACAGGCAGTTTATACAAATACGGAGGTATTTTCTGTGGTAGGTGGGCCTCTGAAAAGGTTTCCAATGATCCTTGCTTCCTGGTAACTCACGAGAAATCTCTTTCCCTTCAATTTGGGCTGGATGGACCTACTGACTCAGTTCCAACAAACAGGATACTGTAAAAGTCACGGGATGTCATTTCCAAGATTTGGCTACAAAATGATTTAGTTTCTGTGTTTCTTAGGGTCTCTTGCTCTCTCTCATTTTCTCCCTCTGATAAAGCAAAATGCCATGTGAGGAGCGGCTGCAAGGGTTGGCCCATAGCCAGTCTGATTCAGCCTTCAGTCCCACTGCTGTAAGAAGCTGAATCCTTCCAACAACCATAGTTGAGTTCAAAAGCATACACTTCCCTTCTGGAGCCTTGAGATGACTGGGGCCCTGGCCCATTCCTTGATTACAGCCTCAGAGACCCTGAGCCCAGAGCACTCTGCGAAGCCATTCTGGGTTTCCTGACCCACAGAAACTATGAGATAACTAATTTGCAGTTTTAAACTACTAACTTTGGGGGTAATTTGTTACTTAGCCATAAATAGCGAATAGAGTAGTCATAGCGCAAAATATATAACTACATACAAGAGTATCTTTTTAAGAGGATGTGAATTATTGGCGATAAACGAAGGATAATTCTGACCAAGAACCTATGTTCATAGTAGCATTTATCAAAATGGTTATAGTTATTCATTTATCCACAAATATTTTATAAAGAACTAATTCAGGGACAGGCAGAATTCAAGACGGAAAAAGTCTCTATTTTAATGGAGTTCAAAATCTAGTTTAGAGTGAAAGAGATGGGGACACAGATCACGTCCACAAACAAATGATTAAGAATTTCAGAAACAATAAAACTGAGGTATGCTGTATAGACAGACTTGCCATGCAGATGGGGCACCTCTTTTGAAAGCTCCTTGTAATCTGTAACCGCTAAGTTGAATTCTGACTGGTGAGAAAAATCCAACGATGGGAATATCTGTGGGCAGAAGACCGCAGGCAGAAGGAATGGCCAGTGCTAAGCTGGAAATAAGGATAGTGTGTAGACAGGGACAGGATCAGGTAGTGTGTTTGGATTTTATTCTAAAGGTAGTAGAAAGCCCTTGGAGAGTTTTGACAGGGAGTAGAACATCTCATTTAAATGTTTAAGTGGTGGGGTGCCTGGTGGCTCAGTTGGTTAAGGATCCAAGTTTTGATTTCCGCTCAGGTCATGATCTTGCAATTCTTGGGAGCACGAGCCCTGCATCAGGCTCTGCGCTGATGGTGTGGAGCCTGCTTGGGATTCTCTGTCTTCTGTTCTCTCTTCCCCTCTTCTCTCCCCCCAGCCCCTCTCTCTCTCTCTCTCTCTCTCTCTCAGAAATAAACATTTTTTTTAAAAAAGCAGAGAATTTTACAAATTAAATGAATCAATCAATACATGTATGCATGCTTTAGTGGTCACTCTGGCTTCTGTATAAAGAATGGGTTGTGGCGGAGGGAAGATTAGGAAAAGTTAGGAGACAGTACGGGGTTAATCGACTCAGTGGGGTTCACCCGTCACCCAGTCACTCTCATTGGCAGCGACGGCCCGGACTACCACATTCTTGCACGAGGGGGGATGGTGGAGCCTGTGGCAGGCACCAGAGTGGTCTTACTGCCTCGTCAGTGTAAGCCCAACGACGGGCAGATTGGTTCGTGCCTGGGTGAGGGGGAGGCCGGGGAGCCAGAAGATGTCACATTGGCAATCAACTCATTTGTTCTGACCGCAGGGTCAAGTTTACTTCTTCTATCACTCAAAAGAACGTTTAAAGATATGTCAAACTTAGCATTTCGGGCAAGGGCCAACTCCTCACCGATCAAGAAGAAAACGCAACTTTGGTGTTCTTAACACAGCTGGCAGCGTTTTCTTTTTGTGTTCATAAGTAAGACTTGTGTGACCTTGAAGACTAGCTTCGCAACCCTATAAACCAATTAAATGTGAAGCATAGTGTCTCTTAACCTTGGTAATAAGTATTCCACATAGAAATTGCTTTCCAACTCCCTTTATGCTAATTAGGACTCTAACTAAAAAACAAATTACAGGAAGAGGTACCCCGTGTTCTTTTGCCTTATCAACTGCCATGAAAAAGAAAACGATGAAATGTGTCATGGGATGGGAAAGTTGAGAGGCTTACAGCTGTTACTTTGACGAACCACTAACTTGATGCAGCCTGTAGGGCCGTGGAAAACCGGGACCAAAGAGAGGTGATGTAGGAAGTGGGTACAAACTTTCCCAATCACCACGGGCTCTTCAGGTATTATAAAAACAATAAAAATCGGGTAACATCACGTTATTGCACGTTGAGCACTCAAGGGGGGACCGCTGAGAATAAAACAGGCCATTACGGTAAGTGCACCTTTGTCTGAATGTGTGTGAGCAGGGATGGTGTATTAGTTTCCTAAGGCTGCTCCGACAAATTACCATAAACTTGGCCGTTTAAAGCAACAGAAACTGATTCGCAATGCTGGAGGTCCAAAGTCTGAAGTCAAAGTGTCAACAAGGTTGGCTCCTTCTGAAGGCTCTGAAGAAGAATCTGTTCCAGGCCTCTCTCACAGTTTCTCACGGCACGGATGATCCTTGGTGTTCTGTGGCTTACAGAAACATCGCTCCCATGCCTGCCTCTGTCGACACATGACTTTCTTCCCCATGTCTAAGTCTTAAATCTCTCTCTCCTTTCTCAGATAAAGGCAACCACCCACTGGATTTTAGAGCAGGTTCTAAATCGAGGATGGCCTCATCTTGAGATCCCTAATTACATCAGCAAGGACTCTATTTCCAAATAAGGTTACATTCACGGGCACCGAAGATTAGGGCAGATGTATCTTTTGGGTAGACACAATTCAACCCATTACAAATTGCATATTAAAATGGTTTAAGTTTGAGGAGCATGATATGGACTCATAATTTTTTTGGAATTGATAAAATAACCTTCTAGGGTAATAAAACAAGTTAATTTTCATGTTAGGAAACTCAGAAAATAGAAATATGAAGACGAAAACAAAATGTGTGCTCTCATTTAAAAAAGTTATTTCTGAGCCCAATGAAAACAAGCCATTTTTTATTTGACCACTAAAGGAACCATCTTAATGTTAGATTTTAAAATAAAAGTATAACGTGCATAACAAAAGTCCATAATGTGTTTTTTTTAAATTTTTTTTCAACGTTTATTTATTTTTGAGACAGAGAGAGACAGAGCATGAACAGGGGAGGGGCAGAGAGAGAGGGAGACACAGAATCTGAAACAGGCTGCAGGCTCTGAGCGGTCAGCACAGAGCCCGACGCGGGGCTCGAACTCACGGGCCGTGAGATCATGACCTGGCTGAAGTCGGACGCTTAACCGACTGCGCCACCCAGGCGCCCCATGATTTCTAACACTGTACAGAATATTTTTTCTTGTATTTTGATTCTACACAAATTCGCCATATAGTATATCACTCTGTTGGGTCTGGCTTCTTTTATTCAACATCATAATTCATGTGTTGCTCACGGCAACACATTCTCATTGCTGTATAGTACTTCACTGCATGAATTTGTTAAACTATTCTATTGTTGCTAGGTATTTGAACTGCTTCCAGATTTAGCTAATATGAAGAGTGCTGCTATGGTCATTCTGGCACAGGTCTGTGGTAATATATGTTCGCATTTCTTTGGGGTGTATATGTGAGGGTAGCGGAGTTGGATCACAGGCCATGTACGTGCTCAGCTTTAACAGATATTGCTAAACTGTTTTCCAAAGTGGTTGTACGAAGGAACACCCTTACCGGCAGGTTTGAGAATTCTAGTTGCTTCACATCCTGTACAGCAGTTGGTGTTGTTAGGCTTTTAAATTGTAGTCAATCTAGGGGCGCCTGGGTGGCGCAGTCGGTTAAGCGTCCGACTTCAGCCAGGTCACGATCTCGCGGTCTGTGAGTTCGAGCCCCGCGTCGGGCTCTGGGCTGATGGCTCGGAGCCTGGAGCCTGTTTCCGATTCTGTGTCTCCCTCTCTCTCTGCCCCTCCCCCGTTCATGCTCTGTCTCTCTCTGTCCCAAAAATAAATAAACGTTGAAAAAAAAATAAAATAAATTGTAGTCAATCTAGTAGGAAGCTAAAGAAAATTATGATCTGATTTGAAGCAAACGATGAACTATAAGAAACGAGACTACAGTTCACCTTGATAAGAGGAACACTCCCCTTTAAGAGGTCCAGGGTTGATGACCTTCAATCCCTGGAAAAGTAAGTACTAGTTGATGCAAGAGTGAATAACATTTTCATCATTATAATAATGCTTCCCTTTTATAATCTTTAGATAAAGCATGAAAAACATATATATGACTGCAGACTGGAATGAAAACTTTAGGAGCCTTGGCAATGTAAAATAAAGCGAAATGGGTAACAGGTGAGACGTGGAAGGTGGACAGCAGCGAGATAACAGCTAAAAGCTGATAGGATGGGAAATAGAGTTGAATATGCATTATTTAAAGCTATAAAAGCAGGCAATAGAAAAAAATAATACTATAGTTTAGATAAATTAGAAGGAAGATATAAGGAAGGTGGATTTTAAGGATATTACTTAAAGTTATAAAGCAATCGATAGGAAATGCTAAAGTTAGCATAATTAAAAAAAAAAGAAGAAGTGAGGAATTGAGGTTAATTTTGTTTTTGGAAATTTACATTTTTCATATATGGTAGTAAATGGATATAATTTAAAGTTGGTAAAGCAAGAAATCAATGCATAAGCCTGTTAAGCTATTTACAGTTACTAAGATAAACTTCCAAAGAACTAAAAAAGGTTAAAGAGGTGGTCCCTGGAGAAGCTGGGTGTGACCAGCTAGGCCTAGAGATGGTTCCTTTTCATTGTAATCCCTTCTGTATTAATTATTTGCCACGTGTATGTGTTACTTTGATATAAAAGAATGAAGTTTTCAAAGTATGAATTACTGGGGGGGGGGATGATCAACTCTAATCCTCTTGGTGTGAGTGATTTCAGCTCCTACTGTGAAGAGAGGACAAAGAAAGGAAAGAAGCATAATTGAGGATGAAGATGCATTATGGGATCCAAAATCGGGATGCCAGAAAATAAAATTGGGGAAGATAACTTAAGAAAAAAAAAAAAAGGATACCCACCAGGTTGAAAACAAACAGAAAATGAGAATCTCATCTTATTTACCCAGATTATTTCCACCAGGATTCCATCTCGTTTGAAATAGTTCATGGTCGGAGAACTTAGACAGGTGACACATCCAGAAGTACTGGTGGAGAGGGCTGGCTTCCCAATTTTGCAACTTTTAAGGTCAATCCATGGTTTACAGTGTTTCCAGATAAGTCTCACTGTCAATCTGATATTCTCACTCCCTGCTTGAAATCTCCAATGACTCCTCATTGCCTATTCCATTAAGTAGTAAATCCTCAGCTTGGCATTCTAGCCACTGAGTAACAGGGCTCCAACATATGGACTATGATTACAGCGCTGCTAAGTATTAAGGTGGAAATCTGAACTAAGGCAGTGCTGCTTTTGTGGCCTGTGCTCCTGTAATCGACACCATACAGACTCAGGTGAAACTCGCATATGCCCATAGAGACACATAGAAGAATGGTCATTGCAGCATCGCCTGTAAGAGCAAACACGGGAAGCAACCTCGATGTCCACTAATAGGAAGAGGCATTAGCAAAGCAGGTAAGGTCATACCGTACAAGAATCAGAAATAAGGAAAACAAATGAACTATGTGCATGTTTCAACATGAGTAAATCACCAAAGCAGAATGTTGATTGAGAACAGCAACCTATAGAAGGTTCCATACAATATGATTCTGTTTATGTAATGCTTAATAGCATGCATATATTATAAAAAAGGAACAGAAAGAGTATAAGGAAAAATATAGATTAAAATCTGGATGATGATTATTTCTACGGAGTGAGAAGAAAGACTTGAATTGAGAAGTGTGCAAAGTATGAACTCTTACCACACTGTATTTCTTAAAAAGAAAAGACCCAGAAAACAATGGAGCAAACAGCGAACAAGGGTTAATTGTAACTATAGTATTCTCTGTCTTCTCTGCATGTTTAAAATATTGCAGAAAACAAATTCAGAGGTAGAAAAAATATTCTAACTTCGTATCTCAGGGTAATGAGATTATGGCATGACTTCGTTCTTCTCTTTGCTTATTTTTCTTTTCTTTTTTTTTTTTTTAATTTTTTTTCAATGTTTTTATTTATTTTTGGGACAGAGAGAGACAGAGCATGAACGGGGGAGGGGCAGAGAGAGAGGGAGACACAGAATCGGAAACAGGCTCCAGGCTCCGAGCCATCAGCCCAGAGCCTGACGCGGGGCTCGAACTCATGGACCGCGAGATCGTGACCTGGCTGAAGTCGGCCGCTTAACCGACTGCGCCACCCAGGCGCCCCTTGCTTATTTTTCTTAATTTTCAAGAGTAAAAACTTTTTTTTAAATTTTTTAACATTTATTCATTTTTGAGAGACAGAGAGAGAGAGAGAGCATGAGCGAGGAAGGGGCAGAGAGAGAGGGAGACACAGAATACAAAGAGGGTTCCAGGCTCTGAGTTGTCAGCACAGAGCCCGACTCAGGGCTCAAACTCACAAACTGCGAGATCACGACCTGAGTCAAAGTCGGACGCTCAACTGACAGAGCCACCCAGGCACCCCAAGAGTAAAAAAATGTTATTTCTGGTTTTTAGTCCAACATATCAAGACTTAGAAGTCCTCACTTCTATCTTCACAACCAGAAAACTACACTAGGTAAATACACTAAAATTCAACAACTCTTCTTAGATCCATTACAGAGCTGAGGTCACAGGGCAAACTGTTGGCCTGGAAACTAAAAACATACAGGGTAAATAAAATCACAGTTTACCATGAACAGAAGCTCTTAGATGAACGTGGTAGTTGTTAAGTGCTCCTACTGAAAGAATATATTAATGGCTCGAGATTGACTGGGGCCTAGATCAAGAGGTAAAATGCCTGGGGCCCAGTCTAATAGGGACCTCCATGATTTTATGAGTATTACCTCTAGGAGACTGATAGGATCTCAGGGTGAAGATCATAGAAAAATCCCCTTATGCTACAGGTGGTGAGGGTATGAGAGTAATGACTTTGAAATGAGCCTAGAGCATTCTGTTTTCATTAACAACAGCCTGCCCTCAAGGGAAAATATTTTACCAGAGCCTAGCCCACTTAGATTCTACCACGGTCTAACTGATCTAGGGGAAGGGAAATACCCAACTTCAGGTCTCTCTAGCTTTCCTGTCTCACCTAAGGAGAAAGAGAAGGCTGAGAAGCACTTTTGAACGTCACAGGCTCACTGAAGATTGAACACCAATCATAAGATAATAGGACGTTTCCCCTTTCCACATTTTAACACCACATCCGTTTGGCCTCTGTATAGTAACAGGGGCTTACAGCTGAAAGACCTACAAGCCTCAGACCCAATTTAAGAAAGAATATCTAGGAAACCCGAAGATACTTTGGGGAACAAAACCAAGAACACTAGAAAACATTTTAGTCCCCGACTATACGACTATAGCAAAGAGTAAACAGCCCCATTCCTAGCCAGATACACATAAAACCTCAAACTAAAGGCACATTTATCTCAGTTTCTTTTACTCAACACATCACGTCTGCCTTTCAATAACAAATTACAAGCTTGCTGAAAAGCGAAAACAAAATGTGAAGAGCACAGAAAGCAACAGAAACAGACTCAGATATGGTAGCGACTTTAGAATATCAGCCTAGAAATGTAAAATAATTGTGTTATACGCGGGACTGTGTCCCTCCAAAATTCATATGTCAAAGTCCTCACCCCTAGGACTCCAGAAAGTGAATGTATTTGGAGATAAGGCCTTTAAAGCTGTAATGAAGTTAAAACGAGATCATTAGAGGGGGCCCTAAACTACTACAAGTGGTAGCAGTTTACCAGTTCCAACTGGAAATTTCCAACTGGAAATGAGGACACAGACATGGATAGAGGGGAAGAGTATGTGAAGACACAAAACGAAGATGGCCATCTAGAAGCCTTCGAAGCAACCAACCCTGATGCCCTCTTGGTTTCAGATTTTTTTTTGAAGTTTCAAGTTTTTATTTAAGTTCTAGTTAGTTAACATACAGTGTAATACTAATTTCAGGAGTAGAATTTAGTGATTCATCACTTACATGTAACACCCAGTGCTCAACACAAGTGCCCTCCTTAGCTTATAGTTAAGAGTCTCTCTTATGGTTTTCCTCCCTATTTTTTTCTTTCCTCTATGTTCATCTGTTTGGTTTCTTAAATTCCACACGAGGGAAATCATATGCAATTTTCTTTCTCTGACTTATTTCGCTTAGCATAATACACTTGAGCTCCATTCGTGTTGTTGCAAATGGCAAGATTTCATTCTTTTTGATGGCTGAGTAATATTCTATAATACACACACACACACACACACACACACACACCACAACTTCTTTATCCACTCATCAGTCAGTGGAAATTTGGGCTGTCTCTATAGTTTGGCTGTGTTGATAATGCTGCTATCGACATCAGGGAGCATGTGCCCCTTCAAATCAGCATCCCTGTATCCCTTGGATAAATACCTAGTAGTACAATTGCTGGGTCATAGGGTAGCGCTATTCTTAATTTTTTGAGGAAGCTCCATACTGTTTTCCAGAGTGGCTGCACCAGTTTGCATTCGAAGCAACAGTGTAAGAGGGTTCCTGTTCTGATCCTCACCAACATCTGTTGTTTGCTGAGTTAATTTTAGCCATTCTGACAGGTGTGACATACTATCTCATTGTAGTTTTGTTCTCTATAGAGATTTATATTTCTCTGTATAGATTTGTATTTCTCTGATGATGACTGATGCTGAGCATCTTTTCACGTGTCTATTAGCCATCTGGATGTCTTTTTTGGAAAAATGTCTATTCATGTCTTCTGCCCACTTCTTAACTGGATTATTTGGTTTTGGGGTGTTGAGTTTTATTAGTTCTTTATATATTTTGGATACGAACCTTTTATCTGATATGTCATTTGCAAATATCTTCTCCCATCCTGAAGGCTGCCTTTTCAATTTGTTGATTGTTTCCTCTGTTGTACAGAAGCATTTTATCTTGAAGAGGTCCCAATAGTTCATTTTTCCTTTTGTTTCCCTTGCCTCAGAAGGCATGTCCAGTAAGTAGTTGCTAAGGCTGATGTCAAAGAGGTTGCTGCCTGCATTCTCCTCTAGGATTCTGATTGGCTTCCTGTCTCATATCTAGGTATTTTATCCGTTTTCAATTTATTTTTGGGTATGGAAAATTATATAGGTCAGAAACATAGATCTATATACAGGAAGGAATATATGAAAGCAAAGTAAAATCTTTAGTTTTTCTTAGTCTAATTTATCTAACAGTTAACATCGTGTTCAAAACAATAACAATAGCAATGTATTTGGGGAGTATAGCTTATGCATAAGTGAAATGAACAACAGCAGTGTAATAAGGGACAGGATGGAGACATTGCATATGCTTTTATAAAGTATCGCACTACCCATGAAGTGAAATAGGGTTATTTGAAAGTGTATTAGATTAGTTATAAATGGATAATGCAAACTCTAGGGCTAAACACTAAAAGAATTTATAAAGAAGTATAATTGACATGCTATGAGAAGAGAGAAATGGAATCATATAAAATATTCAAAAGCCAAGAATTCAGGAAAGAAGTAGAATACACACACACACACACACACACACACAAAGACAATAAAAACAGTTAAAATATGGTAGATATTAGACTATCAATAATCACTTGAAATGTCAATGGTATAAATATACCAGTTAAAAGACAGAGACTGTCAGAATGGCTAAGAAAAACAAAGCCCAACTAGATGTTGTCTCCAAGAAACCCACTATAAATATAAAGACACAGATAGATTAAAAGCAAAGGGATGGAGAAAGATCTACAATGCCAACAATAATCAAGAGAAATCTGGAGTAGCTGTGTTAATTTCAAATGAAGCAGACTTCGGGGCAAGAAAATTTCCCAGAGATAAACAGGGGCGTTATGTAACTGTAAAGGGGCCAATTCTCCAAGACATAACAATCCTTAATATGTATGTGCCTAACAACAAAGCATCAAAATACATGAGACAAAAAGTGATCAGACTACTAGGAATAATGAAAAAATTCATAATTATAGTTAGAGACTTCAACACTCCTCTATCACTAACTGACAGATGTAGCAAATGGAAAGTCAGGAAGGGTATAATTGAACTGAACAGCACCATCAATCAACTGAATGTAACTGACATTTACAGAACACTTGACCCAACAACAGCAGAATACATGTCCTTCTCAATCTCACTTGGAACATTCACCAAGATAGATCACATTCTGTGCCATAAAATAAACTTAACAAATCTTAAAAGATAAAATCATCCAAAGTATGCTCTCAGACCACAGTGGAATTAACACTCAAAGTCAGTAATAGAAACATGGATGGAAAATCCCAAAATATTTGGAGAGTTAAACAACACACTTCTAAAAATAAACATTCTCATTTTCCTAACAGGAAAGTGAATAATGCTATTTAAGTATATAAATGGTCCAATTCCTTAGGAATAAAACACATTTTCCTGTAGTGGTCAAGAAGTATTTTCCCCTTCTCCAGAGTAAGTTAAAAACTATCATTTAAGTATCTCCAGGCTTCTATTATAAAACACTATCTTCAGTTTCTCATAGTTTTATGGAAATTCCTTCTTTGCGGCTTAGATACGCCCACTGGACCTTGGTCCAGAGACGATACACAATTTAGAAGCGTTCACATTTATTAGGGTAACACTAAATATTCATGTTCAAGCTTATATGTAAATTGGTAAGCTGGACTAGCAAAGCTTTTTCTTTCTTTCTTTCTTTCTTTCTTTCTTTCTTTCTTCTTTCTTTTGATTTCTTTGGATAATATGGACATTTTAACAATTCAGTTCTTCTCTTCAGAGGAAATGTTCATTCCCCCAATGTGTCATATTTCCTTCCGGTAATATTAACTGTTTGACACAAAATGTTAGAACCAGAAAGGACTATAGAGTTCTTTATAATGCACTATGGTATTGACGCCAAATTAAATATCATCACACAATTACGCATTTTATTACTTAGCTCATATTTATGTATCACCATCTGCAGAGCATAGTATACATGCTTTGACAGAGGAAGGAGAGCTTTCCTCTTTTCGTGAATTTGCACGTATAGATTCTGATTGAATCTTTATGGTGGCCCTTTGAGGTAGCTATAATTACCACTTACAGACAAGAAAATGGGCTCAATTAGGTTAACTAACCTGTCCCCAAAGCCAATAGCCATTAAAGATACAATTAGGGTTCCATCATATCACCCTGCTTAAATTGAATTGTGACTTCTAGGTGTATGTGTCTTATTTTCATTTTTGTTGCCCTTATTTGTTTCACACAGGAAAAAAAACCATAGAAGCTGCAAGTAATTTCATACTTATATTACTTACGAAATCAAACTGAATCCGTCAGTTATTTGTTGATTAATATAAACAAAGAAAGTCAGACTCAGAATCTATCATTTCAGCCTGAAAAATTCAATGCATGATTGTAAAATATAGCTCAGTCTGGTTCATCCTGGGTCTTTTCTTCTTCCTAACTTCTTTCTTGTTTTTGGCTATTTAATTTAAATTGTATTATTAATTTGTGAACTGTTAATACATTCACATGGTGCAAAATTCAAACTTTCCAAAAGGGCGTGCGATTAACTACCTCCCTTGCCATTTTGCTCTTCAACAATTCATTTCTTCTCTGCAGAGGAAATGTTTACTCCTCCCAGTGTGTCATATTTCCTTTCAGTGATATATTATGCAAACATACCCAGCTTCGAGAATGTCTCTGGAATTTCAAAGATGAGATCGGAGTGAGGCCAAAAGAAACACGGTGTGACTAATATTCCTGCCAACCCACTAGACAAAGTCACCCAAAGAGAAATAAATTCATATTTTACTTGAGTTGGGACTTCTCTGTTCTCCTACATTCTACATGCTACCTGCAGACTAATATTCCTAAATTGAATCTCCAGTCCTGTCAGTAACCACTCGTCTTCCAACGATCTCTCACTCACGTGCTCCACTGAATCCAGACATCTCAGTTGGGAATTCATTGCCTAACAATTCACTGGTTGAAATTCCGGGAAGCAGACTGACCCACGGTACTGGTTTGCTTAGGCCTGAAGGGTTTTCCGGCACGTGGGACTGTCTTTGCTAAAAGCAGGGAACTCCCAAGCAAACCAGAACGAGCTGGCCACCCTATCAGGGACATGGGTGTTCTCCAAGATACGAGGAGAGCATCATGAACTCTTCTTGTCCCCACCATCTGTGGAGACAAGGAGAGACACAGCAGTTGTAGTGAGTTAGGCTCCCGGGGGAGATGACATCACCGTGCTTTCTGCATGAAAGGATATGGGGGCTTTGCGGCCAAGAGTGATGGTCTCACTCCTGATCGGATCCCCAAGGACCATCCGCTTTTCCAAAGCATTCTTCCTCTGTGGCACTAAGTGACATGAATGCTGTGTTGTCCTCTACTGGGCTACCTGGAGTCAGAGTTAGGCCAACAGTGTAGGTGTGAGTAACAGGGTACAGTACATGCCGGGCCCCACACATACTGCTTTCACTGGGCGGCGACACCCATTCCCTAGTCACTCTGAGAGTTCGCTGCAGATGGCCCACAGCTGCCCCCTTCTCTGCCGAATTGCCCTCATCGCTCTTTGCCTAGGGGGGCTGCCTTACTCGGGAAGTTACACGTCCTTCACCCCCCCCCCCCCAGGCACAACCACCGGCCAGTGACTGACTGACAAAGTTAAAGAAATGGGCTCTCTTGCCTCAAGATGGAACCAACCAACTCGTCTCTCAGAATCCCCCACAGACCAGGTCGAAACAATTCTCCAGCTGAGGCTACTCCCTCGCTTCCTTTTGCCTGGAGATACCCCCTCGATAGGTCACTTGATAAGGTGGCCAAATCGTCCCGATTTGCCCAGGACTTTCCCAGTTCTAGCGCTGCAAGTCCCACATCCCAGGCAATCCCTTGGTCCAGAGCAAAGAGGGGCAGGCGGTTACTCTCTGTCTCAGGCTCTGCCTCTAAGGAATCGGATCTAAGACATCAGCTTACATCACACAGAAGCTGGGATTCTTTGTGCGGTAACCTGCTAGATAGTGGGATTGCTGGTCTGGCGTAAAGAACTGGGCGAGAACCTATGAGTCTATACGGTAGTCTGGGGTGATTTAGAATAAGGCCCCCTCTGGTCTGAAAACACCCCCAACTGGCGTCTCAGTAAACTGTACTTGCCTGTTATGGAAAAGAGGCACCCTTTCCTCCGGGGGAATACAATTTCATGCGAAGCTTTGTGGCTTGGCAAGAGCATACATGCTGGATTTCTGGGCTCAGTACCTTGGTGCAGCGCAGGCCCTGACTGGCCAGCCAGAGACGGCAGCCCTGGAGTAGAGCGAGGAGGTCAGCCTGACCCGTGTTCCATCTTCTCCACATCTTCCCTCTCTCTGCCATGTAAATGACATCAGGGTGGCACGTTCAGATATGCTAGAATATCCAACTGTGCCTGGGCTCTGTTCTCCCTAAAAGGTAAAACAGAGATGTAGGCAATTCAGTAAGTCAGGAGAAACTAGTCTAGGAAAGTCAAGGCAACAGCGTGCTTGTTTTCTTTCTTTCTTTCTTTCTTTCTTTCTTTCTTTCTTTCTTTCTTTCTTTCTTTCTTTCCTTTCTTTCTTTCCTTTAAAACAAGCAGCAGCTTGTGGATTTCTTTTTAGTTTTTTTTAAATTTTTATTTATTTGAGAGAGGGAGAGAGACAGAGCATGAGTAGGGGAGGGGGCAGAAGGAGAGAGAGAGAGAATCTTAAGTAGGTTCCACATTCAGCGAGGAGCCTGATGTGAGGCTCGACACAGGGCTCGATCCCACGAAGAGTGAGACCATGACCTGAGCCAAAATAAAAAGCCAGACACTCAACGGACTGAGTCACCCAGTCGCCCCCCAGTGTGCTTTCTACAGAGCATGAATTATATTCCTGGGCTTTCCAGGGCAGCTCAAAACTTATAAACTCTCCGTGCTCCATCTTCTAGAAAGGAATTGAGTTAGAACCACTTCTATGGCACATGATTACTCTGAATTGAACTGCCACCATCACTTGGAAGGAAGGCTTTTAAAAACCACAATCAACTCTAACATATTTGACATGAAATGGATACACAGAGTGACAAGCATTCTCAGACAATGTGTGGCTCGTGGGGAGAAATAAGAGATATATTAAAATTATAGGTTTCAAGTACCGGGTAATCCTAACCCAGCTAGGCCTATAGATCACCCCTGGACCAGAATCAGTGAGAGAACCAATTTACTATAACAGAACAACCTGTTTCAATAAATCTTTCCCTTCTCCATGAATTCTAGTAGAGGGCTCTAAGTTATGGAAAACGGTGATTCATTTCTCTTATATTTTTTGGTATGCTGCCTCTAGGAGTAGAACAAACAAACAAGCAGAAGAGACATCCTTGAAAGGAACAGAAGGCTTAACGACCCCGGAGTGAACAAAGCCACGGGACGAGCGAACTCCGCTTTATTTCCAGTTGGGCTTCACAGAAAAGACTCTTTGCCAAATGCCTTTCACAAGCTTTGTGTTAAAACCATATCCAATAATACCGTAACTGGGTCATTACCCACACACTGCCAGGCCAGGGTTTCAAAAAGGACTGATACAATCTCATGGACAGTTAAAGTCAAAACTCCTCCCCTGACATCTTGAAAATCCATAGTAGCTGACAGGAGTTATTTAACTCGTGGAGGTGGAGGGAAGAACGCTGACTTAAGGAATCACCGTCCTGCGTGTCGGGCAGCAGTGCAAAACCCAGACGTGCCGCAGAAAACTACACGAACTACAAAGGCCCCTGAACTTGGTAAACGAGGCACAGGAAGTCATAGGAAGCGCAGACACTACTTAAGCAACATCTAGGCGAACACTGGACGGACCGTTTCTCCCAACCTCTTGAGACTTTTTTTTTTTAATTTTAACGTTTATTTATTTTTGAGAGAGACCGAGCATGAACAGGGGAGGGGCAGAGAGAGAGGGAGACACAGAATCGGAAACAGGCTGCAGGCTCTGAGCGGTCGGCACAGAGCCCGGCGCGGGGCTCGAACTCATGGACCGCGAGATCGTGACCTGAGCCGAAGTCGGATGCTTAACCGACTGAGCCACCCAGGTGCCCCCCACACACACCCCCACCCACCAGGTCACTTTGTTGATGAGAATTTACAAGCTGAGCCTGACCCTTATCTCCGTTACCCTCGCTCCAGGAACAAAGAACCGTCACTCGCCTGCCCCTGTTTCTTGTCTCATGAGTGAAGCAAGCCTCTCTTCCCAACAGGCCGGTCGTATTGTGGTTCACTTCAGCCGTCCCCACGTACCCAATGCAGGGCGCCCTCATTCAGGCCCTCTCACCGCATACTGCAAAGGCAACTATCTCCAATCCTCAGTCTGCCGTGGTTCCAAGGGGTATAAATCCGCTTCTGGTGTCTTTTAGGACAGGGCCTGAAACCAGAGCCGTGGTTCTGCTGATTTTTATAGGCTATTACCGTTTTTCAAGTTCTGAAGTTGTTTCACAGAGAAAGGCCTACGGTTGTAACATCCCAGGGCCTCTGAAGTCAACACATCGGGATATAAATCCTGGCTCCGTCACTTTGGGCAATTCTTCAATCTCCTTGGGCTTCAGCTTCTTCAGATGTGAAACGGAGTCGCGCCAGGTAAACGCTTACCGCCCCGCCTGACTTACAGCGAGGGCCGCAGGTATATTTTCCCAGAAGATCTTAATCATCATCTTCTATTGGCCAAATTTTACCGACCCTTCCTCAAGAAGCCCCGGGAAGGCATCTCTGACGCCCCTCCTATGGTTAGTTCTGCTTCCGAAATGTCCATATTGCATCACGTGTTTAATTAATTAAGCACATATTGACTGAGGGAGGATCTGCCTCGTGCCAGACCCCGTACTGGGCACTAGGGACACAGCAGTCAACAAGTAGACCTGTTCTCACAGAGCATATGGTCGAACGGGGGAGGCCACAATTAAATCACTAATTGTAATTATATATTGAATTGCAATGATAAGTTACTGTGGAAGAAGAGGAAAAGGAACTCGATATCTAACAGAAGGCCAGGGCCAGATTCCTTTGGGTATGATGTTTTTGTGCAGACAAAACAGAACGGGGAGAGTACTACAGGTGACGGAACACCTTGATATGGCAAGGAACACATTCGAGAAACAGCCCAGGGTGATGGAGCCATGGAGAGATCAGTGTGAGATGGTGGTGGTGAGGTTGATGAAGGCCAGAAGATTCAAGGACAGTGGAATTGTTAAGGATTTTATTTTCCCCTGTGGACAATGGGATGTCATCAAAGGGCATTCAATTAAGAGAATACATAACCATATCTCTATTTTATTATTATTTTTAACGTTCCATTTTATTTTTGAGAGAGAGAGAGAGAGAGAGGCAGAGTGCGAGCAGGGGAGGGGCAGAGAGAGAGACAGGGACACAGAATCCGAAGCAGACTCCAGGCTCCGAGGTGTCAGCATAGAGCCCGATGTGGGGCTCGAACTCACGAACCATGAGATCATGACCTGAGCGGAAGTCGGAAGCTCAGCCGACTGAGCCAACCAGGAGCCTCTCCGTATCTCTATTTTAAAAATGTCATTCCAGATGCAATTCGGGCTGCAGATAAAAAAATATATTGGAACATATATGGGGCAGCTAGTTTGGTAGCATTTGCCACGTGCTTGGAATAAAACGGAGGCCAAGATGGAGAGTACTGAAGGATCGGGGAAATATCGACAAGGTAAAATTGACAGGACCCCACAGGTGAGATGAGATAAGGAATGAGGAAAGGAGGGCGGGCGTTGAGAATGACTCACAAACTTGAGACTCGCACAACTGTGTCGGGGGAATGGTTGTACCACTTTTTTGTGCTGAGAACACCAGAGGAGAGGCAGCTTTGTTGAGGGCCAAGTCTGAGTTCATTTTTGGACATGGTGACGTTGAGATGTTGGTGACACATCCAACTGAGATGTCAGGTAAGCAGTTGGGTAGACTTCCCTGGATCTTGGAGGAAGTGTTCCGGGGCAGGGACATACACCGAAAGCTGTCAACGTATAGATGGTAAAACCCCAGGCAAGATTGTCTGGGAGAAAGTACCGAGAGAGGAGAGTCGCTCCGGGAGTCAGGAGACAGAGTTGTGAGTCTCTCCTAAGCTTCTCCTCCCCACCAGATTGCAAGCCCCCCGAGGAACTGGAATTCTGTCTTTTATTTTTACACCCTTTGGGACTGATTTATCTTACATATGTGGAGGCAAATGATTTTCAGATTCCCAACCTAACACTCCCACATAGCTCCTCTTGAGTTGCATTTTATGCAACTGTCAGAAAAAGATCTTTCATATTTTGCCACTACCCAATGACCCTGAAAAGGCTCTTCCCAAAGGCAAGATAAAGATATTTCCAAAGCCGGAAAATTAATCTGAGAAGCCCTTGATTACAGGCATGCTCATTCGTTTCTCTGTATTTGTTAAGGTAAAATAAACCTATATGTTGATGGTTAACATATATGGACATATGTACCCTAACAATATGGAAACATGGAAAACTCTGGCTTAACACAACAAAAAATTATTATTTTTTCTTCCTTTCCACTCCAACGAGGGTTGACGAGAGGGAGGGGGTGGCTGTGTTCCATTCAAAGAGCAGACACGCGCTCACACCCAACTACAGCGGAGACAGGAAAACCCAGGTCTAGCTTACCACTCCCCTTCCCCCATCCCACCTCTGGCAACCACCTTTCTACTCTGTTTCTGTTATTCTGCCTAGTTCAGATACTTCATATGAGTGGAATCCTCTCGTATTTGTCCTTTTGTGATCAGCTTAGTCCATTCTATTAGGCACTTGTGATTGTCTTCTGAGCAACCATGGAGTCTAGCGAGAAAGAAGACAAATCATCAGAAAATTAAAATTAACGGTTTGGGCAAAGTCTCGTGGTGCGGGGGGAAAGAGTTAAGAGGAGCAATTAACCTAAAATTGATAGGTCTTAATGCTTAGCACATAACCCGGCATTCAGTGGGCGCTCAACAAACGCTTGGGGGAATAAATGAGAAAGATATTTTTGTTAAGACTGCTTACGCATTTCTCCTCTCTCGGAATTTACAGTTTCCTCGTGTGGGCCACTTAACCTTAACCCCATATGTTGAAATGCTGTCTGCTAGAAAAGACAGGCTTATCCATTTTTAAATTTTCAATATCGTAAACATCTTTTTCATTAACAATCCCGGACAACTAAAAATAAAGGAGTAATCAAACTTGCATCCAAGCTCTAAATTTTAGCATATAGGAAAGAGAGTGCCAATTTTTAAAACATCGGGGAAGGAGGGGCGCCTGGGTGGCGCAGTCGGTTAAGCGTCCGACTTCAGCCAGGTCACGATCTCGCGGTCCGTGAGTTTGAGCCCCGCGTCAGGCTCTGGGCTGATGGCTCAGAGCCTGGAGCCTGTTTCCGATTCTGTGTCTCCCTCTCTCTCTGCCCCTCCCCCGTTCATGCTCTGTCTCTCTCTGTCCCAAAAATAAATAAATGTTGAAAAAAAAAAAACATCGGGGAAGGAAATGAAAAGTAATTTTCAATTAAGTTATCACTTGTTATAACCCTTTTCAGCCCTTTAAACTTTTATTTCCTCAAATGAAAGGGAAGCCCCCAAAGGTACCTCTCTAAAACAGTCCTCTATCTGCACAGGAGGTATGACCAGCTAATGAACGACTTGGAGGAGCGTGAGTTTTCTTGTGTTTTTATCAGCAACAGTGGGGACGGGAGGCTGTGAAGTCCAGTGCCCAAACACCGGGATTCTGGAATTGAATGGCCTGACCTTGAGTGCTGAAGTCACTGCCAGCTAGGTGCCCAATTCTAAAATAATTAAATGAGATAATGCAAGTAAAGTGTCAGTGCCCTACCTGGCACGCAGTACATGTGTGTTAATGTTGGATACCACCATTATTATTAGTCACGCGAATCACAAAGAAAGAAAGTAGGACTATTTTGACCACGAGGTGATGACGTCCGTGACAACAGAGGCAAATCTTTGAGGGTAACTTTGATTTCCAGGTGTGTTAGGACCCTTCAAGAAGCCACAGCTTGTGCAGTAATAAACGAAGCAGCATGGTATAAAGCAAGCCCAGATCATTCATAATCTGAGCGATTACTACTTTCCACCTGTCTTTTCATTTTCATTTCCAGCTAAGTGCTGTTTTCTTTCCACGCCAGTATCTGAATAAACACTTAAATTAAAATAAATGAAAGAAATTCTCAGGGCAGCAACCACGTCCGTGATTAATGCAGTAATGTGTTCCCCCTTTGACATAGGTGGAGACACCTCTGCAAGCCACGATTGATGGCTGCAAGGACCAGAAGATGCACTTCCATTGTACACGTTTCCCAAATGATCAGCTTTCCATGACCTTCATCGAAAACCCAAAGGTGTTTATTGGCCTCGCGCATGAGCACGCCTCAAGCTAAGGCAGCTGCCTTTGCTCGCAGTACCAGTGAAAGGCTTGAGATTAGGAAGCAGATGAGGTTAAATTGCTTCATTATTTACTCATTGGGGGAAAAATCAATTTCGGGAATATAATCCTATTGACCTGACTGGCACCGACCAGGAGCATAAGCAATCACAACCCTAAAATAAATATTCATCCATACTTGAAAAGACACGTATACTCACCATTTTCCTTTATGCATTAATAAGGGTATCAAATAACCATGCGAACCAGACTCAAGGCTAATGCACCTCTCTTTTGAACGTGTCACTAAAACGGGATGGTGAAAATTGTGCTTATTTTGTTCTGACCTTGTAAAATTCACACCTTGTATGAACAAGGCTGTGCCTTTCCTGTCCCTAGTTAAAATATTAAACGATGATGTTGCCACAGAACAGGGAAACAAGCCAACACCACTGAAACAAAAAAGCAACACAACATCCGGTCAGCAACAAATTACGGGGCGTACAGTAGGCATAAGAAATGTTAACCCTAACTCCGGAGCCAGGATTCATAACGACCCAATCCTACTTTCTCACAGAAATTTGAAGACACTTTTCCTTCCAGGTTTGTCCTCTAGCAAGGATGTCCTAAGCTTCCATCATGTTGAATTTAGCCTTGCAAGGATTTTTAATTAACAGCGACGATCCACAAGCCATGATTTATATGCAAGAAAGATGCCCTATTTTATCTTCTTTCCCCAGGCTATGATATATGGATGCTTCTAATAAGCCAAAGAGAAAAGTGGTTTGGACCAAAAAGCACCTATTTTCTCAAAGATGCACATTAAGACTGCAGCTGTCAGCAAGGGAATAAAGGAGAGCCCAGGTGACAGAAAATATAAAGGAAGTAGAGAATGATCAAGGTTTAATTTATGTTTTTACTATTAGAGCCTATTTTTTTTTCTAGAGACACTTAATTTTTACTCCAAGTAAAGCACTCACTATATTTAAAAACTATAGTTTGGTGAGGGGTCATACGATGTATTTCTCAAGTTACGTGACTATTTTATTATTTTTTACATGACTATGTTAAAGAAGGACTCTCAAATTTGTTCAATTCAAGTTTGGGCTGCTGCTGAGGAAATGCACGTAGTGCAGTGATGCTGCTTTAGGTGAAAATATGTTAGCATCTCTTTTCTGGTAACTCTCAGACAGTGGCATGTTCTTTTGAGCATACTTACTGTTGGAAAATCATAATTTGTAGATAGATTAAGAATCTGTAGTCCCATAGCTCTGCTGTAAATTAGCTGTTTAGCCTTGTGCTGTCACTTAATCTCTCTGGGTCACGGTTTACTTATAGACATAAAGACGTTCTGTGTGTGTGTGTGTGTGTGTGTGTGTGTGTGTATAGTTATATACCTAAAGCATATACATATATACTTCTATACATAAAGTATACACATACTTATATGCATATCATTGCCAAGGGCCTTTTCAACTATGTAAATATACAATTTTGTGACCTGATATTTGGAAATGGCTAGAAACCAGGGTTGAAAGTGCAATTTTACGTTTAGAAAGAGGATTTCTTATGAAGCCATTTATTCATTCAACAAATATTTTTTTAGCGTCCACAGCGTGCCAGGCACTCTCCTTAGTGCTGGAGATACACTGGTGAACAGAATAAAGAGCTCTGTCTGTGTGGAACTTAGATTCTAGATGGACGAGATATGAAACTCTTAAGATCATAGCAAGCATAATTATTGAAATTAATAAATTGTAACCTAACTCAAAGTATATACAAAATTCTCTTTTTATTCTCATTTTCATCTCTAGGATGTTTTGAGTGACAGAGGATCCGCATGAGGTCAACAGTTAACATGAAATAGGTGAATTTGGAAATAATTTAGAGACAAGCAAAAATAATGATAAGAATGAGGTCCTGGGCAGGGGCGGGAAGGCGGCAGCACTGAATAGAGGGCTCAGAGATGATCTCATTAAGAAGGTGAAGCTTCTAAAAAGACTCCAACGGAGCTGAGGGAGTTCATCAAGCGAGGTCTTGGGGAGGAATGGCTCAGACAACACGCACAGCTAAAACAAAGGCCCTGAGGCAGGATCACGTGTGTCTTGTTTGAAAAAGAACAGAGACGCCAGGGTGATTGGAGCTGACGGAGCCCAGAGCAAGTGGCAGGAGAGGAGGCGAGAGAGGAAACCACGTTGATCGTGGAGGGGCCTGGAGGGCCATTATAGGGACTTTGGCGTTTATTCCAAGGGAGGTGGGACACACGTTTATAGAAGCTCACCCTGGCTGCTACGTTGACAATGTTTATAAGGGAACACAGGTAGAACACATGCCATTCTGGCTTATGTATTTTGTAAAGTAGATGCAGAGCCGATACCAAAAGGATTCCAAGGATTGTTTTGTAGAAAGCATGTTGGACAAATTAAATGATTTCAAATACTATCTACGCTTGTAAATTCTGATGAGTCTGTTAACAAAATCAGTTGCAATAGATCTGTAGACCATTGCAGACTCTGTATTTCCAAGACATTCTGCTTGGGCTAGTGATAAAACTTCCAGAAGTGGAGATAATGATCACTGTTTAAAACTATTAATAGGTATATAGTCAAATCTTCAAGCTCATAGCATTTCAAGGGGCAGGAGGGCACAGGTTCATGATAGCTAACTGTCCCTTGTAGTCTCATGGCTTCCTGTTGTATCATCTTGTTTGTTTTTATTACTATAAACTACCTTTCTCCAGCCTTGTTCAATAAGCATTAAGCCCACTACCATTCATTCCTGTCCTGCGAAGAAATTAGTAAGACCTCTGCATTGCCTATTAAAGCCATGGTTCTGACTTTAACAAACAATTGTTGCCCTATTTGCGGTTATGAGAGCATAGCCTTGAACTCACAGTTTCTCAGTAACTATCACAAGCTTCACTGAGACAGGCCTGTCTGAAAAATATTCAGTACGTTCTTTTCTATCAGCAACTGTTCCACAGAACTTTCTACAATGATGGAAATATTCTTTATCAATGCTGTCCAATATCATAGGGCCAGGCACAAATGGCCACTGAGAACTTGAAATGTGGCTAGTATAACTGAGGAACTGAGTTTTTAATGATCTTTAATTTTAATTAAATTAAATTAAATGTAAATTGTAAGTGCCTTTGCATGGCCAATGGATACCATACTGGACAGCTCAGGTTAAATCCTTATTCTATATCGTGTCAGACTAACTATGAGACATTCCTGCCCCATATTGTTTTAGTATCTCCGAGAAATGCTTCTCTGGAATGTTCTTTGATATTATGTCACAGTCACTCAATAAGGAAATTTAAAAGGAGCACCCCATGAAAGCCATTGCTATGTTCAGTGAAAGGAGGTTGCTGAGGGCACTGATAATTGTGTAATGTAGCATCTTATTTCTCTGGCCTCAGTACTAGGAAAAGGTAGGGTTGTTCTAAAAAGCCTGACTGTGTGATGTGATTTACTGCGTTACATCTTTGCCTTTGATGCAGAGGAGCATAGGGCCAAATGGGTGGTCTACCTCTTGTGAGAATATACTATACAGAGCCTCTTGGGCTATATTCCATGTGCTTAGCCCACGCTCAACCTCTTTGTCTTAGTTTTTATTCTTCCCTTATGCACTATTTGCTGATTGTTTTGCTTATTTTATTTTTTAAATTAATTTATTTTGAGAGACAGTCCAAGTGGGGGAAGGGCAGAGAGAGAGAGAGGGAGGGAGGGAGAATCCCGACACAGGGCTTGAACTCACAAAGCCCTCAGATCATGACCTGAGCTGAAAACCAAGAGTCAGCCACTTAACTGACAGAGCCACCCAGGCACCCCTTGTTTTGCTCATTTAAATTTTTTTTAACGTTTATTTATTTTTGAGACAGAGAGAGACAGAGCATGAACGGGGGAGGGGCAGAGAGAGAGGGAGACACAGAATCGGAAGCAGGCTCCAGGCTCTGAGCCATCAGCCCAGAGCCCGACGCGGGGCTCGAACTCACGGACCGTGAGATTGTGACCTGAGCTGAAGTCGGACGCTTAACCAACTGAACCACCCAGGCGCCCCTGTTTTGCTTATTTTAAATGTTACCTGGTAGTATTATATTCATTTTCGTATACCACAAACAAGTATAATAAAAATAAACTAAAACCCTGCCTTTGGCGGGGGGGGGGGGGGACACACTCAATTTCTTTCTTAAAAGGACCGACTTCCCAAGACCTCATTCTTATCATTATTTTTGCTTGTCTCTAAATTATTTCCAAATTCACCTATTTCATGTTAACTGTTGACCTCATGCAGATCCTCTGACACTCAAAACATCCTAGAGATGAAAATGAGAGTAAAAAGAGAATTTTCTATATACTTTGAGTTAGGCTACAACTTATTAATTTCAGTATTACGCTTCCTATGATTATAAGAGTTTCCTATAAATTAACATTTATGAAAATTTTGAGTTATGCTAGAGAAGTTAGCATCTCCCACCAGGACTGAGATCATGGGTATTTGTTTTAGGAACAAACATTTCAGAAACATACAGGGGGCACCTGGGTGGCTCAGTTGGTTAAGCATCTGACTCCGGTTCTCAGCTCAGGTCATGATCTTGTGGTTAGTGAGACCAAGCCCCATGTCGGGCTCCACGCTGGGCATGAAGCCTGCTTAATATTCTTTCTCCCCCTTTCTCTCTGCCCCACCTCAAAAAAAAAATAAGTAAAACTTTAAAAAAATGTACAAAATTGGTTTTAAAAATATGCACATCTA
The DNA here is from genome assembly GCF_016509475.1 of Prionailurus bengalensis. NCBI lineage: Eukaryota > Metazoa > Chordata > Mammalia > Carnivora > Felidae > Prionailurus > Prionailurus bengalensis. The sequence continues at coordinate 26,119,968 of NC_057361.1, read as the reverse complement.
TGAGTCTGTGACTAAGTGATCATGTTTTTCTTTTCAGATTAAAAAAATTTGTTTAATGTTTATTTATTTTTGAGACAGAGAGAGACAGAACATGAACGGGGGAGGGTCAGAGAGAGAGGGAGACACAGAGTCTGAAACGGGCTCCAGGCTCCGAGCTGTCAGCACAGAGCCTGACGCGGGGCTCGAACTCACGGACCGCGAGATCATGACCTGAGCCAAAGTCGGACACTTAACCAACTGAGCAACCCAGGCGCCCCTCTTTTCAAATTTTTATTTAAATTCTAGCTAGTTAACATACAGTGCAATATTGGTTTCAGGAGCAGAACCCAGTGATTCATCACTTACATACAACACCTGGCGTTCATCACAATAAGTGGCCTCCATAATACCCATCACCCATCCAGCCCACCCCTGACCCACCTCCCTCCATCAACTCTCAGTTTGTCCTCTATCTTTAATAATCTCTTATGATCTGCTTCCCTCTCTCTTTTTCTTTCCCCCTTCCATAAGTTCGTCTGTTTTATTTTTTTAATTCCACATATGAGTGAGATCATATGGTGTTTGTCTTTCTCTGACTTATTTGACTTAGCATAATACACAGTAGCTCAATCCACGTCATTGCAAATGGCAAGGTTTCCTTCTTTTTGATGGCTGAGTTATACACACACACACACATTTGGACTCTTCCATAGTTTGGCTAATATTCATAATACTGCTATACACATTAGGGTGTGTGTACCTCTTTGAATCAGTACTTTTGTATCCTTGGGATAAATACCTAGTCATGCAATTGCTGGATCACAGGGTAGTTCTACTTTTAACTTTTTGAGGAACCTCCCTCCTGTTTTCCAGACTGGCTGCACCATTTTGCATTTCCACCAAGAGTGCAAGAGGGTTCCCCTTTCTCTGCATCCTCACCAACACCTGTTGTTTTTTCTGGTGTTACTGTTAGCCATTCTGACAGGTGTGAGGTGGTATCTCATTGTGGTTTTGATTTGTATTTCCCTGACGATGAGGGATGTTGGGCATCTTGTCACGTGTCTATTACCACCTGGATTTCTTGTTTGGAAAAGTGTCTATTCATGTCTTCTGCCCATTCCTTAACTGGGTTGTTTTTTTGGGTGTTGAGTTAGATAAGTTCTTCATAGGCTTTGGATACTAACCCTTTGTCAGACGTGTCATTTGCAAATATCTTCTCCCATTCCTGAAGCTGCCTTTTAGTTTTGTTGATGTATCCTTTGCTGCGCAGAATCTTTCTATCTTGATGAAGTCCCAACAGTTCACTTTTGCTTTTGTTTCCCTTGACTCAGGAGACGTGTCTAGTAAGAAGTTGCTATGGCCAAGGTCAAAGAGATTGCTGCCCGTGTTCTGTTCTAAGATTTTGATGGTTTCCTGCCTCACATTTAGGTCTTTCATCCATTTTGCATTTATTTTTTTGTATGGTGTAAGAAAGTGGTCCAGTTTCATTCTCCTGCATGTCACACTCCAGTTTTCCCAACACAATTTGTTGAAGAGACTACCTTTTTTTTCCACTGGATATTCTTTTCTGTTCTGTTGAAGATTAGTTGGCCATATGTTTATGGGTCCATGTCTGGGTTTTCTACTCTGTTCCATAATGTATGTGCCTGTTTTTGTGCCATTACCATACTGTCTTGATGATCCCACTTGGTAATATCACTTGAAATCCAGAATCCTGATGCCTCCAGGGATCATTAATCATAGTTAACTATCATTTGCCTGTCCTGGGTTGAGTTTATTTTAAGATACTTCTATTTTTTTAAAAAATACATCTCTACTTAGTTTTGTCTTCAGAGCCAAACTGGAAACAACTTGATAGAGTTTATTATGTGGTTTCTGTCAGAGTTCCTGATGCTTCGCAAAAGTTTGAATCCATTACTCTATTCTTGGCCTTCGTGAAAATTCTCTTTATCACTTGGAATACTGTCTAATTCATAAGAGACTATTAGGCAAATTTACAAGAGATTGAGCCAGTGCTTGTTAAAGGGAGAGACAATGCTTGCTGTTCTAGTGGGATTCTTGCTCTGGTCCCAGTTGGGCAGTTTGGGCAATGTTTTGTCATTACCCGCCAGTAAATCAAGAGTTAGATAATCTTGAGTAAAAGGGAAAAGAAATCAAGCTTTTAAATACAAAAACCATAATGCCTAATATCATACAGTAGAGTTGGCATATTTAGACAGGTAACATAGCCTCATTGTTGATGGGAAAGAGGACTCTCTTTTCACCCCAGCTGCAAAAACACTTTATATTTACTGAGGGAGCATAAAATCGGAGACATCTCAATCTTTATAATTGCATGTGCTAGATGTAAATTACTACTCTAGTACATAACTTGCAAGTCGATTTGCCTAACATCGAAAAATTGGGGAAAAAATAGTAATCAAATGGTAATCTAAATTCCTCATACTGGAAAACCAATGTTTTAAAAAATGAATTCAGTATCCTGTGATTTATTTTACATTTATGTGCAACAGATCCTTTTGTTATATGAACTCTGCAATTTTAACTAAAAAATGTACAACAAGTTACAGTCCTTCACTGTACACACACAAGGACAAAATTCAACTGAACAGTAACTCTTAAATAATTAAAGAGGAAAGTAGGTCAATGCCACGTATTAAATGACTAGCTCTGAAGATAGCTATATCAGCTATTGTGATTTTAGAGATGCCTCTCAAAGATGTAAAGTTATTAAGCTATCTTTGGAGCTAGTCTTTTGCTTCATTTAAATGTATGGAATTGACCTCAAAGATTATCCTCATATTGAATTAAATATTAACTTGGTTCTGCTTCATCATTTAATACACGACATTTATATTTCAAGATAGAAAATAACTTTTATTGATTTTAAAACTCTAATTACAATAGAGCTCCTTAACAATGCGTCCTTGGAACATGGTAATCATCTAGACACTCTTATCCACCGTAAACTATGTTACATTTGGACCCACTTAAAAAATCATCCACGTGAAGTCATGCCCCTCTTATTCCACCCCTTATGAAAGCGGACTAGCATGAAAGAGCCTCCACATTCTCACCTCCTGTCAGACTTGTATTCCCTCTACTCTGAACAGGTTTTTATTAAGGTCACCAGTAACCAACCTACTGAATAACAAGCCCTATGATCAATTTTCAGTCTCTACCTAACTTGACCTCTCAGTAACATTTGACACACTTGATGATACCCTTCCTTGAAACTCTTCCTTCACTTGGGATTCCAGATTTTCCCTGTACCTCACTGGCTTGCTCCTTCTCAGTTTCATTTGATAACCCACTCTCATTTTCCTGACCTCTAAGTAATAGTGTCTAGGAGCACAGTCTTCGTCTCTCTTCTTTATCCACACTTTATCCCTAGGTGATCTCATCCGGTCCTGTGACTTTTAAATGCTCTCTAGATGGTGATAACCCACAAATTTAGATATTCTGCCCTGATACCTTTCCCGAACACCACTCATTTAAGAAACCACCTTTTGGCCTAACATGTTATCCATCCTGGAGTATGCACCAGGTGCACTTAAGAGGAATGTGGATTCTGCTATGTTTTGGATGGAATGTTCCGTATTTGTCTATTAAGTCCATCTGGTCTACTGTGTTGTTCAAGCCAAATGTTTCCTTATTAATTTTATGTCTGGATGTTCTATCCATTGGTGTAAGTGAGAAAATGCTTCCAAGTTCATCCAGTGAGGGCACCATTACCTTGATACCTAAACCAGACAAAGATAATACCAAAAAACAAAACAAAAACAAAAAAGCAAGCCAATATCCCTGATAAACATAGATGCAAAAATCCTCAACAAAATATTACCAAACTGAATTCGGTAATACATTAGAAGTATCAGGGGGTGCCAATTCATAGGGGCACATGTACCCCAATGTTTACAGCGGTACTTTCAACAATAGCCAAACTGTGGAAAGAGCCTAAATGTCCATCAACTGATGAATGGATAAAGAAGATACGGTTTATATATACAATGGAATACTACTTGGCAATGAGAAAGAATGAAATCCTGCCATTTGCAACAACGTGGATGGAACTGGAGGGTATTATGCTAAGTGAAATAAGTCAGTCAGAGAAAGACAGATATTATGTTTTCACTCATGTGTGGAACTTGAGAAGCTTAACAGAAGACCATGGGGGAAGGGAAGGAGAAAAAATAGTTTCAAACAGAGAGGGAGCCAAACCCCAAAAGACTCTTAAATACAAAGAACAAACTGAGGGTTGATGGGGGGGAAGGGGAGAGGGAAAAATGGGTGATGGGCATTGAGGAGGGCACTCGTTGGGATGAGCGCTGGGTGTTGTATGTTAGCGATGAACCCCAGAAATCTACACCCAAAACCAAGAGCACACTGTATACACTGTATGTTAGCCAACTTGACAATAAATCATGTTAAATAAATAAATAAAACATTTAAATAAATAAATAAATAAAAGAAGTATCATATACTTAATTGAGTGGATTAAATCCAGGGATGCAAGGATGGTTCAACATCCCCAAATCAATAAGTGTGATACACTAAATTAACCAACTGAAGAATAAAAATCATACGATCACCTCAATAAATGCAGAAAAACCATTTGATAAAATTCAACATCCACTTATGATAAAAACTCTCAACAAAGTGGGTACAGGCAAAACATACCTTAACATAATAAAGGCTGCATGTGACAAGCCTACAGCCAACATCATACTCAGTGGTGACAAGCTGAAGCTTTTCCTTTAAGATCAAAAACAAGACAAGGATGTCCACTCCCACCACTTTTGTTCAACATACTATTGGAAGTCTTAGCCACAGCAATTAGGCAGAAAAAGAAACAAAAGGCATCCAAACTGGAAAGGAAAAAGCAAAATTGTCTCTATTCACACATAATATGACACTATATATATAAGCCCCTAAAGACTCCACCCAAAAACTATTAGAATTAGTTAATGAATTCAGTAAAGGTACAGGATAAAAAATTGATATACAGAAATCTGTTGCATTTTCATATACTAATAATGAACTATCAGAAAGAAAAATTAAGAAAACAGCTCCATTTATAATTATATCAAAAAATACCTAGAAATAAATTTAACCAAGGAGGTGAAAGACTTGTATTCTGAAAACTACAAGACTTTGATGAAAGAAATTGAAGTGACACAAACAAATTAAAAGATGCTTTATGCTCATGGATTGGAAGACTTATTTTTTTATGTTTTTATTTATTTTTGAGACAGAGAGAGACAGAGCATGAGCAGGGGAGGGGCAGAGAAAGAGGGAGACACAGAATCCGAAGCAGGCTCCAGGCTCTGAGCTGTCAGCACAGAGCCCGACGCGGGGCTCGAACCCATGGATTGTGAGATCATGACCTGAGCTGAAGTCGGATGTTTAACCGACTGACCCACCCAGGCGTCCCTGGAAGACTTAATACTGATAAAATGTCCACATTAGGCAAAGCAATCTACAGATTCAATGCAATCTCTCTCAAAATACCAACAGCATTTTTCATAGAACTAGAAGAAATAATACTAAAATTTGTATGTGACCACAAAAGACTTCAAATAGCCAAAGCAATCTTGAGAAAAAAAGAACAAAGTCAGAGGCACATGCTACTAGATTTCACACCGTACTACAAAGCTATAGTAATCAAAACATTAAGGTACTGGCACAAAAACAGACACATCAGTCAATAGAACATGACATCCCAGAAATAAATTCATCCTTTTATGGTTAATTAATCCACGACAAAGAAGGCAAGAATATACAATGTGGAAAAGACAGTGTCTTCAATGGTGTTGGGAAAACTGGACAGCAACATACCAAAGAATGAAAACGGACCACTTTCTTATACCATATCTAAAAATAAACTCAAAGTGGATTATAGACCTAAATGTGACATGTGAAACCATAAGAATTCTATAAGAGAGCACAGGCAGTGATTTCTCTGACATCAGCCACAGCAACATTTTGCTAGATATGTCTCCTCAGGCAAGGGAAACAAAACCGAAAACAAACTATTGGGACTATATCAAACTAAAAAGCTTTGCACAGTAAAGGAAACCACCAACAAAATTAAAAGGCAACTTACTGAATGGGAGACAATAATCTCAAATGATATATCCTATAAAAGGTTACCATCCAAAATATATAAAGAAGTCATAAAACTCCATAAAACACACACACACACACACACACACACACACACACACAGAAAAATCTGATTTAAAAATGGGCAGAGGAAAATGAGCAGAAGACATGAACAAACATTTCTCCAGAGAAGACCTACAGATGGCCAACAGACACAGGAAAAGACGCTCAACATCACTCAGCATCAGGGAAATATAAAATCAAAACCACAAGGAATGATCACCTCACACCCGTCAGAATGGCTAAAATCAACAACACAAGAAACAACAAGTGCTGGTGAAGATGTAGAGAAGAAGGAATCCCCTTGCAATGTTGGTGGGAATGCAAACTGTGCAACCACTGTGGAAACAGTATGGAGGGTTATGGCGCTACTGATTATTTACCCAAACAGTACAAAAACACTAATTCAAAGGGATACATGCACCCTTATGTTTATTGCAGCATTGTTTACAAAAGCCAAATTATGAAAGTAGCCCATGTCCATCGATAGATGAATGGATAAAGAAGATGTGGTGTAAATATACAATACAGTATCATTCAGCTATGAAAAGGAAAGAAATCTTGCCATTTGCAAGGACATGGATGGTGCTAGAGACTATAATGTAAGGGAAATAAGTCAGTCAGAGAAAGGCAAATACTATATGATTTCAATCATATGCGGAATTTAGCAAACAAAACAAAGGAGCAAAGGGAAAAAAAGAGAGAGACAAACCAAGAAACAGAGTCTTAACTACAGAGAACAAACTGATGGGTTACCAGAGGGGAGGTGGGTGAAAGGATGGGTGAAATAGGTGATAGGGATTCAGGACCACACTGGTGATGAGCACTGGGTGATGTATGGAAGTGTTGAATCACTATCCTGTACACCTGAAACTAATGTAATATCGTATGTTAACTATACTGAAATTAAAATCTTATAAATAAAAAACAAATAGGGGCGCCTGGGTGGCACAATCGGTTAAGCGTCTGACTCTTGATTTTGGCTCAGGTCATGATCTCACAGTTCTCAAGATTGAGCCCTGCGTGAATGAATGAATGCTGTTGGGAAAACTGGACGGCAACATGGCGAAGAATGAAAACGGATCACTCTCTTACACCATATACAAAAATAAACTCAAAATGGATTACAGACCTAAATGTGACATGTGAAACCATAAAAATTCTAGGAGAGAGCACAGGCAATAATTTCACTGACATTGCCCATAGCAACATTTTTCTGTCAGTGCAGAGCCTGCTTGGGATTTTCTCTCTCTCTCTCTCTCTCTCTCTCTGCCCCTCCCCCGCTCACGCCTCTCTCTCTCTCTCTCTCTCTGTCTCTCAAAATAAATAAACATCTTATAAGTAAATAAATGAATAAATAAAAATGGGCAGAGGAAGGACCTGAATAGACATTTTCCCAAAGAAGACATATCGATGGCCAATAGACACAGGAAAAGATGTTCAATATCACTAAACATCAGGAAATGCACATCAAAACCACAATAAGACATCACGCCACTCTGTCAAGAATGGCTAGGATTAAAGAAAAGATGACTAGTGTTGGTAAAAATGTGAGGAAAAGGAAAAATCCTTTTATTTTTATTTTTACTTACAAAATGTTTAAGTTTATTTATTTATTGTGAGAGACAGAGCAAGCAGGGGAGGGGCAGAGAGGGAGACAGAGAATCCCAAGCCAGACTCCGCACTGTCCGTGCGAAGCCTGATGTGGGGCTCGAACCCGCAAACCATGAGCTCATGACCTGAGCCGAAACCAAGAGTCGGATGCTTAACTGACCGAGCCACTCAGGCGCCCCAGAAAAGGGAAGATTCTCTTGCAACGTTAGTGGGAATGTGAATTGGTACGGTCACTATGGAAACACAGTATGGAGGTTACTCAAAAAACTAAAAATAGAACTACTATCTATTATTCAACAATTCCGCTTCTGGGTATTTATCCAAAGAAAACAAAAACACTAATTTGACAAGACATATGTACCCCTATGTGCACCGCAGCAGTTTTGTTTGTTTAAAAAAGCCAAGATGTGAAAGCAACCTAAATGTCCAACGGTAGACAAAATGAGAAGGACGATGTGGCATACGTACACAATGGAATATCACTCAACCATAATAAAGAATGAAATCTTATCATTTGTGACAACACGGATCGACCTAGAGGGGATGATGCTAAGTGAAATAAGCCAGACGAAGACAAATATCGTGTATGACTTCACTTACACGTGTAATGTAAAAAATGAAACAAATCCTCAAAAAAGATAAAACGGAAAGCAACGCATAGATACAGAGAATGAATTGATGGTTACAAGAGGTCAGGGGGTCGGGAAGATGGATGAAAGAGGTGAAGATTAAAAGGTACAATCTTCCAGTTAAATAATAAGTAAGACACGGAGATGTAATGTACAGCATAACACGTACAGTCAAGAATATAATAACTTTGTGTGGTGACAGATGGGAGCTAGTTTTGGTGGCTTTTTGTAATGTTTACCAATACCAAATCACTATGTTATTCACCGGAAGCTAATAGAATATTGCCTGTAAATCATTCTTCAATAAAAAAACAACACACAGACAAGGCAGAGATCAAAGTATCTTTGACATTCTTGCCTGGTGTTTTTGGTCATATATCAAAACATTTGTTAATGACTGCATTTTCCATTTGGGGGCGTTTCAAAACTCTGGAGGGGAAAAAAGGAGCCAGCTAGAAAATAATACAATTAGAAAGGTTATTCAATATTCCTCAAGTGATGGGTATGGGATGGCTGGTGGAGTGAGGAGATTCAAGACCAGAATAAATGTTGATAATTCAGCCTAAGTGTGAAGACAGGACACAGTGAGCATCTGTGGTGGGTAGACTAAATTTCCGGACCTGAATAACATTTCTTTTCTGCAGGCTTACAGGACATACAGTTTTCTTCCTTTTCCTGAGATCTCCTCATCAGAAGGCTACAGGAGAGTTAACATGTTTGCTGAACAACGTAATGTATCCTCATTAAAAGGCTGAAATGATACCAACGTGTTTTAGAAATGAGACGACTTAGATGCGTTGAATTCTAGATACCATTTCTTCACACAATTGAGAGAAAAAGGACTTGCTACCTAATGAGGCAGTGGATCCACTTTTCAATCATTTGACTGTTTTTTGGGCCCTCCAAGAGAACAGAAACCATGAGAACTATGAGTGAATCCCTAGGGAATGTGGAATCCACTTCCAACCCCAATTGCCCTCAATGGCCCAGGTAATGAGTAGTTATCAGGGCTGCAACCCTATCACAACCAGAGTGATATGCTTTCTACCTCTTGTATATGTGGTGTTTCCTTACAAAATTTCATTCAAACAAGGGGTTTTTTTAATGTTTATTTATTTATTTTTGAGAGGGAGAGAGAGAGAGAGAGAGAGAGAGAGAGAGAGAGAACACAAGTAAGGGAGAGGCATAGAGAGAGGGAGACACAAGAATCCGAGGCAGGCTGCAAGTTCCGAGCTGTCAGCACGGAGCCCGGCGCGGGGCTCAAACCCACCAACTGTGAGATGATCACATGACCCAAATTCGGATGCTTCATGAACTGAGCTACTCAGGTGCCCTTAAGCAAGGGGTTTAATGGATAAACAAATTTGAAAATCATGGACATAAAGAAATTGGTAACAACTTACCCATTTGTAGTGAAAAACTCTCAGAGATTTTTCATGTATCTGAAAGTTTTTATACATGGAAACAACAGACAGTTGTTTAATTTTGGATATACTCGCTTTAAGCAAAACAAACAGAAGGATGAATCTGTTCTAGGACCTTCTTTACAAAATAAAATCTATCTTGCTTTGGGGGCTATATCTAGGACAGAAACGAAAATATTTGTCATGGAAATTTTTATTGTTTTGTATTAAGATGTCTATGCAACTTCCAAATCCTGTTAGAATAAGTGTACATTTGATGAAGAAACGAACAAGAAAATTATACGGTAGCATACAATGCGAAAACCGTAAAAGAAAATATATGTAACTATTGTGTTTAGGAGTGCAGTAAAACCTTGGTTTGCTAGCATAATTCATTCTGGAAACATGCTTGTAATCCAAAGCACTTGTATATCAAAGCGAATTTCAAGAACCGTTGGCTCTGTTGTTATCATGTGATGTTCAGCGACATGTACTATTCATATTGCAAGACATCGCTTGTCTATCTAGTTAAAATTTGTTACAAATCTTTGCTCATCGTGCAGAACACTCACAGAACAAGTTACTCACAATACAAGCTTTTACTGTACTTTATTTTCTGTTTCTTGAGAAGAAAGTATTTGAGAAGAATGTCTTTGACATCAAAAGGACTATAGGTATTATTGGTCCCAATTTAAACATTTCTCTAAGTTACCTCCACTCCCTAGTTATTGGGCTTTTGTGGGGGGATTCGTGTTATCACAATGTAGTTGATTACACCTATTAATTTCTACTTTGTAGTAAGTTTTCTGAACACGTTGAATCAAATTTTGCATCTCTATTATTTGGCCCTATTTCTATACTGTTAACCAATGAGAATTATCATCATTTTTATTCATTTACTTATTAATTCATTTATCTAACTTTCGTTTATCTTTCATTTCCCACACACCAGGTCCTGCGCCAGGCATCACGGATACGGTGCTGAACAAGACGGACACAGGTCCAGCTCTTTGGGATTGACAGAAAATCGGGAGAAACATCATTTGGAAACCCACCAGATACTAGCAAATAACAACTAGGTATCATGCCTCCCTCCACACCCCTCCTCTATCAACCTAGAAATCTGGAATCAGAAAGAATTCATTTGGGGCTGGTGCTACCCATTCGGAATCAGTGTGACGGAGCCATGTGGTGGATCCTGTTATATAAATCAAGTTCTAGAAGGATAAAATGCTGCTACGCACCTTTATGTCACTAGTAGTGTTTTGCTGGAAATAGTGTCATAGTAACAGGAAAGAAAACGCTTTCCTCCTAAGGTCCCTGACCTTGCCCCCAGGGGGGCAGGAACAGTGTGCTTTCTTTGGTGAGAGAAGCTGTCTTCTAAGGGAAGTAGTGAGGTTCTTATGGGGGGGGGAATGCACGATTGAGGAGACAAGGGTGGGAACACCTGCCTCCATCACTCGTCTCGTGTAGGCAGAAGCACACGCCTAAAGTATGAGGCAGCAAAGTAAAAGACACCAAAGGGCTGAGGCATATAACATTTTCCTCGTATGAGAACGGTTAAGCTTCCCGGGGATTCTGGGACAGTTACAGAAAGATAGAGGTGGGGATCGAAGGAGTATCCTTCAGACTCCTTCCTAATTAGGGAATGCAAGACTTTCTTTCATTCAGGCCGAGGGAGACTATACAGTAAGCACATTGTTTTGTTTCGTTTTGTTTTCTCGTGCCCAAGAGCTTAAGCCACTGGAATATTCCCTGCCAGGGAACAACTCCATCTCCAATGATGGCAGTGGGACAACCCGTAACTGGGAACATAAGGCATGAGATGCTGAGAGACATCACCCTGGGGGGTCTCGAAGGTGTCAGCCACGACAGGAGGTGTTTAAGACACATACTATGGCTGTGCCGGAACTGTGTGCGTGCGTGCGTGTGGAGAGAGACACGCACAAGGCTCAAGGCAAGCGTCCCTGTTGCGTGGGTCTAAGGGCAGTACTGCTCTGACGCCATCTGGCAAGCTTATCATGCAGCCATCTGGCTAGCTCACAAAGCTCCGCCCAAGCGCGTAGCGTGCTTCTTCATAGTTGCTCTCACGGGCTGCCCCTCCACCGCCTTCTCTCACTCTTGATTCTCGAGACGGCAGGCCTTCGTAGAGGATTAGCAATGAGCATTTGCCTTAGAATGTATTTTCTGTTGAGTCCAGCCTTTAACTTACTCTGCAAAAATTACTAGAAATACTTCTGGGATCGCACTGGTAGACCGTTTTTCTTTTAGTTCCCTGGGGGGGGGGGGGGAGGACTTAGCTGGACTCAGTGAGAAGAATGGATTTAAATACCCTACTCTCACTTTTCCTATTTTGAAAATCAAAGCAACTCTCATAGTGCTGCCCAGCCCTCCCTGCCAGTTGTCTATGGTTTTCAGCTCACAGTTACTGAGGGCCGAGTATATAGGAGCCATCATGTGTTAAGTACTTTGCTTGCATTATCTCCTTTAATCCAGATGACAACCTTAAGAGACAGACGCTATTTTCTCGTACAGATGATGATATTTAGGTGTGGCTAGGTCAAGTAATTTGCCCAAGGTCTCTTGTTTAGGGTCACACAGCTGGCACACAATAGAAGTAAGAGTTAAACCCAACTTCTGAATCCACAGTCTGTTCCCTTAACCACTGTGCCATAGTCTAGGGTAGTAACTTCTCTCCCTTTCTTTAGCATTTGGATCACGGTGCTCTTCTCCACCTCTGCTCTCACTCTTTCACCAGCCACTGGTATCACAGATCCTTGCTTCACCTCATTTCCTCACAGCTTTAATGGACTCTGGAACAGTCACAAACTGAGGCTTCTCGTCACTCCGAACTGCCCTCATCCAAGAACGGAAAGGCTGAATTTCCTCTTCTGACCACAGCCTGCTCCTGCTCCGCCCGTGCACCCGTGTTCCTATCCGAGGTATATTTCTCTCTATCGCTGGCACCCAACCCGTCTTATTTCAAAACATCTGTTTTGGTTTTATATGCTGCACCATCCATTGGGCCCGCCCTGCAAATTATCAGCCTCTGGACGCACCTACCTACTTCTCTCCTCTAACTGCCGAGCTTCTGAAGGTTGTACAGGTTGAAAAGCACAACTGTCTCATTAGCTCGGCTCAGAGGGCTTCCGACTCACGCATTTGCTTTCAAAACATTTGTCTGGTTTGTTTTTACAACGATCAGGGCGAGATGTTAGATGCTGGAAATTCAGAGATAAAAGAAGAATGAACTCTGTCTTCAAGCAGCTCACAAATAAATGGTAAATTATATATGTTTGGTTGTTGCGCCCTAGTCGTCTCTTAACGGCCATGACTCAGTGCGGTTCACAAAAATGTGAGGATTGGAAGCAGTGACTTCGCCACTGCATTTGGTTCCAAAAGTGTCTGCACGGACACTAAGCCTGACAGAGTGTCCTCCACCCTTTCACCACGGGTCATGACAGTGTCATCCTCTTACCTCTTCCCTAATTAATATCTTTGTATGTGACTTCTCAATCACAAGACATAGAGAATGTGCATGGATTTAAAAAAAAAAAAACAACTCATTTTCTTTCCGCGATGAGTGCTTTTCCCTCACACTGGGCACAAAGATTCCCTCAGTAGGTGCTACCAGTTAATTGTACCAGCTCAGAAGCCGGGGGCAGAACAAGACCCACGGAGCAAGCTGGAAAAGAAAACTGTGTCCAAGAGAGAGAAGAAGCGTTCAGAGAAAAAGCGTATGACACAGGAGGATACAGAAGCCTGGAAGTGAAAAACGTTCCAGAAGGAGGGAAGGTCAAGTGGAGTTTGCAACTCGGAGAGCATGAGAGATCTTTTCCCAAGCATGCTCAGTAGAGTGGGAGAGGCTTGTAATCAACAGTATGCGAGCGTTAACTCATGGAAAATACATGAAGTTTACAAGAGCGTCAAGATTGGGACCGTGGTGAAAACTAAGGTCGGAGGCAAGAGCGGAGGGAGTTAAGCCCGTAAAGGAAACTGACACAGAGCGGCCAGAGAAGCAAGGCAGTGATATCCCTGTGTGTGGTGGAGAAGAGGTTTCAAAGGCAGGTTCAGTGAAATTGTTAAATGTTGTAGGGAGGACATCAAGCAATTAGCGAAACACGTTATTTAGTTTTGGCACCTGGAAGGTCCCTGGGAATCCCTGTAATCGTTCCAGTAAAGAAGAGTGTCCTAGGTCTACCTGTAATGTATTGAAAGAGTGAATTCAGGGAGTGTAGGCCTACTCTTTTAACATTTTTTCAGTAAAGGGAAGGAGGAAGGGTAATACGGCCTGGAGGAAAATATCAGACCAAAGAGATTATTGTTGGATTTTTTTTTTTTTCAAACCAAATGGAGGGAAACATGAGTGAATGAAGTAAGCTCACTGAGAAGAAAACCAAAGTATGGGATCCATAGCAGGAGGACTTGGATTAGAATGGAGAAGGAGAGAAACATCTCATAAAGTGAAGCTGGAGGGGAAGAGGCTCTTCTGACAGAGATGCAGAATAAGTGGATGCATTTGTTGACAAAGAAAGATCACGAAGTTCCGAGTGGCCATAGCTTTTAGGGTCAACGTCTTCGGTGGCGGCGGGGCGGGGGGCGGGGGGGCAGGTTGGAAGAGGTGGTCTGCCTTGTCAACTTGCTTCAATTTCTTGATAGCAAGTGTTCTACACGTTTTAACGTCACCTTTCCAAAAAAATCTCAAGTTTCACTCAGCTCTTCCAGAAAAGGGAAACGTACTGGATTCTTATTGCCTGATGAAAAAAAAAAAAAATCAGGAGAAACACACCTTACGTTAGCGGTGAACCTGGAAGGAACTTAGGTGCATTGAGCGTGGAGGCTTCCGGCGGTGAGGGAGAGGCATGCACAACTTCAGGCTGGCAGGTTATGGACATCAGAAACGTCTGCCAAGAAAGCTTCAACCTTCGCGCTCAAGTTCAGGTACTGGTCAGGGTTGGGGAAGCCTGGCAAAAATAGAGGATTTGGGTACTGGGAATGTATCAAGGCAGCAGGAAGCAGTTACCAGACTGGTGGAATTAGAAAGATAATTTTCTTTTCCAGGAAAAAGCAAAAACCCAGTTACTGGGACAAAGCCCGAATTAGAACTGATGACTGAATGTCGCATATGAAAGTGGAGCTTATTTCATACTTTATGACTATAACCCAGTCGTTCTCGAACATGGCTGCACCTCGCAATCATCCAGGGAGCTTTAAAAACCACTGAAGCCTGGATGTCACGCCTAGAGAGTCTGATTTAATTGGCCTGGGGAGAGGCCTGGACATCGGGATTTTTACAAGCCTCCTCAGATCATTCAAATGGGTAGCAAAATTGAGAACCATGACTCAAAACCAGAGTCTGTCCCAGAGGTGGAAATGAGACTGGAGAGAGTCAGACAGGTCTTAATGTCCCTATAATTCTGAACTGACTGGACAAAACCTTATTTCATAATTTCTCTGCACGCCCCCTAGCCGCATACTGTCTGGCTTTCTGTGAATCTCCTAATGAGCTCGGCTCAAAACAAGTTACCTAATTTCAATAGAAAGTTTCTAACTGCTTATTACTTCTCAGCCCCCTCTCTATCATATGACCTTCCAGATGATCATTTAACACGTTTCCTTGAAACCTTGCCCAGAATATTTCTTCTCTCCATTCCGGCTGTGACCCACTCTACTGACACCACGTGTAATTCAAAAACCGATTAACTATTGCACAAATTATATCAACAGTTCCACATCTGGCTGTCCTGCCTTCCAGTGTTTATCTTCCAAGCAATTCTATATGCATCTTCCTGATACACATGTCTTCATACTATTCAACTTCTCAATTAGCCTCAAGAGTTCCATCAACCGTTGAAAAAGCCTCACGTTGGCGCACAAGGCCCTCGTGGTAGACTCTTTTGATGTCCCTCCCCAGATACTCAGCTCGCCTGAATTCACCTGCAACTGCACATGGAGACGGTTCCCACCCTGGTGTCAAACGTTCACCTTGAGCTTCTGTGTTTGTACTTCTCTGTCGGAGGGATTTCCCCAGCACCTAGGAGTTCCACTAGCCGCGTGCAGCACCAAGCTAGAAGCGTGGTTGTGGAGTCACCCTTATTTCTTAACTCTCAACTGATAGGGAATGAGACTTCAAAGACAAATACCCCAGCTCCCCCTTCTGCCAGTGGAAGAATTCTGCACTATGTCCCACACGGTTAACCAGCAAATTCCCTAAAGGGATCGGGCGCCAGGTGCCGACGGAGGTAACTTGATCATCAATGTACCATTTTTTTGGAGGGAGTGGGCGCTTTTCTCCCTTCACTTTCTCACTTGCTCATTTACTCTTCTTGAGAAGAATTCCCAAATATAAACCACCTGCATGCACCCAAGTCCTTGCCTCAGAATCAACTTTGAGGAGGATCCGCATCAAAATTGCCTTTCACCATAGCTGACCCAAATTAATCTTAAAGCTTCCCCACACGAAACTGGAAAACTTGACGTTCCCAAAGGACATTCTCATCTGCATCCATTATTCACATTAACCTCATTATTCTATGTATTTGTGTGTGTGTGTGTGTGTGTGTGAGATTAGACAGTTTCCCAGTGGTGTGTTCAATGAGAGAGGAATATACAAAGAGATGTGAGAGCTCAGAGAATTCAGAGATCTCTTTGGTGATGGAAACACTGGGCATAATTTCATGGAGGCAGAATGCCTATATACTGTGGATATATAGGATCAATTCAAAACAATTTCCCACTGTTTAAATAAACAGGTTTGAAGGGAAAAAAAGGTTTTTTTTTTAAACAAACATAACAAAAGAAATACAAGCTATTACCTAATGTTCTGCAGATCACAGACATAGCTTCTCACAAGACAAAAAAAATAACAAGGTTGCCGTTATTACCAACAGACTTTATTGTGTTCAGGAATACCCGATGTTGCCAACAGAAATACCAAGTTACAAGCTGAATATAGTTCTTGCGACTGTAATGCTTAGTATACTAACTAATAAGGATGAGTACCATTTTTTTTTTAAATTTTTTTTTCAACGTTTATTTATTTTTGGGACAGAGAGAGACAGAGCATGAACGGGGGAGGGGCAGAGAGAGAGGGAGACCCAGAATCGGAAACAGGCTCCAGGCTCTGAGCCATCAGCCCAGAGCCCGACGCGGGGCTCGAACTCACGGACCGCGAGATCGTGACCTGGCTGAAGTCCGACGCTTAACCGACTGCGCCACCCAGGCTCCCCAGGATGAGTACCATTATTATGAGTCTACATTTTTATACATATTTATGTATTTAGTAAACTTGCGATAGACTGGTGGAAAACAAAACATGACTAAGACATGATTTGAAGGCATTCAATACAGGACAGGCCATTATTTCACTAAATCTCGGTGGAAGCTCACCTTTTCTGTTGAAAGAAAGAGCGTGGTTTTGTCTCTCGAGATTGATTGTCCCTTAGCCTTTGGGAAAGCATTAAAATGACAAACACACTTCCAGGTCCAGTTAAGATCAACATTTCTCTCTTTCTTGTCTTATAATACACTCAATCTTTTATGGAGTGCCCTCAAAGTTCTTTTCCAAACAGGATTCAACCCAACAAACATTTATTGAGAGTCATAGAGACAAGGCCTTGTGTTAAGCTGTGAGGGGGTACAAATGTGAGTAAAACAAGATCCTTGCCCTCAAACAGTGTGCAGATCTCCTGGGCCAGTTTATTTATGACCCGGCTTTGCATGAAACTAGCTCTTCACTAGTGTGAAGGATTTAAAAAAACCACAGCAGAGCTGCTGGAGGCCAGACTTGATTAACTCTCCTGTTTTAGGTCCCCTAAGCATCAATGATCAAGACAGAGAAAAGGAGATCCTAGAGACGTTGACTTCCTAGCCATTTTTTTCAAGATAATTTAAATTTAACCAAAAGAATAGAAATTACTTTGTTACTATGCTTTTGTTCCAAAGAGTGCCCTTCAAGACTGAACGTCCTTTAAAACTACACAAGCTGTTAATTATATACGACGTCCAAGAGACGGCCAGAACATATACACTGGAAAGAGTAAAAATCTGTCTGAGACTGAAAAAAACTGTCTAGGATTAAAATAGAGAAAGCAGCTCTGTTGTCAACCACGCTGGGAGGGCAGACGCTGACAACAGGAGTTGCAAAATTAACAGGAAATACTGGTTCACTCAAGGCTACGCAACTACTCTTCCCACTCTCAAGTCTGCTTTGAGCATTTACTACCTTCTTACAAACGACACTCCCAAGTACACTCTGCTCGTCCCATCTATTATTGGGGATACTCAATCGCTCAACTGCCCTTGAGCCACGACAACTCCCTCATCCCAAGTCAATCCCTGCTTCCCCTGATCCTGCCTCCGGAGCACTAACCAGTTTGGAAATGCTCCCACTTTGCTAAGACCTTCCACTGAATCCTTCAGCAGGCATCCAAACCTGACAGAACACGCCTCCATCTTTCTTCCTGTTGAGAGCAGCAATCCACAGACCCTCTGGGGTACACCTGTCCCACCTCGTTGACATCATAAATACGATTCTGTCACATTATAGGCCTGGCTCTGGTAATCTTTGGCTCATTAGGCTCTGAGAGCACACATGTACGTACAGAATAACAAACATTTAGGGGCGCCTAGGTAGATCAGTTGGTTAAGCATCCAACTCTTGATTTCAGCTCAAGTCATGATCTCAAAGTTTGTGAGTTCAAGCCCCACATCGGGCTCCGTGCTGATAGCACAGAGTCTGCTTGGACTTCTCTCTCTCCCTCTCTCTCTAACTTTCCTCTGCTAGCGCACTCTCTCTCAAAATAAATAAGCTTAAAAAACGTTTAAATAATAACACCAACAACACACCTCAACATACTCTTCATAGTTGACCCGGGAGGTAAAACCTGTATTTAAATTATTCAAAAACTGTGTGTGATTTATCTCTTAGAAGTGATTTCAGGGATGAGAATTCTCTCATTTCCCTTTCCTCCCTCCTGACCTCCCTTTTTCCTTCCTTCCCTCATTTCTTCCTTCCTTTCAGTAGTTTTTGATGGTAAATACAATGACCATGGATCTCATTTTAGAAATAAGCAAATATTATTTGGAAACACGGGCTTTGTACCCCCTTCCATTCTTGTAGATATTTGCTTAAAACTCATCCTGAATTTGTTAGGGAAAAAAACCTCTTAATGCGTATTTTTTTTTTTAATTTTTTTTTATCGTTTTTTTTTTTTTTATTTTTGAGACAGAGAGAGACAGAGCATGAACGGGAGAGGGGCAGAGAGAGAAGGAGACACAGAATCGGAAGCAGGCTCCAGGCTCTGAGCCATCAGCCCAGAGCCTGACGCGGGGCTCGAACTCACGGACCGCGAGATCGTGACCTGGCTGAAGTCGGACGCTTAACCGACTGCGCCACCCAGGCGCCCCTTAATGCGTATTTTTAAACATAATGCCTCTGTTAATCTTTCAAAGGTAATGGTTACCACTGTTTTTGCAAAAGCAAGTTACAGGAAGGTATAGAATTTCTCTCTACAGTAAAATGTGATAACGTATCCTTGCTCATAAGTAATGTACTGTTGCCCACCTGTTTTCCTATTTTTTCACAAATGTTTCCTCACTGATGTTCCACAATAGAAAATTCCAACCATTAAGTATTTAATTACTTATATTCTATATATCATCTCTCAACAAATAATTTGAGTTGACTACCATTTACTTAAACCATTTGGATTGTCCAGTCACCCATGAGTGAGATCAAAGGCATATTTCAAAAGGCTCTGTTAGTCTGCTTACCTGAGCTTGTAGGAATCTCCTGTTTTCCCTTCAAATTATCTTTCCTTGAATTCCGAAGCCACTTAAAGAATCCTTTGATTTGGAATTACTTTTGCCAAGTTGCCTGGGCACTGTTTTGGATTTGTCTCTTCACACTGCTCCCTGCTTTTTCTCAGTTTATACTCGTATGAGAAGCATCCTTAAGGTTCCTTGTTCCCCCAGGTCCTAAAATCATGAGCCACCTCTCTATCGTCTTGAATTTCTTGAGATTTTTTTTTAAATGTTTATTTATTTATTTTTTTTGAGAGAGAGCAAGAGAGAGAGACAGAGAGAGACAGTGAACGGGGGAGGGGCAGAGAGAGAGGGAGACATAGAATCCCAAGCAGGCTCCAGGCTCTGAGCTGTCAGCACAGAGCCCGATACAGGGTTCGAACCCACAAACTGTGAGATCATGGCCTGAGCCAAAGTCAGATGCTTAACTGACTGAGCCACCCAGGCACCCCTTGAATTTCTTGCGTTTAAGTTAGTATTAATGTGAACTAGATTGTTGTAAATTAAGACGTTAACTGTAATCCGTCATGGAGAAACTGATTTAACAATATGTTGTAAAGGAAATAAGAGAATCAAAACAGTACCAGAAAAATGCTATCGAACATAGGAGACGTCAGTAATGGATGAACTGAAGAACAAAAAAAATATGACATAGAGAAAAAAAAGCAGGATGGCAGAGGTAAGTCCGTCTTTATCAGTAATTATATTAAATGTAACTGTATTAATCTATTAGGATTAGTGAGTCAATCTATCAAGAAAGTAGAGCAATTATAAACATATATACACTCAACAACAGAGCTCCAAAATACACGAGGCAAAAACTGACAGAAGTGGAGGGAGAAATAGTTCAACAACAAGAGCTGGAGACTTCAATACTCCCCCTTTTTTTTTAAAGTAAAGAACAGAACAACTCGGCAGATTGAAGATGCCTCAGCCCCTCTAGGCAACCTAGTAGTCTTTAAGCTTTAGCAAGCACCCTTAGCCAGTGTGATTGATTAACTACTTTTCTTTGTGTATCTATAGAGCCTGCACTCTTTCCTAGAAGGAACAGAGTACTCTTGCACAACTCCCAGGCACTAAGGAACCAGACCCCCTTGCACAACCTCTGAGCACTGAGATAACGTCTGTAGCTGGCACCACTGGGCCTGCACATAATCAAGACATGTTACAGAACACCGTACTCCCTAAACTCTCTTAAAAACCCCTGGGCCAGACAGAAACATGGGAGTTGGCTTTGGACAAGAGTTCACCTTCTCCCCAGGTGATCAGCTTCCTGCATAAAATTCATATTCCTTCCCAATCAAAACTTGTCTCTTGAGTATTGGCCTTTGGAGCACCGGGCAGTTGAACTTGGGTTTTAGTAACAAATTGTGGCAGGCAAGCCAGGAGCCAATGCCCCTGTGGCATCCGGTTCCCCCTGGGAATCCCAAGACGCCATGATAGTGCACCAGAGGCCTCCTGGTTCATTTTCCAGGATAGTAAGTTGGACAGATGCAGGAGGTTAGCTGCTGGGGGCTAGGTGGTCTCAAAGAGAGGGTCTGAGGGATCTCTCCCTATAGCTGTCCTGACTACTTCTGTCTTGGGGAAAACTCCCTGCTGATTCCCTAGGCACGCTAGCTGCCAATTTCGCTTTGTGGTTTGAGTGGAAAGGAGCACCTAGGGAAGCTGATGAGTGTGTGGAGTGGGTGAGTCCATCAGAGTGTAAGCCGATGCAAGTTTCTCATTTGTGGTTTTTGTTTTGTTGCCCATGCTTTCCCTGTTAGAAAGGTGTGGCTTTGGGAAGAAACTACAAGGGACTCGAATGATGGTCAATGTATTTGAAATTTGGAAGAGACCTGTTTTGGTGTGTGAGTGTGTGTGTGTGGAGGTTATGTTACGTTAAATTTGTGTGTGTATAATGAGAAGTTCCATCTCTATCCCGCCAAAGAGCTCACTGGGCTGAATTTTGAATAAGTGGAAGGAATATCGCCAAGAACCCGTGACTAAGGAAAAAAGGATTTTTTTATGACCACCTTGTCATGCGTGTTGAGCTCAGAGGAAAGATGGCCACCGAATGGCTTTCTTGGATTCCTTCTTCCCATTTGGTTGCCTCTAAATAAAGGGTTTTGGCTTGGCTCTTTCAGCTTGTCTAGGAAGCTGTTTGGTTTAGCTGGTGAAATTCCTACTTTGGGCAAGAAGTAGAAACTAGGGAGCTACTTGTTTAAATTGGTGAAGCCCCTCAATTTTGGAGGGACAACACATGCTAAGAGATGTACTGTGGCCTTCATTTGGTTATGGTTCTGTTTCTTCTGTGTTCTTTGTGAACTTTTGCCCAGAAAGACAGGGAATACTCCTTCTCTTGCCAAAGAAAGCCCATTAGGACATATTTTAAATAAATGGTGCAGAGGACTGAAAAGCAATCAAAAGGAAAAATAACAACAATACTTGTTTTGCAGGAGGGAGAGACAGGATTAAAAAATTTTTAAAAAAGAAACGTCAGTCCAATCTGCCTCTGGCCTCTCTGGTGGCCCCATTGTGCCCGTGCCCCCCACCTCACCCTGTTACTGCACTACCAGAGGCACAGTGTGCTTAACCGGCTCCTATATCATCCCCAGGGCGTCCAGTGCCATTGGCTCCTGTTCCTCTTACCCGCACTGTCAAGGAGCAACAAGCACCCCACGCGGTTGGGCCACCTCCCTGTAAGGTTCCAAATGGAACACCTCCCAAATCGACATGAGAGGAACCACAGACCCCCTTGGACTTAAATCACCCACTTCAGATTTCTCTACACGTGCCCCAGGGGGAAAAAATTGACAATGGCGAACACACTGATGAACTTTCGGTGGACACAGGTGGAGCATAATCTGTATTAAAGCTAATTTAAATGTGTTAGTTTAAGATAGACAAGTTGAGAAAGTTATCGGCATTAAATATAACACTTGGATTCCACCAAGGTTTACTAGAGGTCAGATAAGGTCACGTTATCTCCGTTGCAATGTGTCAGCAAAAGGATTACTTTAAAAGATGGTTGGGGCGCCTGGGTGGCACAGTCGGTTAAGCGTCCGACTTCAGCCAGGTCGCGATCTCGCGGTCCGTGGGTTCGAGCCCCGCGTCGGGCTCTGGGCTGATGGCTCGGAGCCTGGAGCCTGTTTCCGATTCTGTGTCTCCCTCTCTCTCTGCCCCTCCCCCGTTCATGCTCTGTCTCTCTCGGTCCCAAAAATAAATAAAAAACGTTGAAAAAAATTAAAAAAATAAAAAATAAAAATAAAAGATGGTTAATTTTGCCTGTCTCCTAAGTTTTCATGGGTGATTGTTAAGAACAAGTAGCCTGAATAAATGAAAAGGTTTAGAGGCACAACTTTTAAAGAGCTGTCAACATCTTTGGTAACCTGACACTTTGAAGTTTTGCTTTTGGCTCCTTATTGCAGAGAAACTGAAGATACTTGGGCCTGTTGGGAAATATGCTTTATGGTTTATGGAAAAGCATATTTTTCTAGAAATGGTGAAATGCATTCATACATTTGCCAATCCAAAGAATTCTGGTGTCACATACGGTTCATAATTGGTTACTACTTAACTTTCACTGGAGACTAAGGTTTCTAAGAGTTAGAATTTGGCTAAATATAATTCAGACGGACAAGAATAAGGAAAGCAACTTGGTAGGTAGGAAAGTAGGAGACGTAAGAGAAAGGTATAAGGAATGGGAATACACTTTGTTGAGGGGAAAAAACCAAATTGGTTTTGTCCTAAGAAGAGACTGGTTATTTAGAGAGAAAAGTCTCGGGACAAAATCTGAATGAAAAGGAGTCGTAGGAGTGCCTGGGTGGCTAAGTAGGTGAGGAGTCAGACTCTTGACTTTGGCTCAGGTCATGAGCTCACAGTTCGTGAGTTCACAGTTCATGACTTTAAGTCCCAAGTTGGGCTCTGTGCTGCCAGTGGAGAGCCAGCTTGGGATTCTCTCCCTCTATCCCTCTCTCTCTCTACCCCTCCCCCACTTGCTCGCACACACTCTCTCTCTCGCTCGCTCTCTCTCTTTCAAAAATAAATAAATAAGCTTAAAAAAAAAGAAAAAGTTGTAGCAGGTTTGTGAATGGAATCTCTGGAGAATAATTTTATGTGTGGTCTGGACTAAAGTTGAAATGAATACATTTTTAAAGTATACTGATGTAAGATTAAAATTCTGCTTTTCTTTCTGTTTAAAAAGTCAAAGTTTTCTTCGATTGTTGATCTGCTCTTCATAGGAAAGTTTTAGTTTTCATTTTCTTTAGCCACCCAGAAAACGAAAGCTTCTGTGTTTTTTCTTCATGAGGTCTCTGATTACTCAAAACTTCTCAATATTAATGGAGCTAAGTTCTTTTAACAACTATATAACTTCCTGCAGAATCCCTTATTGCCACCTTGGTTACATATACATATTCCGTTCTGTAATAATCTGCAACCCCATTTAGGGATGTACGTTAAAAGCTTCTGAGATTTTTTTAAAAATTTTAAATGTTTTTATTATTTTTGAGAGAGAGACAGAGTATGAGCGGGGAAGGGTCAGAGAGAAAAGGAGACACAGGATATGAAACCAGATCCAGGCGCTGAGCTGTCAGCACAGAGCCCAAGGCAGGGCTCGAACTCGTGAACCACAAGATCGTGACCTGAGCCAAAGTCAAATGTTTAACCGACTGAGCCACTCAGGCACTGCTGAGATTTTTTTTTAATTTATTTTTGAGAGAGAGGGAGGTAGAAAGAGAGAGAGCGCACGCGCACAGGTGGGGAAGGGGCAGAGAGAGGGTGACAGAGGAGCCCAAGCTGGCTCCGTGCTGACAGCAGAGACCTCGATGTGGAGCTCGAACTCGTGAACTGTGAGATCACGACTTGAGCCAAAGTCAGACGCTTAAAGGAATGAGCCATGCTGGCACCCCAAACCTTCTGAGAATTTTCACAAAATTCCCAAGATTCAAATTCTGAATGAATATCTTTTGACTGATCAGTCTTGTTTATTTGGCATGTTAGGTTGTTACATGGGAAGCACTGTCAAACAAATGGTGATAAGTCTTAGGCTGTGTTATATGGGTAAATGCTAGAACCATTTTAGAAAATATATAAAATTCCTGACGTTCTAATATGTCTTGTTATAAGTCCATCGCTTGATGTTCTGATTATTGAAATATTGTGTGTTCCAAAAATAACAGATTTCCTTGTCAAGTGCATTATAATGAGCTCTCATCAGATCTCCAACCATGACTATTTTGGAGTCGTTTGTCATCTATAGTTATTGTTCTAATCCTCTTACAAAATGTGTTTCATCTTCAAGGAGATTCCTGAGAAGGACTTTTGACAAACACAGGTTTCTGGTATCTTTAAGATCGTAAAACCAAGCTGAGTAGGACTTCCAGGACTAATGGGAAAGGTATATTCAGACAGGACCAGAATGACATGGGACTAAATGAATTGAGAAAGGTGATTAGAGTTTTTATGACTCTTTTTTGAAACAATACTGGTTCTCTAATGCGTGCTCTTGCAGATTAAGGAAGTTTTCTCTTAATATATCTATGACTTACAGAAATATGATAGAATATTCGTTTGGGAGCAACTTGAAACATTTAACTTTTCTCTCTGCCTATACCCTCCAGAGTTCAGAAACTCTCAAGTGGTTCTTCTTTCTTTTATGGCAATTACAGTTGGTTGCAAAAGTTCAGTAAGAATCTGTTCTCTTTGTAATAGCACATCATTGGAAACACTGGTTATATTACCAAGGCTTTGACTGGAAGGTCATTATTTCAGAGAGACATGTATAGACTCAGATGTGACCAGAAAGCTTGAAGGAACTAAGGTTGACTTTCTGAAGCCAATACAGCCCCTTGGAAATGTTGGCCTGATACCTTGCTTAGAGTTGCCAGCAGCCTTATCAGGTGAGTAAAGAATCTCACTTCCTGGCAGGTGCAGGAAGCCTCAAGATATTTTGGAGATCCCCAAAAGAGGAATTCACTCAAATCTACAGGTATTGTAGGCAAGTCCGGTGGCAAGTGTTTGGCTTGGCTTCTGGTCACGAGAGGCTATTAAAGGTTCCATCTAGAGATTCCTTAGGAAAAGTTCCAGGAAAGGAAGTTTCAAAGACTCTGTATGGTCAATCACTATTCTCGCTGAGCTTATGTAAATAATGAGGCCAAATTTGTTGAAGGCGGACCTGTTTTTCAAACGAATTAGTCCCAATTTGGCTATCTTTGGAAATGAGGGTGATTTTAGAGAGGAAAGTTATGTTTCAACAACACGTCTTTGAAAATGTTAAATCATAGTTCAGGCAAATTGCCACAACAGTTCACGTACAGACTATCTTCATGCTTGTTACTCTGTGGGGATACTAACAGGACCCCACGGGCACATGGTTTTGTGAACAATAAGACAGACTCCCTGACAACTGTGTAACTCAGCTATCACCTTACCAATTCTATGGGGCTGGGATGACAAAATGACTCCTTAAAAGCCAGAATATGCTCCATTCCATGGGGCTAGCTATGGACTTGTAGAAACAGCAGATGGTCCCGGTTTCCTGATGGAATGTGCAATTACAGGAAACTACAAATAGCCAAAATGAGTTGGAGATATAGGCTTCCGGTTATGGGATAAATGAGAGACATGAAGAAAAGGGACAGCAGCAGGAATACAGCCAATGATATTGTAATAGTGATGTATCGGGACAGATGGCAGCTACACTTGCGGCGAGCATAGCATAAGGTATAAGCCTGTCAAATCACCACGCTGCACACATGGAACTCACGTAACCCGTGTATCAACTGTACCCCAATTTAAAAAAAAAAGTACAAAGGTGGATGCCTTCACACTTCTTGATGTCAAACTTACTGCATAGCTTTTAAAATCCAAACAATGTAGTCTGACATAAGAACGGACATATAGATCAATGGAATCTAACTGAGATTCTAGGAACAAACCCTTACACCTGTGGTCCATTGATTTCTGAGAAGGGGGCCAAGACCATTCAGCGGGGAAAGGACAGCCTTTTGAGCAAACGGTATTGGGATAATGAAATATCCACATGCAAAAAAAAAATGGATTTGTACCTTTATCTCATACCATATACAAAAATTACTGCAGAAAGGATCAAATACTTAAAAGTTAGAGCTGAGACAATACAACTCTTTGAAGAAGACATAGATGTAAATCTTTACGACCATGGATTAGGCAGCGGTTTCTTACAAGTGACATCAGAAACACAAGCAACAAAAGGAAAAAAGGGATACATTTGACTCCACTGAAATTAAAAAAGCTTTTATGCATCAAAGGGCCTATCAAAGAAAGTGAAAGGATAATCTAGGAATGTGAGACAATATTTGCAAGTCATATATTTGATAAGGATTAATGTCCAGATTATACAAAGAACTCTTACTGCTCCACTACGAAACTACAAACAACCCAATTAAAAACTTGGCACTCATAAAGCCATTTCTCCACAAAAGACAGACAAATGGTCAATAGGCACATGAAAAGATGCTCAGCGTCATTAATCATTAGAAAAATGCAAATCAAAACCACAATGAGATACGATTTCACACCCACTAGCATGCTATAATTAAAAAAATGAACAGAAAATAAGATGCGGAGAGTGGTGACCCTCATAAATTGCTGGTGGGGGATATAAACCAGTCCAGGCACTGTGAAAACCGTTTAGTGGTTTATCAAAAAGTTAAATATAGAATCGTCATAAAACCAAGCGGTTCCTCTCCTAGGTTTATACACAAGAGAAATAAAAACATGCATTCAAACAAAAAGTTGTATACGAATGTTTATCGCAGCGTTATTGAAAATCAGCCAAAAAGCAGGAAAAACCCAAGTGTCCACCATCTGATGAGGATAAACTGGGCCATAAAAAAAGGAAGTACGTATAGATCCTACAACATGGATGAACCTTGAAAACACCGTGCTAAGTGAAATAAGCCAGACACAAAAGGCCACATATCTTAAGAGTCCACTTCTAGAAAATGTGCAGTATAGGCAAATCCATACAGACGGAAAGCAGATTAGTGCTTGCGAGGGTTTGGTGGGAAGGAGGAATGTGGAGTGACTGCTTAACGGGTACATCTTTTGAAGACGATGAAAATGTTCTGGAATAAGAGAGTGACGATGGTTGCACAACGTTGTAAATACAGTAAAAGGCACTGAATTGTGTCGAAAAATGGTTGAAATGGGGAATTTTGTGTTGTATGTCTATAAATTTTGCATCAGTAAAATGAACCTCTTCGAATAACATTTTTGATAGACTGTGAATTGTTAGACCCAAATGAGAATCACTCTTACGTTTTGGGGCTCAGCATGAGAACTCTGGGTAAAAAAGCACTATTTTCAAAACAGAGTAAACGCGTACCTTACACTTCTTTGGATGAGCCACATATTACAAAATCACACATGACCTTGAGCATTTGTGGTAAAGCCTACAGACTGGGTAGTGTGCGGCAAGGGCAGGAGGCAAAAAGGATAGTTAAGACATAGAAAAGGCACATTTCGTCACACAGATTCGCTTCTTTATTTTTGTATTTTGGACTGTATTTTATTCTAGATTTGGATGTCTACTCCAAAGTCCATTTTCTCCTTCCTTTCTAGTAATAGAATCCCTGATTTCTACTGAGCACGTGACTGTGCAGAATAAATCTATAAATAAATAATCTATCCGGACCTTGCCTCATGTTCCTTCCTTGGGTATATCTTCTCTGAAAAACGTATTTTCCTTCGCTTTAGATTTATATTAAACACTTCTGCAAGACTGGGAAAGTGGTCTTCCCGGTCTTCCTTTCAACCAAGCGTGGCTTTGTGACTAATTTATGTGCAATGGTATGCAAAGAAAATGGTGGCATGTTAGCTTCTTTATAAACATGTTCAAAGAGACATGTTGCCACTTATTCCTCTTCTCATTCATCTTCCCGATGGAATGTGCGTTTGATGGCTGGACCTATGGCAGCCATGGCTGGACCTATGGACCTTATGGCCATAAGCTAACAGTCATGGTAGAGAAGGAAGATAGAAGGATGTTCATGATGGGTCCTTGAGGAA
This sequence comes from Prionailurus bengalensis, assembly GCF_016509475.1. NCBI lineage: Eukaryota > Metazoa > Chordata > Mammalia > Carnivora > Felidae > Prionailurus > Prionailurus bengalensis. The sequence continues at coordinate 26,091,344 of NC_057361.1, read as the reverse complement.
CATGGAGAGGCCTTAACAGCCAAGAAGTTTCTATCCCTAGACTAATAAATACAAATGACATAGAAATGAACTTCTATGTTGTTCAAGATACTATCATTTTGGATGGAATGACTGAGTGTCACAAACAGACAAACCTAACCTTATCCAACTAGGCCTTTAATAAGAGACATGGTAAACACAGTGAAACGACTTGAACATTCCAAAAGTTTTAAATAAAAGGCTAAAAGTGAAGGAAAATAAGTTTTTCAGAGAAGATATACCCAAGGAAGGAACATGAGGCAAGGTCCTGATAGATACCATGAGAAGTAACTACCATGAGAAGAAGCAAAAGCTATCAAATGCTGTATTTTTAAAAAGTTTTTATTTAAATTCCAGGTAATATACAGTGTAGCATTAGTTTCAGGTGTACAAAAATAAAAATATATATTATAATATATTTTATTATTATGGAATATTATAATATTCCATTACACACACACACACACACACACACACACACACACCCCTCACATCTTCTTTATCCATGCATCAGTCCATGGGTACTTGGGAATTTTTCATAATTTGGCTATTGTAAATAATGCTGCTTTAAACATAGGGATGCATCTATCCCTTTGAATTCGTATTTTTGGGTAAATACCTAGTAGTGCATTTGCTGGGTTGTAGAGAAGTTCCGTTTTTAATTTTTTGTGGAACCTCCATACCGTTTTCCACACTGGCTGTACCAGTTTGCATTCCCACCGACAGTACAAGAGGGTTCCCCTTTCTCCACAGCCTCTCCAACACCTGTTGTTTCTTGTGTGGTTGATGTCAGCCGTTCTGATGGGTGTGAGGTGATAGCTCAGTGTAGTTTTGATTTGCATTTCCCTGATGCTGAGTGATGTTGAGCATCTTTTCCCATGTGTGTTGGCCATGCGTAGGTCTTTGGGAAAATGTCTATTTATGTCTTCTGTCCATTTTTAATTGGATTATTTGGATTTGGGGTGACTTTGATAAGTTACTTACACATTTTGGGTACTAACCCTGTATCTGTCATGCCATTGACAAACATCTTTTTCCATTCTGTAGGTTGCTTTTTAGTTTTGTTAATTGTTCAAATGCTGTATTTGAACGTAAGACAACTATTTGAGTGCTTGAGTGCACATTCTCACTGAAGTTAGGGGGAATTTTAAATTGTGTCAAACAGTATTGTGATAGTAGAGTATTCCAAAAGATAGAAATCTGCTTTACTCGGATCAGATTTATTGCCTTTCAAAATGTGTGTGGGATTACTACCAACACAAAGAAACCCTCAAGAATCATTACATTGACATCAAGATAAAGCACAGAAAGAATCAACCCCCTCCCCTCCCCCCCAAAAAAGATCACATACATACAGAATGTGTTCCTCGGTCTGATTGATAAAAATGTGGAAAACGTGGCCCATTCCATAATTCTGTTCTGCCAGACTGCTGCAGGATATTCGCTCTAAACTTTTATGTCTGTATATGTAGGAAAAAAAGGGAGTGGGGGTTCCTTTTAAATAAATACAAAAATCGACACTCACAAATTAGATACAGAAAATGTGTATTAACTCAACGTCCATAAATGGTGATGGCATTATCAACTTGCGGCCCACTTGTTCTCTCTCACGCTCTGTCCCAACCACCTTTGGCTCCTTTCAGTTCCTTGACCATGCCAAGAGGTTTCCCACCTGAGGGCTCTGGTCCACCTATACCTTCCACCTGAAAGGTTCTCCCTTCCTCTAGTAAATCCCATGCACTCTTCAGTGCCTGACTTAAATGCCACTTTGGAAAGAAAATATCCCCTTTGGAAATGTGTATATTAAGGTCCTCTGCCCACTTTTCAATTGAATTATTTACTTTTTGGGGGATGTTGAATTGGATAGGTTTTTTACATGTCTTGGATATTAACCTCTTATCAGATATACCATTTGCAAATATTCTCTCCTATCCAGTGGGTTGCCTTTTTATTTCCTTGATGTTTATTTGCCATTATTTTGTTGAAGAGCTTTGCTGTGAAAAACCTTTTAGTTTTGGTGTAGTGTTAATAGTTTATTTTTCCTTTTGTTTCCCTTGCCTGAGGATACATTTCCATAAATATGTTGCTAAATCTGATGTCCAAGGGATTACTGACTAACGTTTTCTTTTAGGAGTTTTATGGCTTCGGGTCTCACATTTAGGTCTTTAATCCATTTTGAATATCTTTTTGTGTATGGTGAAAGAAAGTGGTCCAGGTTCATTCTTTTGAATGGAGCTGTCCAGTTTTCCCAGCAACATTTGTTGAAGACACTGTCTCTTCCCTATTCTTGCCTCCTCTGTTGTAGATTAATTGACCACATAATCATGGGCTTACTTCTGGGGTTTCTCTCCTGCTCCACGGATCTATAGTTGTTGTTGTTGTTGTTGTTGTTGTTGTTGTTTTTGTGCCGGCGCCATACTGTTTTGATTACTACAGTTTTGCAGTATACAGATGGCCAACAGACATGTGGAAAGATGCTCAACATCACTCATCATCAGGGAAATGCAAATCAAAACCGCAGTGACGTATCACCTCACACCAGTCTGAATGGCTAATATCAAAACGTCAAGAAATACCAGGTGTTGGCAAGGATGTGGAAAGAAAGTAACCATCTGCACTACTGGGGGGGAACGTAAATTGCTTCAGGCACTATGGAAACCAGCGTGGAGGTTCCTCAAAAAACTAAAAATAGAATTGCCATAAGATCCAGTAATCCCACTACTGGGTCTTCACTCAAAGAAAATGAAAACACTAATTTGAAAAGAGATACGCACCCCTCTGTTTATCACAGTCATTCTTTACAACAGCCAAGATGCGGAAGCAACCTACGTGTCCATTCAGGACAGGATAAAGGGGGAGTGCTGCATACTCACAACGGAATAAATGAGACCTTGCCCTGTGTGACAACATACATGAACCTAGAGGGTATTATGCTAAGTGAAATAAGTCGGACTGAGAAAGGCAAATGCCGTACGATTGCACTTCTATTTGGAATCCAAGGCATACAACAAATGAACAAACAGAAACAGACCGATAAATACAGAGAACAAGCTGGTCGTCGCCAGAGGGGAGGGGAGACAGGCGAAATAGGCGAAGGGTCACAGACTTCTAGTTGTAAAATAAATAAGTCCTGAAGACGAAAAGGACAGCATGGGGGAACACAGTCAATAATAATGTGCTAATAGCGTAGGGTAACAGAAGACCACACTTACCGCGACGAGCACTGCGTGATGTATAGCGTTGTCCAAGCACCGTGTTGTACACCTGAAACTCAAAGAACAGTGTATGTCACCTCTACTTCAATAAGAGACGATTTTTAAAAGAACTTCCTGAGCGTCTTGCACTGAGTGCAAGAAGCCACGGACAGTGCGTATCAGCACAGTACCCAGAACATAACAGGTGCTCCATAAAAATCTGTTGCTTGAAGACGGTCATTGTTCAAAAATGCAAAAAGGGTCAGACACGAGGAGCATACTTGTTAACAGGAGTTTGGGCGTTTCAGACATCTGGACCTGCGTAGTGTCTCAGTGGCTTCAAGAAAAATGTCAACATTCGGGTATAGGACATATTTTAATTGTCTTATTCGAGTTCATTGCTCGTATCTGGGCAAAAAGCCCTTTTCTAATTTATCTTCAGAACGATGGTGACAGAAAACTGTGTATCATCAGGGCATGTTTCAAAAGCACATCACACTACTTGTGGGAGTAACAAGGCACGTGTGGATGTGCACGGAACACTTGGAACAGTAACGGGAGGTTGCGTGGTAATTAAACATACCTGCACTGCCCCACATTAACTACAGTAAGAGACACAGGGATGCACGTTTCCACGATATTAGCCTGTGAAGTACAAACGGTGTACGTTTGATAGGAAAAGTTCTTTTTTTCCTTTTTGGGAGCAGTTGTTAAACAGACTTTAGCCTTCTCGGACCAAGTTTTTACAAAAGCGTGACCACTCGGCAATAAAGCAGAGTCTTTAGTTGGCCATCTAGTTTGGGAATTATGATTTGGGGTGAATATTTCAAGGTAAGAAATTCGAATTATTTCAGATTTCAGGCTTCAAGGAAGATCTTGTTAATCATTGGAGAGTTACTATTTCCAATGAACACACTGCAAGTTTGTGTGAAAAAAAGCAACTTCACTGTGTGAGGAACGGGAGGCGTCTTCGGGGTGCAAGTGGCCCTGTGGTAGATGGTATTGGTCACTGCCTCTTCTCACTGGAGAAGGGCTTACATCCCCCTGTCTCACTGACATCAGACTTGGCCATGGGACTTCAAGGGCTCACTCCCGCGGTAAAATTAGGTATCACAGCACTGCTGACATTAGAAGTAGCCACGCAACTCGCTGAGGCCAATGAAATATGGGTAGAAGTGACGCGTGTCAATTCCAGGCAGAAAATTTATAATCTCATGGATCACTTCATCTCTTTTCCTTCTGTTACAAAATCAGATATGTCCCAGACGGAATTTGCTCTATCAGCCTGGGTCTTGGGGGGAAGATAGCATGAGAAAGAGCCACAACCTGCCCATGATATCACAAGCAAGAAACACACCTTTGCTGTGTGGAGGCCATCGAGATTTGGGGGGTTAATTGGTATAAAATGTAAGTTAGCCCAAACTGACTGATACGGACCCCAAGACGAAGAAGAGGCCATTTATAAAAATGAATAACACATGATTTGCACCCTCAAGAACAACGTTTCACAACAGGGAGACAAATACATCAGAATAATTACAAAACAATAGATCAAAAGCTAATAAAACACGTGGAAAGTAGTATGATTACGTGGAAGACGGAGAGGCCAACCCTAGACAAAAAGTTCTGGAAAAGGTTCACGTAGAAATATCACCGAACTTGGAATGTGAAAGGCTATATATGAGTTCCTTCCTTAAAAGGGGGCATTCTAGAAATAAAAAACCATGTTCAAAAGCATAGAAGTGTGAAAGAAGATTAATTTTTAAAGAAACAGCAAGAAGCATGATGTGGTTGGGGGATGTGTAACGTCTATGCAGGCATCTAGAACCTGGGCGGGGGAAGAGTTGAGTGATGAAGCCAGAAATGTTGTTAGATTATGAAGGGTCTTCAGCTGAAGACTAGAATTAGAAACAGAGGAAAGACCTTTTGTCCTAGTAAGAATTAAGTATGTGACCTTGAATCACATTAATGAGTTTCTAGGGCCTGAGGACTAGGCATCTATATACTTTTTTAAAAAAAATTGTTCAATGTTTATTTATTTTTGACAGAGAGAGAGAGCGAGTGAGCATGAGCAGGTAAGGGGCAGAGAGAGAGAGGCAGACGCAGAATCTGAAGCAGGCTCTAGGCTCTGAGCTGTCAGCACAGAGCCCGACGTGGGGTTAGAACGCACGAACTGTGTGATCGCGACCTGAGCCAAAGTCGGATGCTCAACTGACTGAGCCACCCAGGCACCCCTAGGCATGTATTCTTTAGAAGTTTGTAGCATGTACGTCTTCAGGGCTGTGACTTTTATACTAACTACCAATATTGTAAGGTCATTCTGTATATGTATATTTTAAACCATGGACAAAAACTAGGGAGAAAATGTGCAATTTTGAGGGCTGCCTAATTTGCACTGGGTTAGGGAATATTTTTCAACTTCTTGCTTCACACTCCCAAGTGTGGTGTCTTGATGAACTTGTTAGTGTTCTTTAATCAAGCGGATTTCCAATCCGTTAATTGCTCATTACTGACAAAAAAAGCGGAAATACAAAACACCGGAAGGGCAAATAAACTGCCTTTTATAATAAACAGGAAAAAAGATTACGAAGGGTCTTGTACAGCACGCTGGGAAGGGTAGTGAAGGTACAGACAGATCGGGATTGTGATTTCTGTCTTTGCCATTAAATACTCTCCCCTTGGAAAAGAATATCAGAGGCACCTGGGTGGCTCAGTCGGCTGAGCGTCCAACTTGGGCTCACGATTTGCGAGTTTGAGCCTCACATCGGGCTCGCTGCTGTCAGCGCAGAGCCCGCTTCAGATCCCCTGTCCCCCTTTCTCTCTGCCCCTCCCCCACTCCCCCCCCAACAATAAACATTAAAAAAAGGAGAAAGAATGTGAGTTTCTACACCTGTACAAGGGGATTGATAACACAGACCTCGCAGATTGGTTGTGAAGAACAAAAGAAACAAGTAACGCTCGTTAAATCTTAGCTCCTTCCCATTATGCTAAGGAGAAGTTCCACGAAATCGGTTGTGTTCGGGGTAGTTTTTAAGCCAAGGGTTGATGGGATCAGAATCACACTTTAGAAAGATCACTCTGGGAGCATTTGGAAGACGGACGGGGTAGTGAGTGGGACGACGAAGAGGCAGGGAGGCCAGTTAGAAGCTCAGCGCTATAAAACCACCAAGAGAACACGAGGCTCTGAGCTAAGGCAGTGACAGTACCTGGCCTTTCCCCTTTTTTCTCATGGATTCCTTAGATGTCAGCGGCAGAGGTCAGCACTCTCAACGGGGCAGAGAAGCCACCTGTGATTTCCTGGGGACTCAATTTTGCAAAGGTAAATTCGAGGCTGGCCGGGTGCCCACCACACTAATTTAGATACCGAACCTTTGCTATGGAAGACCCTGTATTTTGATGCTTTCTGGGGTGGGTCCAGCTGAGGATGCCTCCTCCCAAGCTTCAAGTCCTACCACTTCCGTCCCATCCTTTCCTCATTCTGCTAATCCGATAAACTCAGCACCATTAATGTGACAATGGGAGTTGCCATGTTTTCTTTCATCTGTGCTTTCTGAAGATTCATGATCTCAAAACATCACGACCACTGCTTATGATTATGACCGTTATTTTCACATAATGAATACTATGTCGGGTTTTATTGTTAAGAGCAGTGATTCTCAAACTCGGCTTCTCATTACAATGACCCGGGAGAATTTTTCCTACTCTCTACACCCGGGTCACAGCCCATACAAATCAAAGCAAAATCTCTGGGGATGGAATCCTATCGTCAGGACTTGCAAGTTTGATACCAAAGAGCTGCCAAATTTGAGGAGCAGAGATTTATGAAGTGATTTTCAAAGTTTAATGGGCAAATCGTCTGGGGATCTTGCTCATATGCAGATTCCGATTCAGCAGGTCTGGGGCAAGGCCTGCAATTCTGCATTCCCGACAAGCTCCCAGATGACACTGACGCTGCCAGTTTCTGAGAAACCCTATGTTGTGCAGCCAGGACTCAGTGAACCATTACTATCTCTGGTATAAAATCACCGGAGGATATCTGAAAGAAAATGTTATTATTTGTGATTATCAAGGAACAATTTTCTTCTTCCCCCTTGCTGCCAGGGTGACGTGTGGATTCCGACTAAGCATGTCCATTGTCTAGCCATCCCTCCTACCTTACAAGTATCCGATGGAGTGTTGATTTAAAAAAAAACCAAACGGAGTGAAACGCTGCATAATACAATCCACCCTTTTGTCAGGGCTTCACGGCCTCGAAATGGGAAACGCTATGCTCTATTGGCCCTTAATCAAAGGACTTTAAAAAGATACCAAAGAAATCAATGTACAATTGCAATTCAGAATGTTAAATTAACATTTAATATATGCCAAACAAGGTAAACACACTTAGAACGGCCTTTTCTGTTTGAAAAGGAGGTACTTCTAATGAGATTCAAGTTCATCGGGCAAATTAAGAGATGCCAGTAACACAAAAGTCACCTCTCTCACACTACATGCAGTTCCAGATGCAACAGAAACGTCAAATTACATTTTTATTGCATACAGTGCTTCCAGTCTTGGTGTATATTAGCTGAATTGTTATGAAAAGCTTCATTTTTTTATTTGTGGGCATCCTTTCTTATATGTGGAATTTCCACTTCAAATGCTAAATGGTTACCGAATGAATGTTTAGGAGCTGGTCCCTAATGGCACCTTTTACTTCTATCCATCAGACTCCAGTGGGCGGAAGGTCACGGGAGCTGCACTGGCCAGTCTGCCTTTGCCAGCCGATAAACCAAATTCCACCATCCTGAACCTCGTGGGCTCCGGACCATTTCCGGCTAAGTCCCATAGGAAACAATTTTCTAAAGAACACATATACACACCCAGTCCTAACAGGTTCCTGCTTGCAGAACTGTTAATTGGGAACTTGTGGCTCAGGATACTAAGCGGAACACATAACATGTATCCCTTTCGTAGAATCCTATTGAAATGACAACATACATGGTACAGATGAGATAAAGCCTTAAAGCTTTGAGAAGAAAACCATCTACGGAACAGAGAGTTGGATAGATTTTTGGAAGACGGAAGGAAGATGTAAGTTACAGGAGCGATAAACCAGGGCAGAGGAAAAGATGACCCAGAAAACACAGGAAAAAGCTACTGAGAAGGTCGGCATTTTCTACCTGGCAGAGAACAGGACCAGGCTGCTGGAGAGGGCAGGTGATGAAGGAACTGTTCATGCAGGAGCTTGCTCAGACAGCAGGAGATCGAAAAGAAATCCCAGATAGGCAGTCAGGTCTGGGAAAGCTGGAGAATGACCAGTCCACAGTATTCATCACTTGCCATGTTCTAGGCACTGCTCCTGGTGCCCAGACACAGCCGTGAAGGCCTTAGTCTCTACTCTCATAGAATGCATATTCTCATGGGAGAGGCAAACAGTAAACAGATGATCCAATAAATATATATGTTGAATGATAAGGGCCAATAAGAAAAATAAAGCCGCTAACAAGCGTAAAAAGGGGCAGACGTGCTATCTTACGAAGGAAAGTCGGGCAGGGAGCATCTCTCTGAGGATGTGACATTTGAGCCAAGCCTTAGAGAAGTTAAAAGAACGAACCAAGGGATATTCTGAAGGAGGATGTTCAGCAATCCAGATGACAGAGGCTGCGGGTTTGAGGACTATCAAGGAGGCCGTGTAGGTAGGGCACTGTGAGCGATGAATGGGAGGCAGACAGACAGCCAGGGCCAGATCCTGTAAAATCTGAAAAGCAAGGGCCTCTAGCCCTAGACTTTTTAAAAGTGTGATGGAAAGGGACACAATCTCACCTGTCTTTAAGCCGCCCTCTTCATCTGGAGAACTAGCTGCAAGCAGAGAATGCATGGAAGCAGGAGACCAGCGAGGAGGTTATTCCAAGAGCTGAGGTCAGACAAGGTGTGGTTTGAGCCAGGGTGCAGTGATGACAGCGATGGACAGGTGTTGAACCTGAGGTACCTTGTGAGAGTAAAGCTGATAAAACTGGCTACTAGGTTGGCTGCAGGATAGGAGCCACGGGTAACTCACATTGAAAGAGAGGCCAGAAAGCTTCCAGAAACATGCCCCAGCAATGTAGTGTGAGTATCCGCGTCCAGCCATGCCTCAAGCCTCAAGAGGAGACCTGTGTGAAGATTCTGGTTTTGCTTAAACTTCTTTGAATAGATTGAAAAATTTAAGAACCTGGGGTTAATGTCAAAGTATTTAAAAACACCCAAACGATCTTACATATATTTTATCGATCAATCGAGAAAAAAATGGCTGGTAATAGCACTGAATAAAGGCTCAGTCAGGACAAATAGGTATCCAACAGCAAGTAAATGCTCTGGCCTGCTTCCCTGCTTAAGCCTTACCTACCTCAAGAATTCAACATCTTGGGACAAAATGGTAACAATCCTCCTCCTGGCTGGCATTGACCTCAGGGCAGCACGTTAAGGATGGCAGGCTAGGAACTTCTCTCCCCGATGTCTTTGTTTCCCTGCCCTGAATCTTCTTTTCCATACCTCTGATCCAACTCCAAGCACAGGTCGGGGGTCAATTCCATGCCGGCCGTGGCTGGTTTCACAGTGCTTTGCAACACCACGGATATTGGCAGAAACCCGGTGGCACCATTCAACCTGGGGTGGGGAGGCTGGAAACTGACAGATAAACATCGCCACCGCCTCCTCTGGGTGGGCGATTCGGGGAGGACCTGGGAGAGTCACTTCTGTTGCTCATAGCAGTTACCTCACTAATGCACCTTGACGTGGGCCTTCCCTCATTCCCAGTTTCACTTTTCCAGTGCCCTGCTTCAAAGAAGTCAAGCTAAGGCAGCTTCATTGTAATAACTCAGCCACACCTGTCATGGCAAAGGCATCCGTTTGCAAATAAAAGTTTTGATTTTCTTCGTGACCAGCATTTGGCTCTGCTGCAAAGAAATTCACCTACATCCATTCACCTATTTTTCATTCTTCGTATGTTTGTCATACGAAGCATGTTTGTCACAAAGCAATTAGGTTTATGGCACTATGAATGTTAAATGCATTTAACTGCAAACTTGAACGACTTATCATCAACTGTAGGACCCCTTATTTCAAATGCATTTGATACGTACATGCACAGAGAATTTCATCGCACAAATGTGACTTAGTTAGGCAATATATCACTTATTGTCATATAAGTGGGCATTATATGCACGGTCTGCTGTTTCTCACCTAAATAAATTGCAATCTAACTGTAATAGCTCACATTTTCGAGGTACTGTTAATCATTTCTTACCTTCCACAACTTTGTAAATACTGATTATATATCTACTTTCATTTTTGAGATTAAACTAGTAATCAGAGTGGTTAAAACAGGTGACTGGTATTTGGTAAGACTGTTGAAACCCACACAGTCACAGCAAAGGAGAGCAGGTTGGGCAACCTAGTGAAGTTCAAAGAACTGTAGTTGTGGAAGAAACTTTTCATTCACTGCTTCATTAAGCACGTGTTTCCTGAGTGCTTTTAATATGCCAGGCAATGTACAAGGCACTCTAGATACACAGTAGTCGTGCGGAGGAACTTGCTAAGAAAAGTCAAGGAGGAGGGAAAAAGCAAGCAATTTCCTGGGAGGGAGATATTACAACAGTTCCAGACCCCAATACAAACAGAAGTCTAATAAAATTACCATCACCATTAGGGGGCATAGCTATGTGGGCCAATGGAGCGATGCTTCCCAAATTGACCAGTCCAATCCATTTTAATAGCCTGTCCACTGAAGGGGCATTTTTCAACCTGCCAGTCAACTGTATTAATTAGATAATCGGATGATCCCGTCCTGGGCTGAATGCAGAATTGGTTGATGCAGTAAAATTAATTGATTGGATGAACATGTTTCCCTTAAATGGAGTGGTTGTTTGATTTGGAAAGTGGATTTTAGAACATTTCAGAATTGCTGTGAGTATAAGCAGCATTATTCTACCTCGGTAGCTATGTGACCCTTAAGGCAGTGGATTACCTTCTTCGCAGCTCATCTGGAGGAAATATATAATGATGAGTTGATCTTCTTTAGGGGTTTCATGACTCAGCAGCTGAAGCCTGTTAATTCTTCCATAGATAGAGCTTTAAACATTCTGGGTCTTGGAAAGGAAAAGGAAGGAGGCTATCTCTTGGATTTTATCAACCACTATTCTTCCACAATGGCATTTCCCAACATTTACCTTGAAGAACAAGGAAAACACTACTGTTACTCCCTGCCACCTCTTAAACCTGGACTGAAAATCCGTATCAGGTTTCAGATCATCATGCCTTCCTGGGTCAAGAGGAGCTTGCTGCGCAAAGGTCAGTTTTCCAACTGTACCCGGCTCTCTCCCCACCTGTACTACACTCCTCCGTCCTTTAGCAAGAAGTGCATTACTTTGAAGTCGAAGGTTGCATTCAAGCAGGCAGAGCAGCGTTACTCCCATCCTGAGTTGGAACAGATAATGGATTCCGCAGAGCAGGTGTCCAACTGACCAAGGTCACCGAACAATGACTCAGTGTAAATACCCAAATTGCAGTTGTGGACACACTCGGCACATGACAGGTGCAGCTGATGAGTGTCCTTTTGTCTAGCTGTCACAGTGGTCTGAGGATGCAAAACAAATCCAATGAAGAAGCTCGTGCCTGCCTTGGAAGGTTATGTCTTCACTGATCCCGTAGCAACCAGCAGGCTGGCCTTACTTGGTGCAAATTTCTGCACTGGTGTGTTTGGATGATTTTGTTTCTCAGGAACTATTTGTTCAGGGGAAAAAATGGGAAGTAGAATGATGAAGTCAGTTTCCTCCTGACATTTCTCAGGATGAAAACTTGTGAAGGACACGCAGGCCATCCCTCCTTAACAACAGTCAATCCAAAGAATCTAGAAAGTCCTTCAGAGTTGCAAATAGAAGACTGCAACTTCGAGAAGATCAGAAGATTATGCTCCTGGGAAAGAACAGGGATTATAACCAACATGCTACAAGTTTGTGGTTCTCAGCGCTGAAGTGAAGCTTCAGTTTGAGACGTGCTTGAAAGGCAAAGTCAAAGGCATCAAATACGTGCAAGATGTGCATGATTAAAGTAACAAAAAATGGGCTTCAGTAACTCGGATTTAAAAAAATATAGCTGATAAGATGAAGAGTTTTATTAAAAAAAACCCTTCAACCATATAGGGCTAGGGTACATATATTAAAATAGCTTAAAGCACTTTTTCTGGTTTCATAGGTGAAAAGCCTGACATATGGTTAAATGCTCTGAAAGCAAATGAATATAAACGTAAGTTGCTTTACATTTTCAGTGTAATAATGAGGTCAGCAAACATTTCTCTCAAGGGCTACCTTGAGAAGGACTGAGAACAGGCTGTACCTGCTAACTAACAAAGGTTTAGAGAACTTGCCCCATTTCACAAGTGTGAAGGCTGAAATGTCTTGTTCATTGTTTTATCTTTAGAATGGAAGAACCCAAATTCAAAGCCATGTCTTTTGATTGTTCACTCAGTCCTCTTGTTACGTTCCCACAGGGCCTGTAACACTCTGAGCAGCAAAAAAGGCCTCCAGAAAGCTCAGTCCTATGGGGCTTACTAATTTCTCCTCCCTCTAGGGTCGGTGCAGCAAGAATAGTGAGGGAATGCTTGCCCTGTGTTGAAACTATGAGCCTTCTCTTTTTCTAAAGGTAGAGTTGGGGGGCACCTGGGTGGCTCAGTCGGCTGAGTGTCTGACTTCGGCTCAGGTCATGATCTCATGGTTGGTGGGTTTGAGCCCCCATGTCGGGCTCTGTGTGACAGCTCGGGGCCTGGAGCCTGCTTCAGACTCTGTGTCTCCCTCTCTCTCTGCTCCTCCCCTGCTCACACTCTGTCTCTCTCTCTCAAAAATAAGTAAAGATTTAAAAAAATAAAAAAAAATAAAGGTACAGTTGGCCACCAAATATGTTGGAGCACCTACTGTCTGCCAGATTTTGTTCTAGTTGCTTGGATAGAGAGTGACCGATTCCTTGCCTTCTAGAGACTTGTATACTACTAGGGGGAAACAATCAACAAGCATCATATGAGATCAATCAATCCTATCAGATTCTGATAAATGTTAGGAAGAAAATAATATAGGGTAACATAATAAAAAAAGTAACCATCGCTGGCAACTTAAGGTGGGGACTGGGGTAAGCTGGGTCTCTCAGCAAGGCTGATAGTAGGGGTTCATCAAGCAGGAAGACCACTGATGTAGCAATAGCGATATCTGAAACAGTAGCTTCAATATTGCAAATGGCAAATGATAAGATGGACAATGAGATAACATTTTCAATATCTATTATTGGTGCGGACCAGATGACCCATTCGGGCTTTTGAGTCTGGGCCAAGAAACGTGGACATGCAGAGAAAAAGAGAGACCGCTTCTGGGTGGAGAGTGAGGGTGGGCTTCCCTAGGAGAGATGGAATAATGGCGGTGACGGTGTAAATATCATCTCCTATCCCTCAAGTTATCGCCCATTATCTTAAAAAGGGGGGGGAGGGAGAGAATGGTTGATACAGCCTACACTTACCATGTACCAGGCAAACACCTGACACAGAGTAACTCATGTATGGGGACTATCTCACAGAGACTACTGTCCACATTTCACAAATAAGGGAAGTGAGGCACAGGGGGCCTAAGGCTTTCCTGTGGAAAGCTAAATAAGGCCCCCCCACCCCAATGATGTCCATATTGTAATACTCAGAACCTGTGAATATATTATCTCATACGGTAAAAGATTTTGGGATGAGATTATTCTGAACCCATCTCGCTTTGCCCGTTGTAATAAGGGAGATGGAAGCAGAGGTAAGAGTGACGTGGCAAGGAGCCAAGGAATACAGGCAGCTTGTAGATGTTGGAAGAGGCAAGAAAACAGATCCTCCCCTGGAGCTTCCAGAAGGAATGTCACCTTGATTTTAGCCCAGTGAAACTGATTTCAGACTGCCGGCCTCCAGAACTGTAACATAATAAATTTGAGTTGCCTTAAACCACTAGATTTGTGGTAATTTGTTACAGCAGCAGTGGGAAACCAATACATTGCCCAAGGCCACAGAACTACTAAGTGTCAGGGCCAGAATTAAAATTGAGGCAATCTGGTGCCAGGGTTGGAGATTTAACCTCTGTGTTATAGGGCCGCTCACAGACAGAATAAAGTTTCAGGTTGAATGCAAATATGTGTCTCTCAGGTTTTCCTTTTAGGCTCAGAATGCCAGGCTCCAGAGAAACTACAAAAGGAAAAAGATAATCCTATACCAGCTGGTATACACTAGTCTTCAGTCCTGGACCCTCGACATCAATAAACAAACCTCCCATTTTGGAGAGGAGGAATTTGAGGACTAAAGGGCTGTAATTGTGAAGTTCCCCAGCTGGGTGGTGAAACAGTTAGTTATACAACAGGCAGGTGGTGATGTGGAGAGACCCACTGATCTCAGCGCCTGTGGAGAACTCAGGGAAGAAGCCTGCGTGGCAAGAGAGGATTAAAGGATCCAGGCTTCCTGAAACCTGTGTTTCTCATTATTCAGTTAGGAGGGGTGGAAGAAGAAATGTTAATTACACAACTATCCAAGGTACTACCTCTAGAAGAATCCAAAGTTCTCACTGTGGCAACATTTTAGCCCCATTTTGGCAATATTATAGCCCCAAACATTAGCCACTGTTACATCCTGGTCACTCTACCAGCTCTTTAACACAGCATCTATGACAGAGTGGGTGCTGGTAAATATCAAATGGATTAAACAAAAACGCTTTGACAGCATCCCTAGACCAGTGCTTTTCAAAATTTAAGGTGCATGCAAATCCCCCTGGGGACCTCGTTAAAATGCAGATTCAGAGTCAGAAGGTATGGCTGGGGACTGAGATTGGGCATTTCTACCAAGTTACCATGTAATGCTGATAGCACGGGTCCAGAGTCTATATTTTTCAAGTTCTCTGAAAATGAGACCTCCCTATACATATGCAAAACATAAGTTATGCAAACTTTGATCACTTAATGAAAGTATGCAAAGTTGGCGCAGAAAAAGATCTTCCCTCCTTTATTAGGCACCTCTGCCCTCCCAATAAAGGGAGCAAATTATATGCCCGGGTTCAAGGGAAAGAGTTCGAACAGTGCCCCCAAATACCTGCTCCCTGCTCTCTTCTCTGTCTTCCAGAGGCAGGGAACGGTGTAATGAGACGAAAGAAGGGTTCAGGAGCTCCCCTGCCTCCGTTCCTCCTCTATTCCCAGCTTTTAAGGAGCATCTGCCCCTTCGGAACCGCTGAGGTCAAGGGCGAACACACCAGAGCACAGCGCCGCGCCCCCCTCCGCGCCCTCGCCCTGGCGGAGACGGCCGATGCGCGTGCGTGCGCGCTTGACATAAATAGATCCCAGGCGGCCGCCACCGGACAGACCCGGGTTCCGGGCACCACGGGCCATGGCGGGCGAGGACCACCAGTGGCAGGACAGCATCCTCTACAACATGCTCATGAGCGCGAAGCAAGCGCACGCGGCTGCGGAGGCGCCCGAGGCGCGGCTGGGGGGCGCGTGCTGGGGCTGCGCGTGTGGCGCGGAGCCCCTGGTGGGCAGAGCGGAGCTGCCGCGGGGGCGGACAGGGGCGCTCCTGTACCGCTGCTGCTTTTGCGGGGAAGACCACCCGCGGCAAGGCAGCATCCTCTACTGCATGCTCACAAGCGCAAAGGAGGCGCAAGCGGCTGCGGAGGCGCCAGCGGCTGCGGAGGCGCCCAAGGAGCGGCCGGGGGGCGCGTGCTGGGGCTGCTCTTGCGGCTCGGAGCCCCCGGTGGGCAGAGAGGAGCTGCCGGAGAGGCGGGCCATGGCGCTCCTGTACCGCTGCTGCTTTTGCGGTGAAGACCACCCGCGTCAGGGCAGCATCCTCTACAGCTTGCTCACCAGTGCAAAGCAGACGCACGTGGCGCCGGAAGCGCCCGAAGCGCGGCTTAGGGGCGCGTGGTGGGACCGCTCCTACGGCGCCCAGGGCCTGGGGGGCAGAAATGCGCTGCCGGGTGGGCGGGCAGGGGCGCTCCTGTACCGCTGCAGCTTTTGCGGGGACGACCACCCGCAGCAGGACGGCATCCTCCACCACTTGCCCATGAGCGCAAAGCTGGCGCACGCCGCTCCCGAGACGCAGCTCGCGGCCCCTTTCTGGGACCCCCAGTGTGGCGCACAGCGGCGGGTGGCCCTCAAGAGTCCACAGGTGGTCTGCGAGGCTGCCTCGGCCGGCCTGTTGAAGACGATGCGCTTTGTCAAGTACTTACCCTGCTTCCAGGTGCTCCCTCTGGACCAGCAACTGGTGCTGGTGCGCAACTGCTGGGCGCCGCTGCTCATGCTCGAGCTGGCTCAGGACCGCTTGAACTTCGAGACGGTGGAGATCACGGAGCCCAGCCTGCTGCAGAGGATCCTCACCACCAGGCGGCGGGAGACCGCGGGCGACGAACCGCCGCCTCTGTCCCCGCTGCCGCCACACTTGGTACGGCCGCTGGAGGCCGGGCATTTGCCGTCTGCCGCTGAAGTCCAAGTCATCAAATGCTTCCTTGCCAAGTGCTGGAGCCTGGACATCAGTACCAAGGAGTACGCGTACCTCAAGGGGACCGTGCTCTTTAACCCAGGTAAGGGCGCAGCCTCGGCGCAGGCTTTTCTCTGTTCAGGAAAGCGCTGGGCAGTGCGTACCCGGGGCGCAGGCACTGAAGAGTTTTCTGTGGTCAGGGGAGTGTCCAGGCACCAGCGAAGAATCGCGAGTGACTCCGCAGAGTTGGGGGAGCTCCAGAAAGCACTCCTAGTGGGTGGGCTGCTGCCAGACACTCAGCAGAGAGCAGGGAGGTTGTTTGATGAGGTTTATTTTTTCTCTACCCCTTTCTGTTACTAAGGAAGAGTTTGTGCCTGCAAGAGACAGGGCTGTCCTTACGCTCTAGTTTTTTAAATCCAGTAGTATAGCTTTAAAAAAAAAAAGTTCGCGTTCACCGCAAATTCCGCAACACGTCTTCCTGAAACCCAGTTCTGAAATTTACTAGAACTTTTTGTTCGAAGAAATGTACGGAGGCTGGCAAGAAAGTAAACATTACTTAAAGAGTCCTATACCATCCCCCGAGGGCACAGCCGTTCGGGACACTGGACTTAGTGTTTCATGGTTCTGCCCCTGAATGATCATTTTTACGGTCCTAAACAGCTGGACTATCTCATCCTCTGAGTGTCTTTATCAGGGCACCAAGGGGGCAGGGAAAAAACTCCAGCAGGGGCCCTGTCTCTTAGAGCTTGCAGAGACCTTAGGCACCTCTTAAGCCCCTCTGCCGTTCATCCTTACTCCATCCCATTTGCAGGTTAGGTAGCCTAGTCCCACAATAACCGCCAGTGAGTCGTGGAGCCCAGTGAGTCGTGGAGCGTGGGTCTCCTGGGCCCCACAGGATGTCTGCTGCAACACTTTCAGGTTGTTACGTGCTGGACACTCTGCCCCACACGGTGCAACCGAATCATGAGAGAATATCTTCCTGGACCGCCCAGCACCTTTTCTTGAGTATGTCATACTACGAGAATTGTGTTTGACCAGAGTCCCTCCAGAAAGGTCACATGCGGGCACAAAGTTTCCAGGCAACTTGAGTTGGGATAGTTTTTATAGTGTTCCCTGAACACCTTTTTTTCCTAACAGCAAGAGTCTGTGGTTATGTCCTTGCCTCCTGCCCAGTAGTTTTTTGAAAGGGTATAGAGAAGTATTTAATAGGATAATATTTCATTCAGAACTCACATTTCTGTACCTAGAGATCTCTGCTCATCCCAGCCATCATAGTACATCACCTTTTGCTGCTATCATTCTTTTCCAAACTTGGCTGTGGATAAGGAATGCCACGGAGTGTGGGGAGAGGCTAGTTCAAAGTCTTACCAGGCTCTTGCCTAGAGGTTCTGACTTGGTAGCTGTGGTCCAGGACCTGTGAATCTGCATTTGTAGTAAGTGCCCAAGGTGGTTCCTAAGATCATTTGTGAAATAGCGTTTTCTCACTCCTTCAGTCATTGTTGTTAAACATCAACCACATGCCTTGTTATGTTGGAATAAAGAAAGGCAGGGGCTCAGCTTCCAGAAGTTTGTATTCCACGAGTTCCCCTCTTGCCCTCCACCCTGTTTTGTATACTTTGGTCACACACACACACACACACACACACACACACACACACACACACACAAACACACACCCATCTCTCTCATTCTCTCTCTGCTTTTCTGAATCCTCTCACTGAATTTAATCAGTTGAGTGTGTTTCAAACAAATGCACCTGCTAATAAGCGTGTGGCCTTTCTTTGATGTTTAACCTTTTGTGTGTCCTGATCTTTGTGTTTAAACTTTTTTTTTTAATTGTGGAGTCCATTTGTCTGCATTTTCTCTTTCCTGAATTTACTTTATAGGCATGTCTTTTGGGAGGGGGCAGTGTAAAAGGACAGTGAGCTCTGAAAGCAGAGGAAAGTGACAGGGAATTTACAAAATGAGGTTTTAAGGAGCCGTGAATCTGGACCTAGAGGAGCTTCACGTTGCTGGTGGTGGTTGAGGCCAGCCTCTTCTTGCCTACGCCAGTGGAATTGAAACAATAATACGGGGTCTCAAGCCTGGCTAATGAGTGTAGGTACTAGGGGATGTTAATGTGTGTGGCCAGTATAGATGGAGTACAGATGTGGCTTTATTTAATTCTCAATATATCAGATACATTTGCCTATAATAGGAATGACTTGCCTATTACTATTAGTAATTTTTCAAAGAATGCTGGCTGGTCCTGCTAGTCTGTTGGTTACCAGGGTGTTATTGAAAGAGTTAACTGCTGGATTTTGTAGGAAAGGGAAGGAAAATTGATTGTCTTCATCACTGAGAACTTTTACACAGTACAATAAATTCGCAATTATTTAAATACAAGTTAAGGAACTTGACAGTAATATACCTGTCATGCAGCCTCAAAGAACTTTTAAAGCAGCCTCCTCTTACCACCTTCTTGATAAAACTTCCAGGCACTTTATCTTTCCTGCATTGTATTTCATTCAGTTTTACTGGGGTTTTTCACACTATACTGCAAGGAGGTCAAGCATTCCCTGTCAGTAAAGTTACTTCTGAGCCATATGGTGATCCATGATGTTTGCATGTTTACTTTTTAACCTTTTAAAGACCTCTGACTTTAGTAGACCTCTTTAGTATTACTTTAAAAATGATTTTGCGTTAATCATTAGAATCAATTTTTTTTAAACCTTCCCCAATACGGACATCACAGTACAATGAGCTAAATGGCCAGTGTTATCTCTTAAATTACTAAAGGCCTGGAGATTAGAATCAGCCTGTAGGCAAACAGTTAGGATGCAACTCAAGAGTCACTGTTTGTGGCTGTGAGGTTTACCACCACCAGCTGGCTAATCACTGTATTGGTGGGAAATTCAAGGGAGGATGCTAAAATATTTGTCATCTGGCAAAACCTGTAGTCATTCTCCAATGGCCTGTTTCCCATAGGTAAAATGTAGAGTGCTCGCTTCTGGAAACAATTTTAATGTCTTCCTATTTGCACAGTAAGTTGGAGCCTTGATTCATTAAGTGATATTCTACTGTCATATTGAATAAATGTGTATCTGTTGGCTCCGGCCTAGCAGTTTTCACATGTGAGGCTACAAACACAGTAACTATTAAATAACTATGTGATAGTTCATTCTTGGAAGCATTGCTTCTGAAAACTTAGAACTGGTTTGGCATTTTATCCTTGTTCTAGAAAGCCCTTTGCAGTAGGAAGCTTGAACTCTTGTTTAATGTGGGAAGGGGCAGAAATGGGTATATTTAAAAAGCGAGCCAAGGATGCTGAGTGAGCTATTTCCAATAAAGAGACTGTTCTCCCTTTTTCTCCTCCAGGCCTGCCAGGCCTGCAGTGCGTCACGTACATCCAGGGACTTCAGTGGGGAACTCAGCAGATACTCAGCGACCACATCAGGATGACGCACAGGGGGCACCACATCAGATTCGCCCAACTGAATAGCGCCCTCTTCCTACTGAGATACGTCAATGCCAATGTCCTTGCGGAACTGTTTTTCAGGCCCGTCATCGGTTCAGTCAGCATGGATGATATGATGCTGGAAATGCTCTGTGGGAAGTTATGAAGGTGTGGGGGCCACACGGGTGCAGTTGACAATGAGAGAAAGAGAAGGAACCGGAGGCAGAACAGTGTAAAAAAAAATAATGTAAAATAGACTTATTTTTCTATGCATATTTTTGTATTCGATTAAAGAAAAACTTGAGTTCTAGACCCTTAGAAAATCCTCTGATCCATACTGTTTCATCATGAAGAAAAACGTTTACCAGCAGGTAACACATCTCTGTCCATCTTTGAGAAGAGAGCAGGATGTTACTGTCATAACCTCTTTTCACACTTTTAGTGACTCTCTCCAGTGAACCTACTAAAATCAAATCTGTAATAGTAAGTTATAATAAATGTTAAGGTGTTAACCATTAACTTGATTGCAAAAAAAAAAAACCCAGAGCTTAAGCAAGGCTTCAAAAAATATCAAAAACCTAGCCCACAAAAACAAAAATAAAGTTACCTTGGGAGGTGGCACCATAACATTTAATGTGAAGACTCTCCTTGCACCAACTGGAGTTAAGTGGCAATCTGTGAGCACAGAGACACCTGAAAGTGAAGTCAGAGCTTTTCAGAATTTTAGTTTAAGACTTTATGCAATAAAGTTCAACAAGAAACTTGTATTCTATACGGAGGAGCTACAGTTCTAGAAAGCTCAACATTGTTATAAACCCCAAATGGTATCTCATCTTTAAGGTACATTACATATGTAACTGTCACCTTGAACAAGCGTGGCATAAAATTATTAAGGGACTTGATTGTTGACTCTTGCTGCCCCTATGAATGTAATCTGTATAACTAATTCTTCCTTATCCGTGGATAAAACTTAAGGCATTAAATGTTTATCCACTCATAGGTAAGAAATTGCCCATTAGTGATAAATACATCTAGCCCAGGCTACTGACCCGTTGCAAGAAGCCTTAAACTTTAGTGCAGACCCCTTTAGCGGTCTGGCGAATGCCTGGACATCTCAGAATCAGGGTCTGAGAATATCGCAGCAAATAAAATACTTAGGATTGCAAAGGAAATGAATTGTGTCAAAATATAATAAAAATGTTAAATTTTAAAAGTATTTTAAAATGTATAATGTATATGCTTCTTTATCAACACATTAAATAACAAACTGGTGGCAGGTCTAATATCTACCTTCATTTCAAAGAATGGGCCAATATCATTGAAATTTCAAGATAATTCACAACATCTACAATATGATAAGAAAATATGACCCTTCCATTGGTGACTGACTGCATTGGGGGACCCCAAGATCACCAGCCCATTAAGATGTGCTAGAAGTTCTCATGGGACACTGCATACAGTTGTATTCAGGGCCAAGGCTTAACACGGTGATGTGGGCAGGGTATACAGCCGGCTCACAAGGGGAAGAGGCACAGGCAGAGTACAGAGGAAACCATGTGTCCATATGCAAGTTTCCTCTTGCTTTTTGCTTCCCATGATGGGTCACACAGAGCACACTATTCCCTAGCAGTGAAAATGGAACATGTATGTGATACTCAGAGTGTAGGCTTTTCATTGGGGGCCACTCACATAGACATCTTTTACCTAGCACGTACCAAAATTCCAAACACACAGAAAGCAAGCAAATGCTCAGTATAACCCCCACTGTTGGCACATTCTAGGCCCGGTGAGTCACTCTCAGGCTTGACAGAAGGGCAAGGAACGCTCCAGACTGAAGTTCCCCCATGTCGGCTAAGGGTCAGCCTTGCCAGGAGGCTGAGGACAGTCTCGCTCTTGCTATGTTTAAGTCATCTGCATAACCCACTCCCTTGGCCCACGGCCAAGGTGTCTTTACACAATTATCATCAGTAGGACTCCACACAACAGGTTGAGGCCAGCCTCCAGTAGTGGTCACCCATATGCTCTCTGGAGGTTCTGGACTTCGCCAGTTAAAACACAGACCATGAGCCACAAAGCTCTTCGAAACCCAAGTGGCTTCCTTCATAACTTCCTGTATGAACCCCTTTAAAAAAAAAAAAACCTGGCCTGAGGAGTCGATTCTGGCCCAGCAAGGCCTGGTAGGTAAGAAGAAGCTATCCCCAAGCCCTCCAAGGCTGAGGCAGTGTCACGATAGGGCACACATCCATCTGAGAGGTACAATCCCCCAGGGTACATGTGTCCCTGGAAGCAAAGACCTTACAAAGTTCGGGCGCCCCACACAGGATGTGCACTGGTCATGCGGTACATGCTACTGGGGGGGGGGCCCAAAGTGGCTCCCCCCCCTCCCCGTGCCGTGCTGCCTCTCACCCCGGGGGTTCTCAGGTGTGCCTTTCAGAGGAAGTGCCCGATGTGACCAGCTCTGAAGAGTTCCATCAGCAACACTAGTCTGTCGCCTGCTGAGTGTAGACGGCATGTGGGAGTGCTCTGCCGGTCCTCTGGAATCTGAAGCACTCACGGTCGGTCGCTGGCACAGGCGCCATGGTTTTCCTCCAGGAAGAGGGGAGAGCTTCCGGGAGCAGTTCTGGAATTAAAAAAAGATCATTTATGGTCTGCCTCCACTGCCATGCCTCCCCGTATACCAAGGTTTCATGGTGGTTTGAACATCACTGTGCCCCACTCGCTGATCCTAACTTTACAGTCTCTCCTAATCATTTCTTTTTTTGCCCAGACATTTTGTTTGGAAGGGTTGTATGCAAGAGGGACACGAGCATTTGCACGGGATAACATTTCTATTCAACTTAACCGGAAAGACACATCATATTCAAGAACTGGCCAGGGTAAAGAAATGGCCAGGTTGAAATCCTGATTTTTCAGTATTTTTAAAAAATGGGTTCACATCACCTCTCCTGTCCCCAGACCTCTCGTCCTGGTCATTTATCTGGTGAGCAGCCTAGAAAAGATCCATCCCTTTTCTGGAGACAGCTGCACTGAATGATCCAACCGCCTAAGGTGGGTGCAGCAGGAGAAAGGTGAGGGGTTGAGTCAGACTATCAAGTCATTGTTGCAAAATGCAACTAATCTGGAAAGCAGAACATGGTCAACAGCAGTGACACATCCTGCCCCCAAGGGGTTCCAGAGTCAGATCTGTCAGAGGTGGGTGGAGGGTCACACACACACACACACACACACCCGCCCCCAGCTGGCAGCTTTCAAGAGGAATCACAGGTTAGGAATGCAGTCACTGTCCTCATCGGAAACACAGAGCCCTTCTGAAGCTTCATTATATACGGTCTCATTGGAGAACAAGCCCTTTCCTTAGGCATCCCCAAGTGACCCAGCTGGTCTCACCACCATCCATTTAGATTTTCATAACTACGACCCAATAGAGGGGTGTCCTAAATTTCCAACAGTCCCAGAGTCTGACTTCTGATCCCTGAGCCTATATCTGCTTTCAGTTGAGCACAGCTCAGTGCTGGGCGAAACAGCCCAGGGCAGGCAGTATCCGGTTTCAATTTGGGAGTCAGGTCCAGAAAAATAGGATCTGGAAAGTCAATAAATCAAACATGCCAGCAGCTTTTCCTCCACAGTGGCGAAGCTGAGACACTGTAGGGCCAGGCACTTGTGTTCTAAGTCCAAGTGATGGGCGAGGCTTGCCCACGCACTTTTTACCTTGTCGGTCTTAGGATCCAAATTGCCCCATGCACGACTCTGCCCACCAGGGGCCAGAAAACCATCAGCTCCCAAGGGTCAGAAATCGGATTTTACAAGAACTCATTAGCAAAATTAAAAAATGCTGTATAAAATTCCCAAAGTGTATCTTCATCTGGACATTGGCTCCTTTTTACCTGAGACTCCAATAGCCAAAACCATAGCAAAAATCATCAGTGATGGAGACTTGTTTCCAATATTATGAGTTCAAATTTCAAACCGCCCACCTGTGACAAAAAGCAAGGGAGCTGTGGCCCATTTACACTTAGTTTTTGCAGCTATCCCCGGTTGAGATGACCCCTCTAGCATTTATGAAATTGAAAGCATAACGTTCTACATTATTTTTTTGATCATCTATCCAGACACAAGAGCCACAAAATGCAAAGCTGTGATTTAAATTTCCTTTAAAAAAAAAAGAATTACAAGTTTATGCAAACCCCTGACATTAAATTCACCATTTACAGGGTTCACATCGCGGCTGCCAGGAGAATCCAGCAGGACTATGGGCGGGGACCGCTGCAGTAGCAGCTAGGCTGAAAAAAAAATGGCTGGGGTGTTTTTTTTCTCATTCTTTTTCCTCTGCTTTATCTAAAGCCCTGCTCTGGCCTTTTTTCCTCCCGCTTAGAGGACAGAGCAGGCACAAACTAATTTTTATGTTTGGCCCTTTCTCCCCCTGCCCAGAGGAAGGAGAGAGACAAATAAATCATCACCTGAGCTGTGGCTGTTGTTCCCTTACGGTAGCTGGAGGATCCAGTGAGTGAGCCAACTCTCCTAGGAATGGATTCTTTTGACATTGCATACGTTAACTTGGACCTCTGATCACAAACATGCCGCATACCATGGGAACGCCACAGCCACTCGCCTACGAGGGTTTTGTCATGACCTGCCCCCACCCCACCTCTTTCTTTCCCCAGAACGAAAAGAGGAATACTCTGGCTGTATTTCAGTGGGTTACGTAAGTCAGCCAATGCCACCATTGTGTTGGAGGTCCCCGTGACCACCCCACATGCAAATGTTTCGCTAGATGGTCTCAGGGCACTTGCATATAGCTGTGATCACAGCTAATTTATAGTGAGGCAGAGAAGATAGCCAGCCAGAACAGAAAGGAAAAAGACATAGGTGGAATCTGAAGGAATCTTCTGCAGCCTTCCTTCTTCCCCTGAGGGGTCATCCAGGATGCACTCTTCTCCCTCGACCCCCCCCTTCCCCCAAACAAAAACTAGCAACGTGTGTGCACTGTTTCTTCCCCGGGGAGCCCATCAGAGACTCAGCGTCCCGGGCTTATACTAGGGCTGCTCACAAAAGCACCATCCACCGCTCATGTAAGAACTCCAGACTCTGAGCAGCAAAGCTGGTGCTTGGCAGAGGCCACACTGCACAAACAATCCCGGTTCAGGGAACCACCCTGATCACTGAGCGAAGGGTGGGAATACTCCCGAAATCAGAGTCCCTAGATTTAATTTTTTTTTTTTAATGTTTATTTGTTTTTGAGACAGAGAGAGACAGAGCATGAACAGGGGAGGGGCAGAGAGAGAGAGACCCAGAATCCGAAGCAGGCTCCAGGCTCTGAGCTGTCAGCACAGAGCCTGACGCGGGGCTCGAACTCACGGACCGTGAGATCATGACCTGAGCTGAAGTCGGCCGCTTAACCGACTGAGCCACCCAGGCGCCCCAAGAGTCCCTAGATTTAGCCATGAGCCAGCCTTGCTAGCGGGTCTTTCGAAGGATAATGCTCCTGGGCTTGCTGTGGTAATTCTTTTCTCCACAGGCACTGCTAATGCTTCTGTGTTGTGTTACATGCATCCATAATTAAAGGAGAGGCTACATTTCCGTGAGAGGTTAACAAAAATAACTATTTTGTCCCCTTCAAGTTCACAGAAAGCCCAATTTCCATCCATCGGCTCCTTCAAGAGAGAGAAAGTCCACCAACTAGTGATTCAGAACCAGTGAGATTTGATGGCTCATTTTTTTCCCAGTCTGAGACTTTTCCAAGTTTCCTGCCCGCAGCGGACAGCAGGGGCTTCTAATCTCCGCCCCCACTTTGTAGCTCTAGTTGTACTTCCATATTTGCACGGGATCACAGCGTTGGAAGGAATCAAGGAGGAAGAAGAAGAACAATACAGAAGAGTTCTCACCTGGCTGATTCAAATCTTACAGTTTTCTCCGGCCACAGCAGATGTTTCACGTTGACTCTCCTCGTGGGCGTTTGCAGAGATTATTTGGAGAACTTTCTTCATGTTTCCCTCAACCCTGATCTCTTTGCATCTTCTTCAGTCCCTAGAGAGCTCGCTGTCTCTCCAGCTCCTTCTGCTAAGTCTTTCCACCCCGCCGGGCAGCTCTTTGGGACAGGGTCGAAGATACACCTGTGGCAGCATGCCTGTGCTCTCTCTCTTCCCCGCTCTGGAAAGGAAACACTCTTTTTTGTTGTTTTTTCAGTTGTGTGTGTGTGTGTGTGTGTGTGTGTGTGTGTGTTGTTTTTTTTGTTTTGTTTTGTTTTGTTTTTTTTGCTCTTGCAAGCTTTGAGAGTGTGGTTGCCCAACTCAGCCACCTGTTTCTGTGCTCTGCTCTTCTGTGTTCTCCGTAGCCTGTCTGTTGCCCTTAGATTTCCCGGCGAGAGACCCACACTAATCCATGGTGTTCTCCAAACTGCAAGGACACTGATTAGCTCTACAAGTTGCCTCCTTAAAGTCCTTTGGTTGACTTCAGTTGCAAGGGCAAGTACGTCTGCCACTCCACCTTTGAGGTACCCTCAACTTTCACAAAGGGCTCCCTCAAACATTCCTTTCACCTTCCCCATTTCCATACTGAGATGTGGGCGAGGGATCAAGGATCATGTAAACTCTGTGCTTCCGGCATCGTGACTGTAAACCTCATTCAGCTTCTTGCTCTCTCTTTGGGCCTCGGCAGAAACTTGTACAAGAGTCCTCTTTTAACATCTGAGTACTAATGTGCATTCGTTGGTGTTCTTTTCCTGAGCACTTGAACCTAGGGTCACCATGTGATCCCCGCGAGGGTCTTCTCTTGGCATACAGGATATTCCAATCTTTGTCTTGATTTCACCTTCTTCTCTTTCACTCTCCTGTTTTTAAATTCTTTTTCTTATAAAATTATAAGGGAAGAGTGCAAGAAACGATTTGAATGTTTCACGAACACTGCCATGGCTGCGGAAAAGCAGTTCTGAGGTTCCAGTGGATACTTCACAGAGCTGCTGATACTATCTGTAAAGATTAGTTCGGTTTACAATATTCTCCTTTACAATTGCTAATATATCAGAGACGTTCACACCTTAGTCAGAATTATTAAATTACATGTCCTTCCTTTTGAAGGACCACCAAGACGAGGTGCACTGAATAAATGGGAATAAATGGGAGTTTGTCCCTACCGAGGGAGAAGAGGATTTTTGGATTCATCTTCTTAGGGAATTTCCATCTGGATATAAATAAGAGGTTGGTGGAAAGATGGGGGGGGGCAGATGAGAGGGCCTGACAATAGGCAGAAGAAGGTCTTCGGATAGAAGTCACCATGACCTAACTCACTTCCTACTTAGAAATTCTGTCTGGGTGACTGCAGTGACCCCACTTTTGCTGCCCTCTTTTTTTCCATCATTGGCTAAGGGCACCCCCTGTGACACTATAGTTACTGTGTCATTTTGACTCGTTTTCCTATTGCATTTTGGGAATATATGATGAAACTTAGCCACTGAAGTGAAGGGGAGTGACAGACTACTATGGGGAGAACAAAACCCCATATATATTTTCTACAGAAAACAGAATGTAAAGATAAGTAGAACAGAAGTAGGAAGGTAATACACAGCAGAGGATGGGCGACAAAATAATCAGGAAAAGGGGAAAAATAAATTTGTAATATAAAATGCACGTCAGATTGACCTAAAATAGCCTACATTGTTGCATTGTTTGTTTTACTCCTACAATGGGGATACAAATAACCATAGTATATTTCAAATAAAAAAGCTAGAATTGATTGTACCAAACCATGTTTTGGGTGCTTTTCATGGAGTATACATTTCAATCCCTACAATACCTCTACAGGTTAAATACTATCCCAGATAAGTAAGCCAAGGCTCAGCAAGTGGGTATCTTTCTCAGGATCCCCTCACTAGCATAAGGCGCGGCTGGAATTTGGAAGTAATCCTGTCTCGTGAGTGCCTCTCAGTTCCCATCCCTAGACCGCACTGCCTCCAGCGTAGCTGCAAAAGTGACATACAAGTAAATCTATCTGTGACACTTTGTAGAATGCATGGAACACACCTCATGTTAATATCCAGGTGGCCAAGACTACTTTTGGGTTTTGACGGTGGGTAAGTCTGGCGGTTCCTCCGTTGGGGTCGTGTAGTTACAATGGATACGTTTTCCAAAACAGAAACTGGGACCCAAGGTTTGACGAAGAGAGTTTCAGGTTTGTACCCATGTCTACCTGAAAAATCTTCTGAAGATATAAAGTGTCCAATAGGTTTCATTGTATGGTTAACAACTCACCTTCATTGAAAAGAAAAATAAAGCCACACGAAACATGGTCCATGTGGGGGAAATACCAAACATATGGTTCTGTGAAACATACTTCTCTCCTTTGGGAGAGAAAAATCCAAAAAGCCAAATGCTTTTGGTGCTCTCAGGTCCAGGCTTTACCCTTGCTCATTTAGTCACAAACCTTGTTTAGCTAGGGACTTTGAAGCCATTTCACGCTTCAATGCAGAAAGGTAATTAATGTCGGGATTTTGACATTTAAAAACACACGCAGAGGATTTAATAACATTGATGTAATTACAATGCTTTAAGTGGCTATTTCTTTTCTTACCTCCACAAAGTAATTGTAATAGAGTCTGATGCTACTATTATCACTGCTCTTTAAATTATAAACAAGGGAATTGCCAATGTGGAAAATGTATCCTAATTTAAATTAGGCATAACATGTAGAATAGCAAAATACAAGGAGCCTTGCTTCCTTCGTTTCCTTTCTTTCCAATTCAAAATAAAAATGATTACTTTTAATTAGCCCCAAACCCACTCATACATATATCTGGTTAAATACTGTGAATTGTTTATTTGGAGGTCTTATAGCAGACAACATTTAAACAGTGGAAAAATGATAAATCTTGTCTAATCAATTGCATGGTTGCATCTGTGGTTCCATGGCTAACCTGAGAATGGCATTTCTCATTGGCCATGCCAAAAAAAAAAAAAATTGAAACTAAATCCTCTGGTTTATAGACAGTTTCATTATTTAGTTTTATAATTGCTAACACAGTATGAAGGGGTGTGTATGCAGACTACAGATGCTCACGTGCGAACTGGATCACTTTTTAAAAATTTTTTTATGTTTATTCATTATTGAAAGACAGAGAGAGACAGAGCACAAGCAGGGGTGGGGTGGAGAGAGAGGGGGACACAGAATCCGAAGCAGGCTCGAGCTGTCAGCACAGAGCCTGACGTGGGGCTCGAACTTAGGAACTGCGAGATCATGACCTGAGCCAAAGTCGGACGCTCAACCGACTGAGCCACCCAGGCGCCCCTGGATCACTTTTAAGATGCAAGACATATTCCCTGCAGTGCGCACCACTGTCTCTCTCTCTCCAGATATATATATATATGCATATATACATGCATATATATGCACATGTATATATGCATATATATGCATGTATACATGCATATATATGCACATGTATATATGCATATATATATATATATATATATATATATATGTGTGTGTGTGTGTGTGTATCCTATCCTATTTTTATTCATTTGGGTTATCTTCTGGACTTCTAGGGATCATGTGAGTTTATTACTCTTGACTGAGATAATGAAAGAAAGATAAATGTTATATTGGCTATTATATTAAAAGATAAAACCTTGGACACCTAAGCTAGATAAATATGTGTGCGTGCTCCAATTATTCATTTCTTGACTCTTAGCCCCAAATCATCCATTTCTTGCCTTGCTTTGTGATAGCCGAGGCACACCCCATAAACACTCCTCTTTGCCAGTGGTGCAATGCATGTTGGTTTCAACAATAGAAAAAATTTAAGAGACGCTGCTAGGCAATAGCACAGAAGACACTTTCCTTCCGGGTTCCGGTCCCCCTTTCTTATTACTCAGCAAAGGAGCCCCACCAGTCCTCATAGATCAGCGCCAGCCAGCCACACCCTCAGGCCACCCCCTCCCCACCAGCTGTAATCTGTGTCCTCTGGCAAGCTTCTTTGATCCTGGAGGATGACCATGCCCGCGCTCTTTGAAGAGGTCTGAAGTTCAGTCTTCGGGGGACCCTCTGCTAAGTTATTGCACTTTCTCTGCCAACTCTCCTCAGCCTAGATATTGTGGTTGTATTAGAACTTGCTATCCGTAGACCCTCAGAGTCTTCTTTAACCCATTTAGTGTTTAATTCCCTTTCATTCATTATGAATTCTTTATGTTAATCTTCTCTATTCAAATTATAGTGCTGTTTCTGTTTCCTCAACAGACCCAGACTGATACCATGAGCAACTGAGGTCTAGAGAATTTTATTCTAGATAAAAGACACCAAAAACTCTTAGACACAAGGTTAACAAAGTGTTCCAGGAAAAAGAAATTGAAGCGTGATCTATTGTATGCCAAGTTTCAGTTCTAGGTACACAAAGGTCTACTTCTGTGAATGTTGTTTAATATCAGCACACTTTAATAAGTGCTAATGGCCATAGCTGTCTTTCTCATCGAGAGGAAGCTGAGAAACAGGGACATGAATTTTCAGCCTAAGATATCTGAAGTTCAGCTAAGGAAGAATTTGAAGAAAAATCAACCTCCAGGGATACACGTAAGGCTTAGAGAAAGTCACGTAGTTGGGGCCCTTCCCTCAGTTATCATCTAATCCACGTGCCGACAAAATGTCAGGAAATTACACTGAGATGCATTGGGTATCCTTTGTTCTCAGAACATTTTCTTCTCTTTGTATATAGTTGAGGATTTGCAGATCAATAATCATTTTGATTTCAGCATGCAATTACATTCTCTGCTTGAGTTCCTCTGAGTTATGCACAAGGCTTTGGGCTCTGATGCCACTGTGTATTTGTTCTTCTGCTGTGGTTTCAGTGCATGCTGATGGCAAGTTAAATTATGAAAACCCTCAGCCTTTAATTCCATCAAGATGTGAATGTCAAAGAAAAGCAAAGTTACAAATTAGGTGGTACTAGGAAACTCGAGCCTGGCTCGACACGAGAGTACCCCCATACTTTTCATTTGGGGAGGGCATCGAGGGAGCAGTTGAACGTATGCTACAAGGACACCTGTAACCCAGCCCTGTGAACTCATCTGCTGACAGGTCACATGAAGACTTGCCTAGAAAATTTCCATTAATAAGACCAAAGATATAAACAAAATTTAACAGATAGTAAAATTGCTCTCCATATTGAGAGAGCCATTTATACGAGGTATGTCCTCCCTCAAAATGGTAGGGGTTGTGGCCTCTCAGGCAAGGGTTTGCAGTGAGCAAGTAATTAGAGCAAGTAGCTTTAGAGTTCAATTCCATCCAAGTAATACACACCCTGAATCTCTGTAACGTGCAACCTACTACGCCTTCAAGAGGCTTAACACAGAAGAAGCAGATGGTTGACCCTGAAGTATTCCACTATTAATGCTTCACACCTAAACAGTAACCCCAGCTCCTGCATTTTGACTGTGGTTGGGATAGAAATAAACCCGTTCCTTTATGCCGCCATCATTCTTCCCTCTGCAGTGCACCTCCCGTTTTTGTCAGTGATTTTACTCTAGCTAAGGGCAAAGCAAAGCAGGAAGTGGAATAATTCTGAAATCGTGTAAACGAAAGTTTGATTCTTTGTTTCAAAACATTTAGGTAATTGTCTCGTAGCCATCTTTGTTGCTCTAGTAGATGCCCTTCATGAACAGGAAGGAAACTGGCAAATCTGTGAAAGGCGCACTCGTCAGTGCCGAGCCATTTAGGCAGAATAATTTTGACCGTGCTGTGTTGATGGCGTTTGCACCATCATCAGCTCCTTCCTCATAGAGGACATCTATTTATTTAATACACATTTACTTTCCACATATGCCAAACATATCAGTAAAACGAAAGTTAGACCATTTGCCCAAATCTGAGGAGGCAAAATCCTGTGAGAGGCCTTTTTGCTAGTTAATCTCTCTCTCAAAATACAGATTTGCAAAAGGTTAAGTGAAGGTGCCCTGCACTGCTCCCACATTATTCCAAAGGTATTCATTTTAATTTTTTTAATGTTTATTTTTGACAGAGAGAGAGACAGGCAGACGGAGAGGGGGACACAGAACCCGAAGCAGGCTCCAGGCCCCGAGCTGTCATCACAGAGCCCAATGCAGGGCTCGAACCCACAAACCACGATTTCATGACCTGAGCTGAAGTCCGACGCCTCACCGACTAAGCCACTGAGGCGCCCCTCAAAGGTATTCATTTCATTTAACAAATTAAAATATAAATTAGAGGCCTTTAGTGTTTTAGGGATTTTAGGAATGGCAAAGGTATTAAGGTCTCTTCTTCTGGAAATGTATGAGCCACCAATTCAGATCATAAGAAAAAAAGCCTGCCTTCACGTTAGCGATCTGAACCCAATCACAGAAAGAAGTGAGTCTCATACTCTATCTGCTGAGCTAGCCAGACAACTGTCCATCAACAGATGAATGGATAAAGAGGTAGTATATACATACAATGGAATCCTATTCGGCCTCAAAAATGGAAATCCTGCCATTTGTTATTACGTGTATAAACCTGGAGGACGTTATGCTAAGTGAAATAAGCCAGTTCACAGAAGGACAATTACTGCATGATCCTACTTACAGGTACCCAAAATAGTCGACTGCTAGGAGCAGAGAGTACCATAATGGTTACCAGGAACCGGGGAGAGGAGGTAAGAAGGAGTTGTTGTTTAGTTGGCATAAAGATTCAGTTATGCGAAATGAATTAGTTCTAGAGGGCCTGCTGTACAGCTACGGCCAATAATACTGTATTGGGCACTTAACACTGTGTCAAGAGGATAGATCTCAAGCTACGTGTTCTTACCACAAAAAACAAAACAGACCAGAAAAACCCCCAAAGGGACACAGGAAAACTTTGGGAGGTGATGGATATGTCTCTTACCTTGATTTGGGTAATGGTTTCACAGGTGTAGGCATATGGCTGGACTCATCAAACCGTCTACATTGAAAATGTATAAACTAAAAATTAATGTATAAATTAAATTAATAATGTATACATTAAAAATAAAAAAAAATGGGGACACCTGGTGGCTCAGTCGGTTAGGTATTCGACTCTTGGTTTTGGCTTAGGTCATGATCTTCTGGTTCATGGGTTCAAGTTCCATGTCAGGCACACAGCCTGCTTGGGATTCTCTCTCTCTCCCTCTCTCTGCCCCTCCCCTGCTCATGTGTGGGCTTTCTCTCTCTCAAAATAAATACATAAAACTTAAAAACCAAACCAAAACAAAAACATGCAGTTTTTTGTCTACAAAAAAAAAAACCACTAAGTCAAAACACAAATCAGCCAATGTCTGCAACCATTTGCCATTTGTGGCAGGTGAGTTCACTTTTTTGAAATATATTTTTTTAATGTTGATTTATTTTTGAGAGAGAGAGAGAGAGACCGAGCCTGAGCGGGGGAGGGGCAGAGAAAGGGAGACACAGAATGTGAGGCAGGCTGCAGGCTCCACGGTGACAGCACAAAACCTGACGCAGGGCTCCAACTCACCAACCGCAAGATCATGACATGAGCCAAAGTTGGATGCTTAACCAACAGAGCCACCCAGGCGCCACCGAGTTTGCTGGAATATTTTAAAAGGTCTAGCACTGTTCTCAAGAACCATCATACCCGAGTGTTTTCTCATGTTGCCTCCATCTTCCTAAAGTTCCACCTGAGAGTTTTAAAACCCTGTCTAGTTTTCAAGGCCATTCCAATCCTTTCTCCAGGAAACTATTTAATCTGTCAAACCAGTATAATCTCCTCTTCTCCACAATACTTCCTTAACGTTTGGGTTTTTTTTTTAAGTTTTATAACATCAAAGAATACCATAAGAGTGAAAAACCTCATTCCTCTATGATGTTTTGTTTTTATTAGTGTCTCAGGAAGATATCATATTGTTTTATTTTCATTAATGTGAGGGGGCAGGAAGATTACTCGAATTACACTTCCTAAAAAGACAAATATATTTTTCCGGTTAAATTACTCCAATACTGAGGCCCAAACTAACTTCACCATTGGAA
This sequence comes from Prionailurus bengalensis, assembly GCF_016509475.1. Lineage (NCBI taxonomy): Eukaryota > Metazoa > Chordata > Mammalia > Carnivora > Felidae > Prionailurus > Prionailurus bengalensis. The sequence goes on along the minus strand of NC_057361.1, from coordinate 26,057,234 downwards.
AATTACAAAAGGAAAGTGAAAAACCTCAAAGATTTCCATGCAAAATATCGCCCTGCCTCCAGCCCTGCTTGAGTACCTGTGTCTGGAATCCCAACTCAGCATGTGAATAGGTGCTCCTGCAATCCTCGTGGCTTCTGAATAGTGGCTGCTTCGGGAAACCTCTTTCCGAGTCTCTTCAGAGCCCCAGGGCAGGCAGCAGCTGAAAGCAGTTCGGTGGGGACGTTTCCTTGCTTTGGGAGACAGCACAGGTAGCCTCATTGGCTGGAAAGCGAAAGCAGTGGCTGTGGTGAGCGAACAGAGGTTCTCTGATGTCCTTCTTCAAGTTCAAGATGACATCTCTGCAAAGTGGGGTGGTTTTCCTCCTCTCTAGGGGCCCCTGCAGTAACTCCTCTCAACTTCCTATTGAAACTCAAGGGCCTGGAAGAGGTTCTCCACCCCGAATTTATGTAAGTTTCTTTTCTCCAAGTATGAAGATTGACAGTAAAAGTTAAGCTACCTCATGGAGAACAGAAGGAAACTTTCAGCCTGTTAGGACGTTGACACCAGGGACAGGAGGAGGAATTAAGTAAATGATGATTCAGTAAAATTTCTTCTGTGAAAAAAAAATCCTATGGTTGGAGCAGGAATGGGTCGGGTTTGGCAGGCCAGCATCCACTTACTTTCCCTAAAAACACTCACCAGCTGGCTGGTGGGTTGTCAACACAGTCTCCGTCCTATCCCAGCTAAGAGGGTAGCAAGTGACCCGATCCAAACCCGTGTAAATCTTGGCCAGAGAAAGAAAGATTGACAGTGGCTGGAATTTCATTCCTCCCTCGGGTGGGAGATCGAGGGAGGGCTGTTCTGACTGTCCCAACTGCTGATTCCTGCTTGGCAGCTTGTAAGACAACCTTTGGGCCTGGCCCAATGAAAAACCTAGCGTCTGATAGTTTTCCACACTATTCTGTTTGACTGTATAATGGTATAACTGAGAAAAATTAGCGATAGAATGACAACTGGTATCTCAGGTGTCTTGGGCTCCATGGTTTGCCTGACAGCGTAAGGAGAGTAAGCACCAAGTGTATCAACATTAAGCATGGAAGGGGATCTGCGTGATTCTGTGCGCTTCGCGGAAAAAAATGTGTAGCTTATGAAAATATTTTGGACGCTTCAAAGAGAGCTGACAAACAGTGCTTTGGAGAGGTTCTAAACCTCAGGCGTCAACAAACTGAATGATGAAAACATGAATTCCTCCTCGTCTCTTTTACATAAGATTGTTTGCAGTAATAAATACTAGTATAGTCGGGGATGTAGTCAACTGTACATTGTCTGAATGGAAAGCCAGAACAGTTTGTTCCCATGTAAAATTTATACCATTAGTTGGAGAATCTGTAGTGCTGTGAAAAGATCATTTCTTTTAAAACATTTATACGTGATAAAACAATATAAGCCAGCAATTCTGGACTGATTCACTTATTAATGTACCTTGTCATGCAGAAGTTTCAATGCCAGTGTGTTTCTCTGTAAGAGGTTCTAGCGCTTTAGGACTGAAGTTTCTCTGCTGTTTCAACAAAAGAGAAAAAAAAACAATAAATAAACCATGTTGAGGATATGGTGGCATCACAACATAAGCCCACACAAAGGAAGGCAACTATATTAAATGTTACCCTCAGAGATTCTTGAGGGAAGATGTCCTGCAGTGTCCCACAGACTGCGCTTCGTAGGCGGGCACCGGATTAAACGGTTTTTTCATGCTTCAGGCTCACGTTTGGCAAAAAATAAAAAAACGGCTTTTATAAAACAGCGGGACCACATCCATTGAGGCAAGATGATCCCACTGTCAGAACTACTGGGACGCAGACTGTGAGAGAGATCCACCTGTCTCATCTCAGGCTACCTCCCAGGGTTAAGAGAGCTAGAATTTTCCACACACTGAGTGCTGGGCCAGCTGACTTCTCAAAAGCCACACATATGGTAGACAAGACTCTACTATAGACGAGTGACTAATCCTTAAGACAGACATTAACTCAACGAAAGCCCGTTTTATGGTGCTTTACTGTGGTTTATAACTCCATCTTGTGGTTTATTTTATTAGCTGGTAATCAGCTGGTAATTTGACTGCCATCCAAAGTTGGTTAGTTAACCAATAATAGTAGATAATGTGCAAGGTTCTTAACGAACTTTATCAAATTTAATCCTGAAAAGTGGGTATTATCTCCATTACATAGACTCTTTTTAAAAAGTCTGGGCTTTTCTTTTCCCGGACAGTATTGCCCCTACCCTTTACCTACAATTTTTGTTGCCAATCACATTTCCTCAAACTCGGTAACGTCAATATGATACTCATTATCTTTTGCTGTCCTGGGATACGTGTCTCTTTAACATGCCTTTCCAAATCTTTGTGCTTGGAGGACAATCCTTCCTATGGGACAGGTATGAATCTCAACCTATAATGTAGTTGTTTGAGAGATACCAGTTGTTTATTTCTTTAAATCAAATCAAACTGACCCTAACAGTAAATCCGCAGGGCCAGCGCGATATTCAACCCTAATCATTCTTCAGACTTCCCCTCTCCCTGCCTCGGCCCCAATCCTGGGTCTAATGATGACCCCTGAGCTGCTCGTGGTCCTAACGCCCCTCCCTGTAACTCCTTGCCCGTGCCCGAAACACAGGAATCTCCAGCCAAGCTGGAAACCCTGTAGTTCAAGTCTGGCGTCATCTGCGACCTTGCCAAATCCTGGAAAACTGCTGCCAAATAGTGTCCTGATCCTACATGCCAGTGAGAGAATTCTGAACGTTTGAAAAAGTCAAAAATAGAGAGAGATTCTGCGCTCCGGCTACTCTCCAAATAGCAGCAATTTCTCACTCCTTTTGTGAGAGATAAGAAACATCTTAGACCCCAGCAGGACTTCATGGTTTCTGTAGATCAGTGACTGCTGGCTGTTTTTCATTCTTCTCTATTCTGAATGAACGTTTTTATGGTATTTATCCTGTACCTGATTTATCATCGCATATCCAATGTATATCTGGGACCACAAAAGGAACATCTGATCTTCCGAACAAGAATGCAGATCACCCCGAGCTCCTGGACGTTCAGCTGTATTCAGTGACTGGGTTGCTCTTGGGGTTATCTTGCTCGAGGACGGGAGTTAATGTTTTCCCTATGTGAAAGAGCAAAATGGATATTCAGTGACCGGAAGGATCAACACTGGAAGAGGCTGGCTGGCTGCTCTAATTGAGGTCTTTTTCTTCCTGGACTCGCAGATAGACTACACCGCTGAGTATAATTTCTTACCTTACAGCGAGGTGTGGGCATGTGATGGGGTTCTAGCCAGCGAGATGTAGACAGAAGTGATATGTGCCATTTCTAAGCTGATGCCTGCATACCGTATCCTTGGCATCCTCTATCCTTTTTCTCCTTCTGCTAGCTTGATGCAGATGCAATTGTCGTGGAAGCCAATTTTGGAAGATGGAAATTAAAATCAGACGAGGACGCAGATATGTGCAACATGAGGATTCTGAGCAGTTTCCGACTAACGTCCGTGTGTGGTAGATAAGAACCTTATTCAACAAGCCTAGATGTATAAGAAATATTCACTTGGTATCTTATTTAAATAAAAGTAAACCTGAATCCAAACCCAAGCTCTATCTCACCAGGCTGCTTTTATTAAGGCTTCTACATAGTCTCTTTGAGTCTGGCAATTCTGCTTCCCGGTCATGTTTGGGGCTCACCTAGTGAGTCTCAAAGCCCGTTTGCATGACACCCGGTCTCCTTGAGCCAATCAAAAGCCATGTCTCTAAGGGCAGTCATATCCCTGTGGGGCTGCCTCTGAATTATGTGTGCGTCCTTGCTTTCCCCAGGACCCTCAGCTTCTGGTCTCCCCAGTCACAGTGCCAATCTTAATTCTTCTCTCTCACCTTTTCTCCCCCTCTTCAAAAGCCATCTCCCTCTCTCCTCATGGGAGTTTAGGGACAGGCAAAATGTCACGTAAGGGGCAGGGAGAGCCAATGACTTTGGCCATCCTGTCTCTATGTGCTCTGTAAAAATCCATTAGGCAAATCACAAAATGTGACCAACTGTTTGAAATGAAGGAAGAGCAAAGTATGCGGAAAACATGACTGTTTCAAAAGAACCATCATGGTACACCTGTATCAAACATTCTGGATTCTTTCCTCAAGGTGTAGCAGGGGCTAGTTTTCTTAGGCACACTCCAGCTAATGCTCACTAAATGGTCGCATAAAACACCAACCTTTAATTGACGAATGTTTCTACTAACCCAGGACTGATTGATTCTGACTGTTCACATGACCTGAATATAATTCTGTATATTAGCTTAATCAGACAATTTATATAGGTTCTTGGATGTTTATCCAAAGGTTGACAAGTTTTAGGAAGTATAATAATGACTGACCTTTGTGTAAGAATTCTGCGAAACCTGAAGAATACTGTTAAATGACATAGGAAAAGAGAAGTCCAACAAACTGTGAGCTCAAAATCCACTCTGAAAATCAAGATGGGCAAAGAGCATTAAAGAAAAAAAGGTCATGAGGAACTAGAAAAAAAACCAAGGAGATGAGCCAAACAAATGCTAATAGCTGAAGTCCGTAATCACTGTGGATGAGCAAATGGTGAGTATGTGACAACCGTGAGTGGTCAGATGCAGACTCTTGGGTGTGGGAATTACACACAAAGAGTAAACACTCAGAATCCTGTGAGGAAGGAAAAGCCTTCACTTCAGTCAATGTCTGAGACAGCTACTCTGTAATGAAAGCTGCTGCCTGGGAGACACAGGGAAACAAAACTCCACAAAGAAGATAAATGATCATACAATTCAGCAATGGCTGAATGGGTCCCTAGATCAAATCTGTGCCTGGAAATGGTTTCTTGTTCTTTGAATGCTCAGTCAGACAAATCAAGCGTGTTGAATTAATAATTCTTAAAGTTCTTAATTTTATCTTAATTCTAAAATTCTTAATTTTAAATAATTAAAAATTATTAAGAATTAATAATTCTTAAAACATGCTGAAATGCATGCCAAGGCAGGACACCAAGGTTTTCTTCCAAGTTCTCAGCAGATAAGTTAGTCTTACCTACAGCATCCTACCCCGATGAGATAGAGGAAACCATTAGATAACGACACAATACACTATATCATTTAGCTAGAGTACAAGGTATTATTTATTAAGAATTTTTGTTTAATTTCAATTCAATCATTATTTAGTAATTGCTGGCCATGCAAAAACTATCAGAACAGTGGATATTGGAGTGGGATCTTCATATCTGAGAATTGGGCCCACCAGGATGGCTTTTCAGAAAAAGTAGACCTTGGTGGGGGTCTGGAAGATTCTGCAGAATATGGGACTATGGGAAGTAAAGGAAGATATACTAGAACCCTAGGAAGCATTTTGAGTGTGATTTGGATTTGTCATTCTACATAACACCATTCATAAACTTTTAAGTTTTTATTATTACTGGAAAGGAGGAGAGTTTTCTGGAGCATGCTAAGGGCCTCTTGTAATCCTCATGCAATTTAATAATAATATATGAGATACTACAACCAATTATTACATTTCCCTGGAATTCCTTATTTGGTGCATCTACTTTTGGGTAACAACAAACATTAGCCAAAGTATGATATTAAATTTATGTAGATTTTGATGCAAGACTTGCTAAGTATCAATAATAAAATGTATCTCATGGTCTTTGAAGTAATGCATCAAGTTATGTGAATCCTCAAAAGTGAAAAGTGGGGGCAAAAAAAATACTAAATACCAGAATCAGCTCAAGAGGAAATGAAATGGCTATACTAATTTGGCAGAAAGTTGCAAAATACAACAGCCCATAGAGACCATGTTTGCCATTTTGATGCGCTGATAGAAAGTGAGTGTGAGGCAAATATTCAGAAAGACTGAATTCAAAGTATTTCAAGACACATATACTACCACTGTTTTGGAGACCTACTTACCTTAAAATTATGAGATATGAGGAAAATGAGTAGGTTTCAATGACTAAGTAAATGTGTATGATCAAAATTGTAGCAATGGTACAGTGAAAATTACAAATACAATTTTAACTTTGCATAGCATAGATGACCTACAATGATGATAACCAACCCACCAAACCAACTTATTTATATTAAAAAATATAACCAGACTACACAAAAATAACTACAGCATCTTAGAACTAGCGGAGAAGAAATATTTACGGCTTACTTCCTACCCCCAACCAATGTAAGACTTGTTTTTGCTATATCACTCACAGATGGCCAGACACCTTCTGCTTGAACAGGTGTAGTATCTTACTGTTTCTGTAAGAAGTCTATTTTGTACAGCTGTAATTCATAGGAAGCTTTGCCTTCTGCTTAACTAGACTGTACCTCCCTGTGACTGATTTTTTGATCTAAGTTTTGCTCTCTGAAGCTTCAAAGGCATAGTTTAATGCAAATCAGTTCAATTAGTAAGTATCATAGAGTAGCTCTGTCAGGGACTGAGGTAGGTGCTGGCATACAAAGATGAATAAGCCACGTTTCTTTACCTCTCTCTTCTGGCTTGACAGCTATTCAAATTCCAGAACACACATATTACATCCTCCTTGATTCTTCCTTCTCAATCAACGATCTCCAGGCCTCTGAACCACATTAAGATCCTTCACACTCCCAATCACTCAGTTTCTACATTTGCACGATTAAACGACTAATCTAATTAAAATTTTAATAGAACACTATTAGATGGGGATTTTCCTGCTCTAATATTTTGCTTCTGAGAAGAGACCCTCTTTATAGGACTTGCTGGGAAACTGGGTGCGCAAAAAGGGTCTAATGGTCCCTTAGCTGATCTCCCCTCTCCAGGATATAGAAGAAGTGAGAGAAGACAGTCAGTGGGGCTCAGGGACCATAAATCTCAGAGAAATTCTGAAGAACATACACCCTGATTTCAGGGATGAGATTCTTGATTTTAGTAGTTTTTACCTAACATATTTTGAAGATAGAAGCTAGCTTTTTAAAGTTGACACTTTTAAGAGACATTGAAACTTCTAAATAAGACACAAAGCCAGAGCCTAACTTCAAAAATAAAGTATACTTTTAATTATAACCATCTTCAGAATAAGCGGATAAAATTAATTTCATCACTTCAAGACTTCTGTGTGAACTTGATGCAATTGGCAGACTGGTATTCAGTTACTGGAGCACATTATTTCATTTCCATGGGCATGGAATTTTTTTGTAAATTGCTCCGGTGTGTCGTTATTTTTTCCCTGTTTTAGTATCAGACATACTTAAATGTAGAACAGAATGACTTTAAACTATCAATTACTCTACACTATCATCTCCCCACAATTGAGTGCTTAATAGAGAGAAGAATCAAGAATAAATATATATTAACTTGCTAAAAGGGTTATGAAATATAAAGTATAGCCTACACTTAAATATCAAACTTCACTAAGCTACTGTTGTTACAGGAAACATATCCGTTCATTCATTGTAAAAATGACCATTTCTTAAGCCTCATCATGGTTATCACATTTATTTGTAATTTTTCTCCCTTCATACATTACCCCACTGGTGTTAAAGTAAATGTACTGTCCTAAAGGCCTCCCTTTTTTCTACATTCTTCTTCCTCGTTGAAATGGATGCGATAGAGGTATCTGTAATGGAATACATAGCTCCTTTCCCAGGAAGATGAATGTTTAAATTAACATTAAATTAAATTACATTCAATTTGACTCGATCCCACTTTATAACTTTATTACATTCCTTAAACCCGGCTATCTTCCCAGTTCTGTGGGTTATCATCAACAGCCAGAAGGAGATACATTGGTTTCTTGATCCTTTATTTCTTGGGCCAAAGATAAAGAAATAGAAAATTATATTCTAACTTACACAGTGTTGAAACCGGGTGAATCTTCTCTTATTTGGTTTTATACAGAGAATGTGGGAGAATTGGAGAGAGCATAACTGGGCACTATTGTTTGCAAACGGTAGGCAGTGGCCAATGATGACCTTTCCGGAGGGGTATATACACCTGCATGGGATTACTGACTCCCATATTGACTCGAAACTCTAATTCATGTTGCCATCGACTGCCATAGCACTGCGGTTGGCTCAGAGAATAATATAAGTTGCTAAAAATTAAGTCCCCCTTTTAGAATTAAATACAGTGAGGAGGAAGCAAGGTATTATTTGAGCACACATAATAGGGAAGTACAGGTATTGAGGTATTGAGGGAGAGTGGAGTGTCAATGTTAAGGGCTTGGCCTGAAATGGACAGAGTCCAAATCCTAGCCCAGCTACATGCTAGCTGGGTCACCTTCAGCAGTTCCCCTAAACTGTATAATCCTTACTTTTTTATCATTAAAGTGGAAGTAATAAGTGTACTGCTGGGTAAGCCTACAGGGAGAAGTAGAAGTGATAATACATATTAAGGGCTTAGCATAGTGCCTGGTATATAGTAAGCAGTCAACAAATATTTGCTATCATCATTGTTCTTAAAAAGAATCCTTAGATCTATAAAGACTCTGCATTGAGATTCACATGGAGTCCAAATTTCAGTGTTTAATTCCCCCTAACATGGCCCTATGCTGTCTTTGTTTCCCCTGTCATCTCTTGTGTCATTTTGTCTATGTAGCTTGCTAATCACTACCTCTGCATGTTGCCGGGGTCCATCTATTTTGATGAGAATTCTTTATTTTCTGTCTATTTAAATACTGCAGGGTTTAGCTCATCCTTCACCTCTTACACAAAGCTTTCCCCTAACATGGAATCATAGAATGTTAACAGAAACCCCAGGACTGAGGGATATCCTGGGACATGGGACTTTCAGTGTTAAAACTGGGGCAATCCCAGGCAAAATGAGACACGTCAGTCACTCAAGAGCTAGAAAAGACCCTAGAAATGATCTAGATCAACTTTCTCAATTTGCTGACCTCAAAACAGAGCATCTTGGTGACTAAACAAAGTAAGTTATAAATAGGTAAGTGGTTTCCTGACAGAGCTAGAATTGGAATGTAGGTTTTCTGAGTGCCCATGACTTCTAGTTTCCCCCAATTGTAATATATATATATAACAATTAACATACAGTGTTATATTAGCTTCAGATGTACTGAATAGCCAAAGTAATTGTGAAAAAGAAGAACAAAACGAAGCTGGAGGTATCACAATTACAGATTTCAAGATAAACTACAAAGCTGTAGTCATCAAAACAATATGGCACTGGCCCCAAAACAGACACATAGATCAATGGAAGAGAAGCGAGAGCCCCAAAATAAACCTACACTAATATGGTTAGTTAATCAATTACAGATGAGGAAAAAATATACAATGGAGGAAAAGACAGTCTCTTCAATAAATGGTGTTGGGAAAACTGGACAGTTACATGCAAAAGAATGAAACTGGACCACTCTTTCACACCACACACAAAAATAAACTCAAAACGGATTATAGACCTAAATGTGATACCTGAAACCACAAAAGTCCTAGAAGAAAAAATAGGTAGCAATTCCTCTGACATTAGCTGTAGAAACATTTTTTCTAGATATGTCTGCTCAGGTAAGGGAAGCAAAAGCAAAATTAAACTACTGAGACTACACCAAGCTAAAAAGCTTTTGCATGGTGAAGGAAACCATCAACAAAACAAAAAGACAACCTACTGAATGGGAGAAAGTATTTGGAAAATACATCAGATAAGGGGTTAATATCCAAATTATATAAATAAATTATAGAAGCCAACAGCAAAAACACCCACCCCCCCCCAAATAATCCAATTAAAAATGGGTAGAGGACCTGAACAGACATTTATCCAAAGGAAACACACAGATGGCCAACACATGAAAAAATGCTCAACATCACTTACCATCAGGGAAACACAAATCAAAACCACGACGAGTTATCACCTCTTGCCTGTCAGAATGGCAAAAACCAAAAACAAGAAATAACAAGTGTTGGTGAGGATGTGGAGAACAAGGAACCCTTATAGATAGACCTTTGGTGGGAATGCAAGCTAGGGTGGCACTGTGGAAATCAGTACAGAGGTTCCCCAGAAAACTGAAAATAGAATTAAAAAGGATCTAATAATTACGGTATGTTTTAAAAGGAAGCACATAAGCAGAAGAAAGCATGGAGATAAATATGGAGAACAAACTGAGGGTTACTGGAGGTGTTGTGGGAGGGGGGATGGGCTAAATGGGTAAGGGGCAGTAAGGAATCTACTCCTGAAATCATTGTGGCACTATATGCTAACTAAATTGGATGTAAATTTTAAAAAATAAAATTAAAAAAAAAGAAAGCATGGAGAATTGCAAGTAAAAATGTCTTAGTGTGAATACAGGCCCTCCTATTTACTAGTATGTAAACTTGGATAACTGATTAAATCTCTTTAAACCTCAGTTTTCTCCATCTGTAAAATGGAATAATAATGCCTACTTGAGAAGTTCTTATGGAGACTAACCAGAATTGTATATATTTGTATATTATATATCATAAATATATTTTATACATAAAATATATGCTTTTATATATGTAAAGTATAAAATTTCTAAAATATATAAACTGATATATACATATTACTGATGACAGCTCTTGGAAACAGTAAGCAATCAATGCATGTTTATTGTTATTATTACAATTTCATCTAACATTTCCCTTCATTCTTTTTCATTCTTTCTTCCCTTTCAATGCTACATATTTATATAGAACTTTCCTCTTTCTAAAGCCTGTCTACATACATTTGATGTGAACTTCTGAACAACCGTTTGAAACAAGCTATTGCCTAGTTTTATGGATGAAAACATAGGGTTCCAAGAAGTCAAGTAACTTGCCTTAGATTCGCTTGGTGTAATCAGCATCAGGGCACAAATCAGAATCTTCTGATTAATAGCCACATACCTTTTAATTTTATGGTCTCCCTCTAGCTTCCTTTCTTGTCATAGGTATGACTCATGTTTCCACCACTACTGGGGCAAGGGCCTTTAATGGCAGAACAATCCACTGACTGTATCAGTGTGGTCAGGTGGGTCATTTGACTTTGACAGTGTGTTCAGAGCTCTCAACCACAAGTGCCAGAGAAATCTCTGCCCCACTAACCTGTGCAGAGAAATTATGAAGATGCACGGAAAATATAAACATGCATGTGCTTTTGTCCTTACTTAAATGCTTCACAAATATAGGGCGTCTCACCCACAGCTGGCGTTCAATCAATTCTTGCTGATTGACACGGTTTTTAGTTAGGAATGGAGAAACGAGAGGGGAGTCAGACTATTTTTATATCTTTGCTTTGGTTTTAAGAAATAAATGACACCTTTCATCATTCATCTATCCTCTTCTGCAATATTAAATTCTAACTGCAGAAAAATTCCCACAAGCCCCAAAAGTGCAATATAAGCATAGAGGAAACAAAGGAATAAAGAATTCTCTTTTAGCACCAGGTGCAAGCCCTTCGCTCTGAGATCAGTCATTTCACAAGTGCAGTGTACTGCCTTGGACAGTTAGGTGTGGTTGTATTTGCACACGTGTTTTCTCTCAAGGTAAACTGAAACCCCCCTGAGGTTAGGACAAAGTGTTTATTTCTATCCTTCCTATTACCCATCATAGAGCCTTGCGACTCCTAAGGAACTGATTTTATTATTGTTGGTCTTGTTGATTGTGGTCTACTTGTGAATTTCACACAGGGAAGTTGAACTAGACTCTGCTTATGTTTCGAGCTTCACAGCATAGAAATTTGCTTTCTGCCTGTTTATCTGTCCTTTTGCCAACATCCCACACATTGATTTGGTCCAGCACGCCCACACTGCACTATAGGTGCTTCATTGCATACCTCTGTGGGCTCCCCCACCCGGGAGAATGGCAAGAATAGGCAGAGGGATTTATTTGGATTTGTAGCAGGACAGAGTGAGAAGCTGTTCAGATGCTTCCTGAATGTTGCCGCACAGGCAGATACCGATTTTCCTCATGCCTAAGGCTAACTCTTCTTGTTAGGGTGAAACTTCTCATTTTTAATAAGCAGGGGATGCTGTTTGCACTTACTTATCTCTGAAAACTTCACCTGGACAAAAATGTGCTCATGTCACCTGTGAAGCTGATGATTTCTCCAATACTGTGTGCGGGTAGTTTTCCCCTCTGCCTGAGAAAAATCAGAGAGGATTTTTCAGCCGCAGCCTGGCTATGGGTACCTGGCAACTCCCATAGGCATCACTGATGAAAGAAACGTAAACGTGCTGTGGGTAACTACATTCAAACTACATCCTTTATGTATATCTTGGAGCTTCAAGTTCATCACCAATGCAAAAATGGGAGTGGTAACTATTATTCCTCCTTGGAATAATAGGGTTTCTTTTTTATTAGGGTCAGATAAGATGATGTGTGACAGAGCCCTAGAGAAACACAGAACACATCCTCCACCTTCGAGGACATGTCAGATAGGACCTAGAAATAATCTACTAAAATATTTCCCTCTCTAAAGCTGCCCTGCAATCCTTGGTCCATGGGGGGTGTGAAGCAGAATAAGGTGGGGGAAAATCCAGTATTTCCAGTTTTAAAGACCTCTTGTCCACAAGATACAGCATCTGTCTGAATAATGGATTTCAGTACAATCCCAGGAGCAATCTTGCACATTATAGTCAGATCCACTTCATTACCCAGTTATTTTGTACCTTTCCAGGCTGTTAGTCAAATCACCCTGCTGCCTAGCAAGTTTCTGATTAATCTAGATTTCAACTAATTACCCTGCAGCCACATGGATCGAACTGGACCGCTTTACATGTTCTTTTGCTATAAGTTTCAAATCGTTTTCACAAATCTGTTGCAACGGCACTATAATTGTTTGGCTGACAATGAGTCTTTCTGTAGGAAGGACAACTAGGAACTGTATTTTAATTCTTCTTCATATCATCTTTCTTTTACACAAATATTTTTCATCCAGGGAATCAGAGGGGTGCTAAAAAAAATAAAGATACTTGAAAGAAGTAAGGAATCAAGCTTGTGTTGCTGCTCCAGTGACATGACTGGGGAGAATTAAGTTGCAGGTAGATTGGATGCACCAGAATAATGAAATAAATGCCAAGGGTCAAGCCCTAAACCCAGTTCCAAACCTAGAAACCTCTGATGACTATCTTCCAAGAAGCAACACTGCCACCTGGCTGTGAAAGATCAAGAAATGATGCTGATGCTTTCTTTCCTTTTCTAACCAAATCCTCCAGACATTCAATCTACTTCCAGATTTCAGGATTCTCGAAGTAGATTTCTGGAATTCTGAAGATTCCTATCATATCCTCAATAATACAGAGTGCTAGGGCACAAAACATGAATGGGGTAATTGGAAACTATCTCAAGGATCATCCACACCACCATTCACAATTCATGCAAATGAAGCCCAAAATTGCATCACAGGAGTGGTGCTGTAATGCAGGTATTAAAGCTTGAGGAAGAAAGAATTGTAAAGGATGCATAAAAAGCAGATGCAGAGAAATCAGTAGTGAGAAGGCAGACGAAGAAATCAAAGACAGATGAGGGTGAGGAAGTTTAGTGAAGCTGAAGAGACTTTAGAAGACTGTAACTAATATTTAACAGTAGAATCAACAGGCCTAGATTCTTGATTATAGTTTGGGAGGGTAATGAGGAAGAGAATGATGCCTAGGTTTCTGGCATCAGCAACCGGGTAGATAGTAGGAACATCTACTGAAGGCCTCTGGTTTGGGGGAGAGCCCCCATAAGTTCTTTTTGACATAATGAGTTTGAAGTGCATATAGTGTGTATGGTGGGGTATTAGTCAGGGTTCTCCAAGAAACAGAGCCAATAAGAAAGATACATACAGTAGGGTAAGTCAGTAAATATATATATAGAATATATTTATATATATTTATTTTTATAATATATATAAATTATATAAAATCTATATATAGTTATATATATAAATTATATATATAAATTTATACATTTTATATGTATATAAAATATACACTATACATATATATATATGTATATATATATATATATATTTCTGTTCCTGGCAAATCAGAAATCCATAGGGCAAGCCAGTAGCCTAGAAACTCAGATGTTACAGTCTTGAGTCTGAAATTTGTAGAGCAGGACAGGCAGTCTGGAAATTCGGAAAGTGTTTCTGTGTTGCAGTCTTGAAGCTTGGGAAACATCAGTCTTTGCTCTTGGGGCCTTCAACTGATTAGACGAGGCCCACCCACACTATGAATGGTAATCTGCTTTACTCAAAGCCTACTGATTTAAATATCAGTCATATCTAAAAAATACCTTCACATTGACATCTAGAATGATGTTTGGCCAAACAGCTGGGAACCACAGTCTAGCCAAGTTGGCATATAAATTTTTTTTTAACGTTTATTTATTTTTGAGACAGAGAGAGACAGAGCATGAACGGGGGAGGGGCAGAGAGAGAGGGAGACACAGAATCGGAAGCAGGCTCCAGGCTCCGAGCCATCAGCCCAGAGCCCGACGCGGGGCTCAAACTCACGGACCGCGAGATCATGACCTGAGCTGAAGTCCGACGCTTAACCGACTGAGCCACCCAGGTGTCCCCCAAGTTGGCATATAAAATTAAGAGGTGGGAATGATAGGGAGGAATGTAGACTCGGGAAATATGGTGCTGCCAGTACCTGGGACAAAGAATATAGGAAGAGGACAAAAGAGTTTTGGGAGAAAATAACGAGTTTATATATTTTTTTCACACTGAAAATGAGATCTCTCTGAACCAATCATAGTAGATCTGTGTTAAAGGCTTTGTGTGCAGGTCAGAGCTTGGGATAATAGATCTGGAAGTTAGCATCACATAGTTGGTAGTTAGAACTGCCATAGTAAATGAAATTACCTGTGGATAGTATTGGGGAGACAAGAAATAGTGAACTCAAAATGGTAATGCGAGGAACACCAATGTGTAAGTAGTGATGTGGAGAAGGAGAAGTCCACTGAACACACGGAGAAAAAATGTCTGAGAGGTAGAAGGAACAGGGTAGTGTCTTGAAAACTCTAGAAGACAATGCTATGCTCACCAAATCCAATTCCGTATTTTTCTTTCTTAGGCACCCAGAAAGCCCCATTTTTCAGACCTTTTGAGGCTAACCAAGGACATATGCCTAATTTCAGCCAATGGAATGGGAAAGGAAATAATAGGTTTGCCTGAATCAGAGAAAAGCCCTTTAGCAACTTTCTGGCCACTCTTCCCTGCCTCAGTGAAGAGACAAGCGCCAGGACAAACCATTAATATGCTTTCCTCCCTCATACCCACTGTACGTGTAGCAACCTCGGGAAATACACCTTTGTTGTGGGAAAACACTGAACTTTCAGTATTAATTTGACCCTCTAACATAGCTTATTGTGACTAATACAAAAGCCAAGGCAGTAGCATATTTGGCAAAGGAGAGAACGGTCACAACAGCGTTGTATGCATCAGAGCTCCAGAAAAGAGACCTTTCCTTAGATTTCCAGATGTAGAATTATTGAGCCAGCAACACCAAACACTTTAGAGGATGTGAGTTATAATAGTTTGACAGAGATTCTGCAGTGTCTTTCGGCTTTAGCTAAGAAATGTGTTTGTCAGATTAATAAAGCCAATAGATACCATAATTGGAAACTGATATCACAATACAAACACACATCACAGTATATTATACTTGTAGTTTGGCTTGAAATATTGAGATAATGACATAAATGCTGATTGAATTGTCTTTGCCTGACTTCTCCATTTATGTTTTGCAAGAATAGTGGTCTTAATGTTTTCCCCTTAGTACAAGAGATCTCGATTTATAAACAACTTGTCTCCTATATATTTAGTTCTTACGTTAATTGTTTAGAATTCTGGCCGCTCTTTCCCGACTGGAAAGAAATAACAAAGGGTGATTAGTTTCTCAGGCCAGATCCCACAGCCTATTTAACCTGCAATGTGGTTAGACAAGAAATATGTATTATTCCATGACATAAATATGACTTACATTAATTACATAAGGCACAATAATAGAGTCAAGCAGGAAGCTGTGCCAGGTATTTATGCTTTTTATTAGAAAAAGGAGAATGCCAGAAAATTGGAGAAATTCCAGGAGAATTGGAGAAAGGAAATTCCAGAAGTGCATTGATGCAAAATAAAAGAAGTCCACCTGACCCAAATGCACACATCTAATCAAAGATTCCAAATATTCGTATAAATAAAAATGAAATATCTTATGAGGCTAATAATCATGACATAAGATGTTCCAGCTGGTAAGTTTAAAAATCACTTAAAAATATACAATATGCATGGGGGTGCCTGGGTGGCTCACTGGTTAAGCAACTGACTCTGATTTTGTCTCAGGTCATGATCTCAGTCATGAGATCGAGCTCCATGTTGGGCTCCATGCCGAGCATGGAACCTGCTTAAGATTCTCTCTCTCCTTTTCCCTTTGCCCTTCCCTTGCTCTCTCTAATATATATATATATATATACACTAGATATATACAGATATATATATATATATCTAATATATATATACTATATATATTATATATATATACTAGATATATATATATATATATAGTATACTATATATATAATATATATCTCTCTAATATATATATAGTATACTATATATATAATAATATCTCTCTAATATATATATATATACACTAGATATATACAGATATATATATATATCTAATATATATATACTATATATATTATATATATATATACTAGATATATATATATATACTAGATATATATATATAGTATACTATATATACTACATATATATCACATAATATATATATATTACATATACATATAATATGCATGAAAACAATGCTCTGAGTATGTAGGATTTCCAATGTATTCCAGTTCTTCTTTCATATTACTCTCAGATGGGATCACCAGAAACTCCTCAGATTTTTAAAAGTCACATTAAGAGGTATCCTTGGAAATAAAAGGCATCCAAATAGGCAAGGAGGAAGTCAAACTTTCACTCTTTGAAGACGACACAATACTCTATATAGAATACCCAAAATATTCCACCAGAAAATTGCTAGAACTGATTCATAAATTCAGCAAAGTCGCAGGATATAAAATCAATGCACAGAAATCAGTTGCATTCCTATACACCAATGATGAAACAACAGGAAGAGAAATCCAGGAATTGATCCAATTTACAGCTGCACCAAAACCCATAAAATATCTAGGAATAAACCTAACCAAAGAGGTGAAAAGTCTAAATACTGAAAACAATAGAAAGCTTATGAAAGAAATTGAAGAAGACACAAAAAAATGGAAAAATATTCCATGCTCATGGATTGGAAGAAAAAATATTGTTAAAATGTCAACACTACAGAAAGCAATCTACAGATTCAATGCAATCCCCATCAAAATAACACAAGCATTCTTCACAGAGCTAAAACAAACAATCCTAAAATTAGTACAGAACCAGAAAAGACCCTGAATATCCAAAGAAATCCTGAAAAAGAAAATCAAAGCTGTAGGCATCACAATTCCAGACCAGACTTCAAGCTGTATTACAAAGCTGTCATCATCAAGACAGTATGGTACTGACACAAAAACAAACATTTAGATCAATGGAACAGAATAGAGAACCCAGAAATGGACCTACAAACATATGGCCAACTAATCTTTGATAAAGCAGGAAAGAATATCCAATGCAATAAAGACAGTCTCTTCAACAAATGGTGCTGGGAAAACTGGACAGCAACATGCAGAAAAATGAACCTAGACGACTTTCTTACACCATACACAAAAATTAACTCAAAACCAAAATATAAGACAGGAAGCCATCAAAATCCTAGAGGAGAAAGCAGGCCTCAGCCTTTGACGTCAGCCACAGCAACTTCTTCCTCAACACATCTCCAGAGGCAAGAAAAACAAAAGCAGAAATGAGCTACTGGGACCTCATCAAAAAATAAAGAGCTTCTGCATAGCAAAAGAAACAATCAAC
The DNA here is from genome assembly GCF_016509475.1 of Prionailurus bengalensis. Taxonomy (NCBI): domain Eukaryota; kingdom Metazoa; phylum Chordata; class Mammalia; order Carnivora; family Felidae; genus Prionailurus; species Prionailurus bengalensis. The sequence continues at coordinate 26,039,327 of NC_057361.1, read as the reverse complement.
AAAACTAAAAGGCAATCGACAGAATGAGAGAAGATATTTGCAAATGACATATCAGATAAAGGGTTAGTATCCAAAATCTATAAAGAACCTATCAAACTCAAGACCCAAAAAACAAATAATCCAGTGAAGAAATGGGCAAAAGACATGAATAGACACGTCTCCAAAGAAGACGTGCAAATGGCTAACTGACACATGAAAAAATGCTCAGTATCACTCACCATCAGGAAAATACAAATTAAAACCACAATGAGATACCACCTCACAGCCATCATAATAGCTAAAATAAACAACTCAGGCAACAACAGATGTTGGTGAGGATGCAGAGAAAGAGGATCTCTTTTGCACTGCTGGTGGGAATGCAAACTGATGCAGCCACTCTGGAAAACAGTATGGAGGTTTCTCAAAAAATTAAAAATAGAAGTACCCTCTGACCCAGCAATTGCACTACCAGGTATGAATCCAAGGGATACAGGTGTGCTGTTTCAAAGGGGCACATGCACCCCAATGTTTATAGCAGTGCTATTGACAATAGCCAAAGTACGCAAAGAGCCCAAATGTCCATCGATGGATGAATAAAGAAGATGTGGTATACCTATACAATGGAATATTACTCTGCAATCAAAAAGAATGAAATCTTTCATTTGCAATGATGTGGATGGAACTAGAGGGTATTATGCTAAGTGAAATGAGCCAGTCAGAGAAAGACAAAAATTATATGACTTCAGTCATAGGAGGACTTTAAGATACAAAACAGATGAACATAAGGGAAGGGAAACAAAAATAATAGAAAAAGAAGGAGGACAAAACATAAGAGACTCTCAAGTACAAAGAACAAACTGAGGGTTGCTGGAGGGGTTGTGGGTGCAGGGATGGGCTAAATGGGTAAGGGGCATTAGGGAACACACTTGTTGGGATGAGCACTGGGTGTTATACAGGGGGGGATGAATCAGTGGAATCTATTCCTGAAATCGTTATAGCACTATATGCTAACTAACTTGGGTGTAAATTTAAAAAGAAGAAAAAAAGACTAGATTAAAGCAAGATTGGGCAGAAAAAAAAAAGAGGTATCCTTGGATACCAAACTCTCCTTAAGTCTTAGTCCAAGATGTGGTCAAAGCCAAGTTCCTCAGTTCTTCTTTAAGTAGCTATTTACTAATGACAGAAAATAAAGCACCTCATTTATCCTATATAAATGAGGAATGAAGTACTAAGGTTAATAACTTTTTCTGATAACCGTGGCTAGTATTTAAACATTATAAAATAATTTTTTATCAACTTAATATTAATGAGAATTCTCCTATAGTGTTTCAGGGACTACAGACATGACAGTTCTCAGAGGTTATATTTCTACTTTTTTTTGTAAGTTTATTTGTTTTGAGAGAGGGGGAGAGAGAGAAAGAGAGAGAGAGAGAGAGAGAGAGAGAGAGAGAGAGACAGAGAGAGAGAGAATCCCAAGGAGGCTCCATGCTGACAGTCCGGAGCCCGACGTGGGGCTTGAACCCACAAACCCTAAGATCATGACATGAGCCGAAACCAAGAGTTGGATGCTTAACCACCTGAGCCACCCAGGTGCCTCTCTACACTTTGGTTTGTTGTTAAGGTTATCTATAGGGTTCATATTTTTACTGTATTAGAGGTTAGTTAACACACAAGATCAAAATTCAGCAAAAAGCTTTGATAATAAAATAATAGTTAATGCATATATAATGCTTATGAATTTGTGGGCTCTGCTATGAATGCCTTATGTTTAATCCTCAATATCATTTTATAGTTAGGTACCCAATTTTACAGATGAGAAAAGAGGCACAGAGGGGCTAAGTAATTTATCCAAGATCACACAGCTAATAAATGGTAGAGCTGGGATTCAAACACCAAATGTCTAGCTCCAGAATCCCATGCTACTAAGTACTGCGTGTTGTCTTTCTAGATAGTGTGAGATAAATATGCCCCATGAACTAAGTAGAAAGCCATGAACCATCAGGAATTTATCCTGATACAAATTTTCTGTTAATCTGCCATCTTGAGAGAGAACAGTTTGTGAGTAATACGTTTTTTTGTATTTTATAGGTGAAATTATTATAGATCATTTACTTCTTCCTTTATAAATTATTTTTCCCATTTTAAAGGTTTCCCTAATATCTATAATTGGCATTTCTCATGCCTTTTAAAGTTTTTCTTAACCTTTAATTTTTTTTTAATGTTTATTCATTTTTGGGAGAGAGAGAGAGAGAGAGAGAGAGTAAAAAGGGGAGGGGCAGAAAGAGAGGGAGACACAGAATCTGAAGCAGGCTCCAGGCTCTGAGCTGTCAGCACAGAGCCCGACGCAGAGCTTGAACCCATGGGTTATGAGATCATGACCTAAGCCAAAGTCAGATGCCCAACCAACTGAACCACCCAGGCGCCCCTATAATATTTTTAAGAGTCCTATGTGCTACCTGTGGAATACAAAGATGAGAAATTCAAATCTGAATTGCTTGTAACCATTGCTAATCCTTAACGTACATATTAGTAAACGCCTTGTGCCTGATGAATAGCCGCAAAACTCAGCATCTTAACACAGAGGCCCGGAGTTCTCAGGGACCTATAGGCTGGTTGAGGTGGCTCTGCTTCATGCTGTAAGTTGCCAGAACCAGAGAGAGGGATGGTTGGGACTTTTTCTTTTTTTAATCTTTTTTTTTCAACGTTTATTTATTTTTTTTGGGACAGAGAGAGACAGAGCATGAACGGGGGAGGGGCAGAGAGAGAGGGAGACACAGAATCGGAAACAGGCTCCAGGCTCTGAGCCATCAGCCCAGAGCCCGACGCGGGGCTCGAACTCACGGACCGGGAGATGTGACCTGGCTGAAGTCGGACGCTTAACCGACTGCACCTCCCAGGCGCCCCGGTTGGGACTTTTTCTAATGGTGATGGCAGTTATAAAAAGTGAGACAGATCTCATATGAGCTGTCATGGAAAGATCCTGCATTCACTTCATTAAGTTAGAAGGGCGAGTTGCAGAACAATATGCACACTGTTGCCTATGTATGCCTAAAAACGCTATCTTCTTATGGCACATCTATGTATGAAAAAGCCTCAAATCCGTTTTAAAATGACACACATCAGACTGTTCATTGTGGTTCCTTTTGAAAAGGGGGTTGAATTTTGGGGGAATGTTATGGGGGGGGAGACTCTGATTGACCTGTGTTAGAATTTTTTATAACAAGACTATATAAACTACTATTAGCTTTGCCATTAAAATGTTTAAATGAGGCTAACAACAGAAATACCAGTTGCACACGACTCAGATGAAGTTATCGCTAACTGATGCAATAGAGGAAACCTGAAAGCTGAATGGCTTAATGCAATCAGCACTTATTTCTTGCGTACATACTACCTGATGGGGGTTGGCAAGAGACTCACTGCTATGAGGCGACCCAGAGATCCAGGCTGTATCCATCACGTGGCTCCACATGTCAACACGGGCTCCCCAGGATTGCTGCTGAATGGAAGAGAGAGCCTGGAGGTGGCATACTGGCTCTAATGTGCTTTGGCCTGGAGGTGATAAACATGCTTCTGCTCATAGGTCAGTGGTAGGGGTTAGTCACATGACCCTCCCAACTATGAGTGGGATGGCAATTGATGGCTTCTGCATTGTAGGTACTCAATCAGGAGCAACTGTTGCAATTGGTTGTAACAACAACCTTCTTCCCTTTTTCAAAAATGTTTATTGTTTTGAGGAGGGGAGGGGCAGAGGGAGAGGGAGGGAGATAATCCCTAGCAGGCTTTGCCAATGTCAGCACAGAGCCAGATGTGGGGCTCGACTCAACAAACCATGAGATCGTGACATGAACTGAAATCAAGAGTTGGATGCTCAAACGACTGACCCACCCAAGTACCCTCAACCTTCTTGAGGAAGTTGGAGGAGTTTCTGAGAAGGCCAAATTTACCTTGAAATTCATCAATTATTCTTCTCTTGCGTACAATGTAACTGATGTTTTCAAATATAGAATTACCATCTAATTTTCAAAAGGGTCCTATAAATCTCAGCAGGGAGGGCTTACCCCTTGTCCCTCAACAGCACCTTCCTGCATGGCCATTTGCAATAACCTGTATAATCTCAGTAGGCTGAGAATTTTCCCCTACTTTTTTAGGCGCATGGTCAAAATCATGGCTACCCACCACCTGATGTGAACAGGTGCCATTAAGTACAGTATGAAAACAACATTTTCCCTGGGACAGATACAGACAAGATTCACTGGAAGAACAGTGAATCCTTTTTCCTTTTTATTGAAACTTAGCATGTCTGCCAAGATGAGTTTTTGGGAATTGAGCCTCAGCAGACATTTGCTTACACAGTGGTTTCCTGGGTCCTTCCTCATCTACCACTTAGGCAGGAGGCTTTGGTTCTTGACCACGTAGTTAAGTTCACTCATCAGTGTACAGATTCAATGACCACATTCAAATAAGACACTTCATTAAAATTCTATTGCAAATATCAAGTTGTTTCCAAAAAAGTCTTCTCCACCCTCAGAGTCACAAACAAAGGCCCTGGAGATTCGATGTCAAATCAGAGTGTACTTAACAGCTGATTTGGCAGCAAACCTTTTAGAGTGAGGTGGAGGCACCCAGGGAGATGAGGAGGTGTCTAGACCTGTCAGAATTACACAGAAGGGCAGTTGCTGCCAGAGGGGGAACAGGGTGCGGGATGGGAGCTGCAGGGAGTTGGAATGCTCTAAATCAGGGGAGGGTGAGACCTGAGAGCTGTCTGTTCCCCCAGGAGCAGGGTGCAGCCTCCAGGGGAGGACCCAGGAGAGAGCTGGCCTGAAGGTCAGGTCCAGGTATGGACATGAGGGCCCACTGGGGAAGTCCCAGGGGAGGGAGCCGTCATGCAGGAAAGTGCCAGGAGTGGACATTTGTGCTGAGACCAGGGCAGAGCCAGCTGTCAGGGGGACCCTGGGGCGAGGGGCCAGGAGATCCTAGGGACATGAACCCCGGGGACAATCCCCAAATTGTGCCCGATTCTCATTTTTATCTTTCTTCTTTTGGCCACAGGGTCCTTCTTTCATTGCCTGAGAGACATCATGGCATAGCGAGAAGAGAAGGTAATCAAGGAACAGGTAGGCCTCAGGCTGGGAGGAGTGGCACAGTGTGGGCTCCAGAGCAATCAGACTGAGCTCTATTCCTGGTTCTGTCACTTCACCAGCCATATGAACTTGGGAATATTTCAAGTTCTTCGTCTGCCAAGTGTTGGATAAGCCCTGTCCTGCAGGAGTGCTAGAACATATGTAATGTATGTGAAGTATCTCGCACAGTGGCTGGCAAATACTGGGTCTTTAATAAATGGTAGTTATTATTATGCTTGTTTTCACACCAGAAGAAACTTCCCTCATCTCTGGGAATTTTTTTTTTGTTCAGGAGATTTCAGAGACTGTAGTACTCTAGGACAAAGAAAACCACGTCGGCCTAACTGCTGCTTAGCAAGTAACACTAAGTAAAATTTCCCCATTATAGAGTATGTTCTTTAATTTGGATGCAGGGATTTCACCGGGATTCAACCCAAAGCTTGTATAATTTATGTCAAGCACCAAGAATTCCCCTCCCTCCCAACTGCCCTCCCAACAAAAACAATGCTATTTTCATTTGCCTCACCACCACCAAAATCTAGTCCTATTTTGACATTTTGTCAAGTTACATTCAACATAACCTATTTAGCAGAGTAGGGTCTGGTTCCCCCAGGTCAAAGAGTGCCAACACAGTGCTTCTTGGCATCCTGCTAAGGGAATATCGCCCTTATCTCTGAGAAATTCCCAAAGACAACATTCATAAAACACTGTGCGCACCAAGCTTACCCGCACCTGCACAAAAGCACCAACCACCTTCTAGTCCTTCCCCAGTTGGTGATGCTCTGTGGTTTACCTACAATCTCAAAGTAACTGTTAAGGACAGTGTCTCACTCCAGAGTTGTCTCTCAACCCTGAGGCCCCCCATCCGAATGAAGGTCTGGCCCCTGCTCACGACAATCACAGCCCCACCTAGCCCAGCAAGCAGCTCACTTAAAATTACTTTGTGGCAAGGAATCTCCAAAGCCCCAGACCCCAAAGTGTCCTG